>NW_027187316.1:748398-851558 GCF_028583685.1 Petaurus breviceps papuanus
CTTTCTCTCTCTCTCTCTCTCTCTCTCTCTCTCTCTCTCTCTCTCTCTCTCCCTCTCCCTCTCCCTCTCCCTCTCCCTTTCCCTCTCCCTCTCCCTCTCCCTATCTCCTCCATATTTGTATCATATTTTGAATGTATTTTGGTATGGCCAGAGCATGATGTAAAGTATGATGCCTAGATATAGAACCATACTGCTGAAAGTCACTTTACTGATGTAATTAAACCCAATTATTTTATAAACGATGAAAAAAATGACTTCTATTTGATGGCAGTTGGAATTCTCTTTCTTCCTCCCACTACCTTCTATCTAAATTAAGAGATGCTATGATAGAGTAAATGGAGTGTTGGAGATGGAAAACTGTGTTTGACACCATCACCAATAAGTCTTACTTCAGAGTTGTATGTTTAGTAGTTGTATACAAGTTACATAAGCTCTCTGAACTTTGGTTCCCTTTTCTATGAATAATGATAACAGTACTTAGCTCACAGTGTTGTGAGGATCAAATGAGCTGACTACATAAAGTAGTCAACTTTGAAGCTTTGCAAATCTTAAAGTGCTTTATTGCCATGGGCTGCTCAATAATAGTCCAGCACTAAGCATGATTTGGAGACCAGAAATGACCAGGCCATGTGGGTAGTTCAAGGAAGAACAATGAACTCCATTTATTGATTCTTAGCAAAAGGTTTTTTTATAGAGAAAGAAGACAAAGGAAGAGGACTCAAGTATTCATATCATTATCTTAGTCTGTCATATCCTAGAAGTAGCCTGGCATTAAGACCTTTTGTTTTCTAGGTGCCAGAAGGTCTTAGGAAAAGTCAGTTAACTCCTTTCATATGCAGTCACATTACAAAGGATGCTCCAGAGAGCTGGCTTCAAGGCCTGAAGCCAAAGCCATCATCAAGTACTTCTGCATAGGAACTGACCACCTAAGAATTCAAATTGTTGGTTTTGAACAACTAAGGGCTTGAGGCAGAGCCTATTGGTTTCAGGACTCAAACTAACACCCTTTTAAGTGTAACACATATCAAAAGAACTCAGGAGCCAACTTGATTCTCAAAGAGGTCACTGATATTCAGGCCCACTATTATCAAGGTAATTATCTGAAGTCCTGGCTCAGGCCTCTTTGGCTCCCAACACTTTATGTCAGCTATTTTTATTTTATATTTCTACTAAGGAAGAACGAATTGTATTGGTCACCCTTTTCTGTCTTTTCCTACTATTCTTTTTTCTTTCTCCTTTCTTATCCTCTCATATCTTTCCTTTTTCTTCCCTCTTTATGGATATCCAAAGGAGAGTGGTTAGGGATTTGAGCTACTGGTGTGGGAATACTCTCTTCTGAATATGTACCAGGAGAATCCTATTAATTTAGTTTCTTGGAGGCCCTGAAGGGTTAACCAATCTGGTCACACTCACCCATCTAACATAAAGGCAGGACTTGAACTAAGTTTTTGATTTCCAGACCACCCCGCTATCCAGTATATCACACTGCCTGTTATCTGAGTTACTGAAAAGTGTCCCTTCTAGTTCTTTCTTCTCCTCACTCTCCATACTTCATCCTCTTGGGAACCTAACTCTCAAAATTAAAAAAAAATATTAAATATCAAACTCATCTAGTTCTGTTAACTGCATCTTTATGCTTAATGATATAAAAGGGGATATTAATATAGAGTTTTATAAATATGGATAATTCCTCTGTATATGTGCTTTTATATATAATATGTGTACATGTATGCATTTATACATTTATATGTATGTGTGTACACACATAATGTATGTACACACATATACACACATACATATGTATGTGTACATAGTTCAAATCTCACCTCTGACCCATAAAAACTGTGACCAAGTATCTCTGGGAAGTCATTTAAACCTCTCACTGTTCTAGAAAACTCTCTCAAATTATGTTGAAGATGAGGTATATATTTACATTGGTAGAGAGAGTTTTATTATAAAAAGTTATTTATGTCAATGAAATCACAAGTCTAGTCCATATCTCCTGTATGGAAACATGGTAAGGAGTTGGAGATGGTCATACTAAAAATGGATACAATTAAGATGATAAAGTCTTCATGTAAATCATGTCAGCAATGCCTTGCAAGATGCATTATATGATGGAGATAATGTTAAACTCAGAGTAATATGACCTTGGTTCAAATCTTGGGTCCACTTTCCATGCCAGTCTCAATCTTGGACAAGTAATTTAAGTTTTCAATTTACTTTTATGTAAAATGAGAATAATTCAGGGGGAAGAGCCAAGATGGTGGAGTAGAAAAAGGACTTCCAAGCCGCTCCTACTTCCACCTCCTCAAATACATGTAAAAAATGACTCTAAACAAACTTCAGAGCTGTGGAATGCACAAAATGACAGGAGAGAAACTAGCCACCTGCTGAAGACAGTGCAGCAGACCAGCAGGAAGGGTCTACCACAGCCCTCTGGGAGCAGAGCCCAGCCCCCATGAGTCTGTGGTTTTAGCCCTGGGGTGGCCACAACCAGCTGTGGCTGGAGGGACATCAGGAGAGTAGATTACCAGCAGCTGTGGTGGTTTCCAGAATTATCAACCCATAGATGCTAAGGACAAAGTGAGAGGTCAGTAAGGACTCTGGGAACAGGTGACTCTGGGAGTCCAGTCCAGCATCTGCCCCCTGGAGGGAGAAGCAGCTTAGGCATGGCAGCTACTGTCACATAGCTGCTTCAGAACTCCTGGACTGCAGATAGTAGGAGGAACAAGCAACTAGTCTGATGTGTAATTGCACTTGCTTTAACCTGCTTAGATCTGGATTGCTGTCTAGGGTGGAGGTCAGTGAGCCAGAGCATGTGGAGGCTTCAGATAGGGCAGCCAACTAATAGCTCCAGCAGCTGAGAAAACCCCAGCATTTTTGGGACAAAGCTCTCCTCTCTGAAAGCAGAGTTCTACTGTGGCAAAAAGCTCAAAAATCAAGTAATTGAGTGGTAACATGAGGAACCAAAGGGAGCAATGCAAGCACAGCAATCCAATTATACACTCCTACTTTGGGAACAAAAAGGATCAAAGCATGAAACAGGAGGAAGTGAAGTCAGAACTCCTGCACCAAAAGCTTAAAAAAAATGAACTAGTTACAGGCCATAGAAGAGCTTAAGAAGGATTTTGAAAACCAAATAAGAGAAGTGGAGGAAAAACTGGCAAGAGAAATGAGAATGATGCAAGAAAATCATCAAGAGAGTCAATAACCTGACTGAACAAAATAGCACCTTAAAAAGCAGAATAACTCAAATGGCAAAAAAAGGTTCAAAAAGCAAATGAGGAGAAGAATGCCTTAAAAAGCCAAATTTTCCAGATGGAAAAAAGAATTTCAAAACCTCACTGAAGAGAATAATTCCTTCACAATTAGACTGGAGCAAATGAAAGCTAGTGACTTTATGAGAAATCAAGATACTATTAAACAGATCCAAATAAATGAAAAAATAGAAGGCAATGTGAAATATCTCATTGGAAAAACCACTGACCAGTAAAATAGATACAGGAGAGATAATTAAAAAATTATTGGAGTACCTGAAAGCCATGATCAACAAAAGAACTTAGAAATCATCCTTCAAGAAATTCTCAAGGAAAATTGCCCTGATGTTTTAGAATCAGAGGGCAAAATAGAGGTTGAAAGAATTCACCAATCATATCTTGAAAAAGATCTCAAAAAGAAAACTCCTAGGAATATTACAGACAGGTCCTGAAATTCCCAAATCAAGGAGAGAATATTACAAGGAGCCAGGAAGAAACAATTTGAATATTGTGGAAACACAATCAGGATTACATAGGATCTGGCAGCTTCTACACAGAGGGATTGATGGGTGTGGAATATGATATTCCAGAGGTCAAATAGATGGGATTAAAACCAAGAATCACCTACCCAGCAAAACTTGGTATCATAGTTGAGGGGAAAATATGGTTATACAATGCGATAGAGGACTTTCAGGCATTCTTGATAAAAAAAAAACAGAGTTGAATAGAAAATTTGACACTTAGATACAAGAAGCAAGAGAAGGTAAACAGGGAAAAGAAATCATAAGGAACTTGTCAAAGTTGAACTATTTACATTCCTACATGGAAAACAATAAATGTAACTTATGAAACTTTTCTCAGTATGAGAATAGTTGAAGGGAATAGTAATACATATCTATCTATCTATCTATCTATCTATCTATGTATCTATGTATACATACATGTCTATATAAGAGGGTATATAGACATATGAATACATATGTGAGTGTGTGTATATATGTGTATAGGTATACATAGACAGAGGATACAGGACTAATTTAATAGGAAGGGATGGCACTTAAAAGGTGAAATTGAGAGGTGAGAGAGGAATATAATGAGAAGGGATGGGGAGAGACAGAATGGGGCAAATTATCTCATATAGAAGAGGCAAGAGAAATCTGTTACAATAAACAGGAAGAAGAGAAATGCAAAAGGGAATGGGTCAACCTTACTCTCATTGAATTTGGCTTAGGGAGGGAATAATATACACACTAAATAGGGTATCTCACCCTACAGGATAGTAGGGGGGAAGGGGATGAGATGGGGGATGATGGAGGGGAGGGCAGATTGAGGGGGAGGGAAGTTGGAAGCACACACTTTTGAAAAGGGACAGGGTCAAAATAGAGAATAGAACAAGTGGGGGGCAGGATGGGATGGAGGGAAATAGTCAGTCTTTCACAATATATCCACTATGGAAATGTTTTGCATAGCTACACATGTACAACCTATATTGAATTGCTTATCTTTCCAGTAAGGGTGGGAGATGATGGAGGAAGGGAAAGAATCTGGAGTTCAAAGTTTTAAAATCAAATGTTTTATATATATATAATTATTTTTTTACCTGCAACTGGGAAATAAGATATACAGGCACCGGGGTATAGAGATCCATCTGATCCTACTGGAAAGTCGGAGGATATAGGAGAGAGCAGATTGGAGTAGGGGGTATTCAGTCAGATTCTGTTTTGGGGTGGTAGGTAGGGGAAAGATGGAAAGAAAATTTGTAACTCAAAATCTTGTTGAAATGAATGATGTAAACTAAAAATAAACATATAATTTAATTAAAAAAATAAAATAAAATAAAAATGAGAATAATTCTTACATTTCCTACCTCATAACATTTTTGTGATGCCCAAATGAAGTGTGTGCAATATTTAAGCTTCCCTCTGTTAATTAGACCCCAACATAATAACAATAATAGTAACACCAACATTTATATTGCTCTTTCAGTTTAGTGCAGCATTTTAAAAATGTTTAATCTGAACTTCACAACTACCCTGTAAGGTAGGAGCTATGATTATTCCTACTTTACAGATGAAAAAAAAAATGTATTCAGAAGTGGTAAATAACATCCCCAGGATCATATTACTAGGATATGTCTAATGTAGAATTTAAACTCAAACCTTCCTCTTTTAAAATTCAGCACTCATATTCATTTGCTAGTTTCTAAAAAGTTGCTCAGGATGCACCCAAAGGCCTATTATCAAGCTTGGTGATTATTTCAGGCTTTTGATTTAAAATTAAATTTCTAAGAGAAGTTTTACCCACTACTTAGGACCCTGACCTAAGAAAGTGTTTCTGACTCGACCAACCACTTTTATTACTTTTCTTTAGGCAGATTAAATCCCCCAGGAAGCCCCACAGCAATCTCCTTTTGCAAGACAAATCAACAGCATAAGGTTTCTACTATTCAATAACTCTCTGATCCATGACACAGATTCGAAAGGAATTATCATCTTGGGCTTTTGTGCTTTCTCTAAGTCATGATCTATTAAAGGTGACAGTATAGATCAAGACTTAAGGCATCGTCTTAGTTTTAATGCTTTGGAAGGATTTATGGAGAGATTGTTTCCTTTAATTTTGTGTAAGAAAAAAGCACTGTCTAAATCAAAGGAATAAGAAATGACAGCCCTCTAGAGAATACAAATGGGGAATCATTGCTGGGATTTGTTATACTATGTAGGAGAAACTTTAATATATTAGCTTCAAATTGCATCTAGCTGTTTCTTACCAACTATGAAGTATTGTTGTTAATAGCAGGTTTTCTTATCTTAAGTCACTGAAGTTATTTATGCCTTGGTGTTGTTCTGTATGGACTTGAAATAATAGATTTTCTTTCTACTTCATAGGAACATTATGGGACAACAGAATCATATGGTCCAGGCTATATAGTTGTAATAGATGTTAGGGATAATATAGTCCCTCAACTTTATTTGTTTTACAGAAAAGGCAGATGAAGTCTTGAAAAGTTAAGTGATATACCCGAAATCAAAACAGAGAGTAATAACTAGCATTTGTATAGTGCTCTAAGGTTTGCAAAGCACTTCACACATGTATATTGATCTGATTCTCACAATAATTTTGTGATATAGATGCTATTATTATCCCCATTTTACAGATGAGGGAACTAAGACATGGAAAGGTTAAGTAATTTTCCTAATGTTATACAATTAATAAGAGTCTGAGACAAAATTTGAACTCAGCTCTTCTTAACTCCAAATCCTATTCCCTATCAACTTCGCTGGCTAACTATCTAAGTGGTAGAAGAGTGAGTCAAACTCAAGATCTTTTGATACAAATACAGCTCTTTCCAGTGTATCCTACTGCATCTCAAAGTTTCATTTCATTTCATTTCATTCATTTTCATCTAAACATAAAATATGGGCCTAGGAGAACTTAGTAAGGTCTGTTGAACTCTTCTCATATCACCTTAAGAATATATGAAAGATAACTTTTGAAAGGTAAGACATTCACATTCTCTTTGTCTTTCTTTAAAATATTTTTGACATCCTTTGCAGTATTTCTCATCTGCCTTCAGAAAGCCATCTCATAAAACAAAGAATGTTTTTAGAGAAAAAAGGGAAATAAAAAAACTCCAGCAAAACCAATTAGCATGTAGAAAGTCTGAAAATATATACAATGTTGACCATTGATGGCAGGATTTATCTTCTCATATCTCTTCTTTGGGGTTATGGGATTTAAAGAGCTTCCATGCCCCATTGGACTTGCTGATGTAGCAGGAAGGGGCAGAGCAAGAGGAAGCAGAAGCCAAGCTAGAGTTCCTGTGGTGGCTAGCAGTAGCGGTTTCAGCGGCAGCAGCAGCAGCAGAGGCAGCGGTAGCAGAAGCGCGAATCCCTTTTTGAGTCAGCCAGAATTTCTTCTAAGGACTCCTGCTGAGGACTGCCAGGGGCCGGAGCTGTGGGAGCACACTTCCTGGACGCTGGGTGGTTGCTTTGAGTGGGGAGAGGAGGACCTTTGCCTGAGGTAGCCTGTTCTGTTTTAAAGGCTTGAGAATATGGGTGCTTTCTACTTTATCTACCTGTGCCAATTTCATAACTACTCTCATGGTTTTGACTTTCTGGTTTTGAGACTCAGGCTTTTGGTATTTTAATAAATGTTCTAGCTTATTCCCCCATATAGAAAGCCTGATATATTTTGTGATTGATAATTATATCAGTATATCTGTAATTTCCATAGGCATTGTGAATATTGCATTGCTGATACAGGGTGTGCTTGTTCTTTACAATTTTGTAGTATTCACTTTCAATTTCTTTTGTTATTCTATTTGATTATTATATTAATTGTGTATTCTTCAGGGGTGGAGCTAAGATGGAAGCATAGAAGCAGGAAATTCCATGAGCTTCCCCAATAACAACCTCAAATACCTATAAAATATGACTCTAAACAAATTTTAGAGCTTCAGAACCCACAAAGTGACAAAGAGAAACAAGTCTCCCACTGAAGGCAGCCTGGCAGGTTTAGAGGAAGGGTCCATCACAGATCACTGGGAGCAGAGCACAGTCCTAGTGAACTGTGTGGTTTTGGCCTCAAGGTGGCCCCTACCAGCAGCTTCCAGAGCAGACTTAAGGAGAGTAAATGACCAGCAGCTGTGGTGGTTTCCAGACTCCTTAACCCATAAACACCAAAGAGCAAGTAAAAGGTCAGTCAGAAACTTTGTTGGAAAGAAAGTGGATGGTCTGGCCCTGGTCCCTGGGGTGATAGGTGGTGGAGTCATGGCATCTGCAGCTGCTTCCCCTCAAGCCTACCTCCAGAGCTCCTGGCCTGCAAATCATAGGGGGACCAAGCAACCATTCAGAGGGTAATTGCTCTTGCTTTAACCTACCTGGATCTGTATCACTGTCTTGGGTGGAGGTCCTCAGGTGTGTGGCCAGTAGTCCAGAACAAGTGGGAGCTACAGAGAGGGCACCCACCTAATAGCTCTGGCATCTGTGAAAATTCCAGTGACTTGGGACAAAGCTGTCCTCTCTGGAAGCCAAGTTCTACCAAGGCAAAGAGCTAAAATGTCAAGTAATTGACTGGCAACATGAGCAAGCAGAGAAAGCAAAGCAAGCACAGTGATCAAATCTTAGATTCTTTTTTTGGGGGACAAAACTGATCAAAGCATGGAGTTGGAGGAAGGCAACAAAGTCAGAATTCCTGCATCCAAAGCTTCCAAGAAAAATAAGAATCAGTTACAAGCCATGGAGGAGCTCAAGAAGGATTTTGAAAATCAAGTAAGAGAAGTACAACACAAATTGGGAAGAAAAATGAAAATGATGCAAGAAAATCATGAAAAGAGTGTTTGGCCCTGGCTGTTTCTCCTGCTTCTTCTTCATATGGGGAGAGCTTCTACATTAGAAGATTCCTCATATTACCTTGCTTGATTCTCCTCACACACATTCTCCTGGAAGCTGTCAGGGCAACTCTGCCCAGCCTGTACAAAAACTGCATGCACATTCCTTCTGCTAGTTTTTTGCTTCCTTTTAGCTATATGAACAGTAGCTTGCTCCTGGACCACATGAGTCCCTCTAGTTTGCTCTTCTGAATGCTGTGACACAGAAGAATCCTCAGGCAAACCAGCTAACTCCCTAGCCATCTGAGCTCTTTCCTCCAGCAGCTTATCCCTACTTTTACACATAAGGCAATAACTTGTTAGCAGCACCCAGCCTGTCCTGCACACTCCTGCCAGTTCTTTGCCTGGTTCTATGGGTATTCCTTGCAAACATCTTTCCAAATCTCCAGGTTTTCCCTCTTTTAGCTTTGGTTCCCAGTTTTCACAGGGCCCTGTGCTTTTGGCCCATTCTCTGGCTAGAGAAGAATAAGGCAAATCCTCCCATCCTGGAATAGCCATTTCTCCCTCTAAAGTCCCACTGCTTCCAAATAGAGGCCTGACATTTTGTGATCCCATCTTGGTCACCAAATGTATCAGCAATGCAATATTCACAATGCCTACCAAAATTACAGATATGCTGATGAAGTTATCAGTCACAAAATATATCAGGCTTTCTATATGGGGGAATAAGCTGGAACATTTATTAAAATACCAAAAGGCTGAGTCCCAAAACCAGAAAGTCAAAGCCATCAGAGTAGTTATGAAGTTGGCACAGGCAGATAAAATAGAAAGCATCCACATTCTCAAGCCTTTAAAACAGAACAGGCTACCTGAGGCAAAGATCCTCCTCTCCCCATTCACAGCAACCACCCAGCGTCCAGGAAGCATGTTGCCAGCAGCTCCGGCCCCTGGCATTCCTCAGCAGGAGTCTGTAGCAGAAATTCTTGCTGACTCAAAAAGGGGTTTGCGCTTTGCTTCTGCTGCTGCTGCTGCTGCCGCCACCATCGCCAGCATTGCTAGCCACTGTAGGAACTCTAGCTTGGCTTCCGCTTCCTCTTGCTCAGCCCCTTCCTGCTACATCAGCAAGTCCAATGGGGCATGGAAGATCTTTAAATCCCTTAACCCTTACAACAACCTGACTGAAGAAAAATTACACCATAAATAATATAAAAAAATAACTCAAAAGGCAAAAGATGCCCAAAAAGCCAATGAGAAGAATGCTTTAAAAAGCCAAATTTGCCAGATGCAAAAGAAACTTTTAAAGCTCACTGAAGAGAGTCATTCCTTCAGAATTAGATTGGAGCAAATGGAAGCTAATGACTTTATGAGAAATCAAGATACCATTATATAGATCCAAACAAATGAAAAAAATAGAAGGCAATGTGAAATACTTCATTGGAAAAACCACTGACCTGGTAAATAGATACAGGAGAGATAATTTAAAAATTATTGGACTACCTGAAAGCCATGATCAACAAAAGGACCTAGAAATCATCTTTCAAGAAATTCTCAAGAAAAATTGCCCTGATATTTTAGAATCAGTGGGCAAAAGAGAAACTGAAAGAATCCACTGATCACATCTTAAAAATTTTTTTAAATTTATTTTTAGTTTCCAACATTCATTTCCACAAGATTTTGAATTACAAATTTTTGCCCCATCTTTTCCCTACACCTACTCAGGTTATCGAGCCTACTGAATACCCCTTCCCCTAATCTGCTCTCTCTTACATGCTCCCCCTTCCCACATAACTTTCTTTTATTTTTTCCAAATGCTTTATTAACTTCTGGTTTACTTTCATTTCCGCTAGATTTTGGGTTACAAATTTTCTCCCCTTTTTTCCCCTACCCACCTCCCCAAAATAGTGGTCCCCCAGGATATACCCTCCTCTTATTTCCCAATTACATGTAAAATAGTATTAATAATAGTGTGCATATATATTATTTATTTATTTATTTATATATTTATTTATTTATTTTAAACATTTGCTTTTAAAACTTTGAATTCTAGATTTAATCCCTTCCTCCCTTGTCACCCACCCTTACTTAGAAGATAAGCAATTCAATATAGGTTGTACATGTGTAGCTAATGCAAAACATTACCATAGTAGATATATTGTAGAATACTGATTATATTTCCCTCCCTCCTATCTCATCTCCCACTTGATCTATTCTCTACTTTGGTCCTGTCCTTCTTCAAAAGTGTGTGCTTCCAATTTCCCTCCCCCCCAGCCTGCCCTCTGTTCCATCATCAACCCTCTTATTCCCTTCCCTCTACTCTCCTGTAGGGTGAGATGCCCTATTTAGGGTGTATGTCATTCCCTCCCTGAGCCAAATTCAATGAGTATAAGGTTGACACATTCCCTTATGCCTTTCTGTTCTTCCCCTCCATTGTTCCCATTTTCCCTTGCCTCTTCTATATGAGATAGTTTGCCCCATTCTGTCTTCCCCCATCTCCTCTCATTATATTGCTCTCTCACCTCTTAATTTGACCTTTTAAGTATAATCTTTTCCTATTAAATTGATCCTGTGCCCTCTATCTATGTATACCTGTAACATATGTATATGCATTCACATATGTAATCATATGCCTATATACCCTCCAATATATATTTCTATTCCCTTAAACTATTTTCATACTGAGAAACGTTTTATCAGTTACAATTATTGTTCTTCCATGTAGGAATGCAAACAGTTCAACTTTGATAAGTTCCTTATGATTTCTTTTCCCTGTTTAGCTTCTCATGCTTCTCTTGCTTCTTGTATCTAAATGTCAAATTTTCTATTTAACTCTGTTTTTTTCATCAAGAATGCTTGAAAGTCCTCTATTCCACTGAATGACCATATTTTCCCCTGAAATATGATACTCAGTTTTGCTGGGTAGGTGATTCTTGGTTTTAATCCCAGCTACTTTGACCTCCAGAATATCATATTCCAGGCCCTTCAATCCCTCAGTTTAGAAGCTGCCAGATCCTATGTTATCCTGATTGTGTTTCCACAATATTCAAATTGTTTCTTCCTGGCTGCTTGTAATATTCTCTCCTTCATCTGGGAATTCTGGAACCTGGCTATAATATTCTAGGAGTTTTCTTTTTGGGATCTTTTTCATGAGGTCATCAGTGGATTCTTTCAACATCTATTTTGCCTTCTGCTTCTAAAACATCAGGGCAGTTTTCCTTGAGAATTTCTTGGAGGATGATTTCTGGGTTCTTTTGTTGAGCATGGCTTTCAGGTAGTCCAATAATTTTAAATTATCTCTCCTGGATCTATTTTCCAGGTCAGTGGTTTTTCCCATGAGATATTTCACATTGCCTTCTATTCTTTCATTTGTTTGGATCTGTTTAATAGCATCTTGATTTCTCCTCAAGTCACTAGCTTCCCTTTGGTCCATTCTAAATCTGAGGGAATGATTCTCCTCAGTGAGCTTTTGAGATTCTTTTTCCATCTGGCTAATTTGGCTTTTTAAGGCATTCCTCTTCTCATTGCCTTTTTGAGCTTCTTTTGCCATTTGAGTTAGTCTGTTTTTCAAGGTGTTATTTTCCTCAGTCAGGCTGTTGACTCTCCTTTCATGATCTTCTTGCATCATTCTCATTTCTCTTCCAAGTCTTTCCTCCACTTCTATTATCTGCTTCTTACGGTCCTCTATGGCCTGTAACCAGCTTGTATTTTCCTTGGAAGCTTTTGGTACAGGAGTTCTGACTTTACTTCTTCCTCCTGTTCCATGCTTTGATCCTTTTTGTCCCCAAAATAGGAGTCTAATGTTGGATTCTTCTTTTTGCTTCCTTTGCCTGGTCATGTTGCCACTTAGTTACTTGACTTTTGGGCTTTTTGCCACAGTAGGACTCTGTCACCAGACATGGGAGCTTCGTCCTGAATGCTACAGTTTTCTCAGCTGCCGGAGGTATCAGTTCAGTGCCCTCTCTGAAACCTCCACATGCTCTGGCAAGCTGGGCACACACCTCAGGACCTCCTCCTGAGACCACAATCCATATCCAAAGAGGTTAAAGCAAGTGCAATTACCCCTCAGACTGGTCACTTGGTCCCCCTACACTCTGCAGGCCAGGAGCTGAAGCTGCAGTGTGGTGCTGGTGCAGTGCTATGCTGAGGTGTCTCAGGAGCTTCTCACCTTGGTGGCAAAAGCCAACACTCTCCCAACTACTGGTCCCAAAGTCCACACTGCACTGTCCTCTCACTTTTTCCTTCACATCTATGTGTTGATAGTTCTCGAGACAGGTACCGCTGCTGGTGATCTAGAGTCCCTCCAGCCAGTGGTTAGTCAGGCCCACCCTGGGTCTAAAACCTCTGGCTCATGCAGGCCTGGGCTCGGCTCCCAGAGCGCTGCAATGGCTGATTTCTTCCAGCCTGCTGGGCTGTCCTCAGCAGGAGGTTAGCTTCTCTGTGTCATTTTGTGGGTTCTGTAGCTCCAAAGTTTGTTCAGAGTCCCCTTTTTCATGAATTGGGGAAGGTAGAAGCTGGATCCATGCAGAGGTCCTGTTTCTACTCTGCCATCTTGACTCCACCCCTCACTGATCATCTCTTGAAAAACATCCCAAAAAGAAAACTCCTTGGAATTTCATAGCCAAATTCCAGAGCTCACAGGTCAAGGAGAAAATGTTAAAAGCAGCCAGGAAGGAACAATTTTACTATTGTGGATATGTAATCAGGATAACACAAGATCTAGCAGCTTCTACATTAAGGGAATGAAGGGCTTGGAATATGATATTCTGGAAGTCAAAGGAGCTAGGATTAAAACCAAGAATCACCTACCTAGCAAAACTGAGTATAATGTTTCAGGGTAAAATATGAAAATCCTCAATGAAATAGAGGACTTTCAAGTATTCTTGATGTAAAAACCAGAGTTGAATAGAAAATTTGGCTTTCAAATACAAGAAGCAAGAGAAGCATGATAGGTAAACAGGGAAAAGAAATCATAAGGAACTTAATAAAGTTGAACTATTTACATTCCTACATGGAAACGTGATAATTATAACTCATGAGACTTTTCTCAGTATGAGGATAGTTAAAAGGAATATATATGTGTATATATGTATACATACATATATATGTCTCTATAGGAGGGTATGTGTGCATATAAATACATATATGAATGTGTGTACATGTATACATAGACAGAAGGTACAAGATCAGTTGAATAGGAAGAGCTGATATCTCAAAAATAAAATTAAGAGGTGAGAGAGGAATATAAAGAGAGGAGATGGGAAGAGACAGAATAGGGTAAATCATCTCATAAAAAATAGGCCAGAAAAAACTGTTACAGTGGAGGGGAAGAACAGGAAGCCCAAAGGGAATGGGTCAACCTTATTCTCATTGAATTTGGCTTAAGGAGGGAATAACATACACACTAAATTGGGTATCTTACCCTACAGGAAAGTAGTGGAGAAGGGGATAAGAGGGAGCATTCTAGAAGGGAGGGCAGATTGGGGAGGGGAAGGTAGGTATTATAAGTACACACTTTTGAAAAGGGAGATGGTTAAAGTAGAAAATAGAATAAGTGGGGGTTGGGATAGGATGGAGGGTAATATAGTCAGTCTTTCACAATATAATTAGTATGGAAATGTTTTGCATAACTACACACGTACAATTTATATTAAATTGCTTATCTTTCCAGTAGGCATGGGTGATGAGGGAAGAAGGGAAAGAATATGGAAATCAAAATTTTAAAATCAAATGTTTAAAAAAATTATTATTATTATTTACATGCAACTGGGAAATAAGATATACAGGCACTGGGTTATAGAAATCCACCTTGTTCTACTAGAAAAGTCAGAGGGGGAATGGGGGAGGATAGAAGAGTGATCAGATTGGGGGAAGGGGTATTCAGCAGGAACACTATTTTGGGGTGGTGGATACGGGAAAGATGGGGAGAAAATTTTTAACTCAAAACCTTGTGGAAATGAATGTTGAAAACTGAAAATAAACAAAAAAAATGTGTATACTTCAATACGCCTTAAATTATATAAGTTCATGCTCGTTTGCATTAATAATATTAAGTATTGATTTTAACGCAGTGATATTCCTTTATATCCATATAGCCCAATTTGTTATTTCCCATTTGATGGTCATCTACATTGTTTCTAATTCTTTGCTAGTATGAAAAGTGCTGCTATAAATATATAATTGAAAATTTGGTTTAGAAGGTCTACTCAGCCCAGCAGCAGCCCTCCTTTTTCCACAGTGGTCAGCTATGACCCCCAATTCCCCAGCAACCATGTTGAAGGGACCCACAGTTGGCCTTGATATTGGCACCACTTATTCCTCTGTGGGAGTCTTCCATCATGGGAAAGTAGAGACCATTGCTAATGACCAAGGAAAAGGACCACCCCAAGCTATGTCACCTTCACTGTCACAGAATGTTTAACTGGTGATGCAGCAAGGAATCAAGTTGTAATGAACCCTGTCAACAACAAGCTTTTTTCTGTCTAGCTGTCTTTTCATTACCACATAGTATTAAATTTGCAATACACACTGGTCTGGACCACAAAGGGCCACAGAAGTCATAGGATAGCAGGGTGAGGCCTCAGGGAATGTATGAGTAGCCTTTTCAAAATATTAGCAGCAGCCTTAGTGTAAAGTAGACTTAATCACTAGACAAGTCAACTGGAGGTGGAATGAAGAATGTTGGCTATGGGTAAGAGCTACAATGGAATGATCCAGCTTTCCATGGTGGGGAAGGGACCAATGGAATAGAAGAGAGTTAGGTACCATTAGCAAATGTCTGAAAGGATAGGCAGATATTCTAGGGAAGTGGAATACCAATTTATCACTTCTACCACAACCTCAGGGCAGAAAGCTAAATGGCTCAAGCAAGAAGGCAAAGCTAGCCACTGTCTGGAATACAAAGTGGGCAGCAGGGAAAGGACAGTACAGACAAGTTGCTCCAACTTCTTCACAGCCAGGTGCCCAGCCTCCAGTACCTCTTCATGATTGGCAGTCTCCTGGCTCTCATAATCCAATAATGATTTGTTGCTAATGAGAGACAATCCAAAGACTCCAATGCCACAATACTGGCCACTAGTACCTCCGGCACTGTACTCATGCCAACAGCATCAGCCCTTAGTTTCTGTAGAAACTGACACTCTGCAATGGTTTCAAAGTTGGGCCCTCTCACCATAACATAGGTTCCTTCCTGTTGTGGTCATTCCTGTTCCATTTGCTTCATATGCAATGGGCCTTCTATCTCAGAATTCTGTCATAGGCATCAGAAATAGCAGGAAACCTTTCATTATTGGGGCCTCTGAGTGGACTTCAGCCACTGAGGCCTGCCAAGTTGATATTATCTCAGATCAGCATAACATCCCCAACTTCATATTTAGGGTTCAGCCCTCCAGCAACATTGGTAACAATTAAAGTGTGCACATTCATAAGTTGGAAAACCCTCACAGGGTTTATTATATCACAGGTTTTGTTATCTTCCAGAGTGGGTAGCCTTCCTAAGGGTGGAATTGGCCCTACATTATCACACAGCACTTGTCTTTTAAATACCCAAATACCAGCCACCCTGCATGTCCTGGTACTGTGTTTTGAGGGAAGTTGGGTATCTCACTATAGTCAAAGGCCTGGAATTGGGTCAGTTTATCTACCAACCTCCCCAATCCAGAAAGACAGATCACTGCAATTTCAGGTCGATATTTAGAATGGGATAAAAGCTACTCAGCAATTTTCTTATAATCCTCATACTTGAATTGATTCTCCATGGCTCCCTCATGGTATTCTCCTTCTCTCTGCCTCGGCGTACTCCTCTCCACTCAGCTCTGCATTGCTGATTTTCAAATGCCCTCGTCCACAAGGACTTTAACAATACAGTTTTTGATGCCAAACATCTGATTGGTTGCAGATTTGATGGTGCAGTTGTACAGTTAGACATAAAGCATTGGCTTTTTACAGTGGTGAATGATACAGACAGATCTAGGGTCCAAGTGGAGTACAAAGGGGAGACCAAAAGTTCAATCCAGAACTATCTTTTATGGTCTTGACCAAGATGAAAGAAATTGCTGAAGCTTACCTTGAGAAGACTGTCACAAATGCTGTAGTCACAGTACCTGTCTATGTCAATGATTCTCAATGTCAGGCCATTGCTGGAACCATTGCTGATCTCATTGTGCTTTAAATCATCAATAAGCCAACTGTTTGCTGCTATTGCTTATGGCTTGGACTAAAAGGCCGGTGCCAAGAGAAATGTGTTGATCTTTGACGTTGGAGGTGGAGTGTCTCCATTCCTACCATTGCAGATGGCATATTTGAGATCAGGTCAACAGCTGGGGGATACCCACTTGGGTGAGAAGGACTTTGACAACCAAATGGTCAACCATTTCATTGCTGAATTCAAGTGAAAGCATAAGAAGGACACCAGTGAGAACAAGAGGACTGTTTGCCATCTTTACCCTGCTTGTGAACATGTAAAGTACACCCTCTCTTCTGGTACCAAGACCAGTATTGAGTTTGAGTCCCTCTATGTATTGACTTCTAGATATTAATCATCCAAGCCCATTTCAAAGAATTGAATGCTGATCTCTTCCATGGCGCAGTGAACCCTGTGGAATAGGCCTTAAGAGATGCCAAACTATATAAATCAGATTCATGACATCATCCTGGTGGGTGGTTCCACTCAAATCCCCCAAATCCAGCAGCTTCTGCATTACTTCTTCAATGGCAAGGAACTCAACAAGAGTATCAATCCTGATGAGGCTTTGCTTATGGTGCAGCTGTCTAGACTGCCATTTTGTCTGGAGATAAATCTGAGACTGTGCAGGACTTGGTAGTATTGGATGTCACTTCTCTTTCCCTTGGAATTGAAACTGCTGGTGGAGTTATGACTGTTTTGATCAAATATAATACTACCGTCTCCACCAAACAGACACAGAACTTTACCACCTATTTGGACAATCAGTCTGGTGTGCTTATTCAGGCTTATGAAGGTGAAATAACAATGACAAAGGACAACAACCTGTTTGGCAAATTTGAGGTCACAGGAATCTCCCTATCCCCCAGGGGTGTTCCTCAGATTGAAGTAACATTTGACATTGACACAAATGGCATCCTCAATGTTTCTGATGTGGCTAAGAGCACAGGCAAGGAGAACAAGATCACCATCACTAATGACAAAGGACGTCTGAGCAAAGAAGACATTGAGCATATGGTCCAGGAGGCTGAGAAATACTAGGCTGAGGATGAGAAGCAGAGAGATAAGGTGTCTTCCTAGAATACTGTTGAATCTTATGCTTTCAACATGAAGGCTACCATAGAAGATGAATAATTGTTAGGCAAAAGTGATGAAGACAAACAGAATATCCTTGACAAATGTAATAAAATAATCAACTAGCTTGATAAGAACCAGACTGCTGAGAAGGAAGAATCTGAGCATCAGCAAAAAGAATCAGAGAAAGTCTGCAACTCCATCATTACTAAGCAGTAACAGAGTTCAGGGGACATGCCTGGCATGCCTGGTAGGTTCCCAGGGTGTGGACCAGCCCCATCTGGTGGTGCTTCTTCTGGACCCATCATTGAAGAGATCAACTAAACACACCAGAAGAAAGAGCATTCCACACAGCTTTCCCAAAATTGAAGGACTCAAATCTGAAGCCAAGAGAGTAGTGGTTTAAAAGCAACATTTAAGCTACTGTGCAAATCTGGGCATTTCAAATACTTGAACATGTGCAGAGGGAGAGAAGTGAACAACATTGCACTTTATCAGTACTGTAAACAAGTGGAAATGCAATTCTTGTCCTGGAGAATAAAATCTACTTAAAGTTGGCACCATCAAAAGAAAGAAAATATGGTATAGATTCATTTCAATGACTACTTTGTAGTATATGCCTAATAGCTGAATCTCTGGATCAAAAGATATTCACAATTTAGTCACTTTATTTTCAAATTGCTTTTCTTTTTTTTTTGTAATTCAATTTTTTTAGTTTAAAAATAACTTCCTCCTTTATCTACCCTGCCCCCACACCTTAAGAAAGCAAGAAAAAAATAAGCCTATTATGTATTAACATTCCTAAGTTTCCAGTTTTTACAACTCTAATCAAAAAGTGAGTTCTTGCTATTGTGACTGGGATTATTGGGTTTTTCAATTCCAAATATTTATTTATTCTTAAACCCAAAGATTTGGGTTTGTGTGCTTATTTGCTTCTATTTTTGTGTTAGTAACCTATTCCACTGATCAACCTTTCCTTTCGCTGCCCATTTCTAAATCATGCTGATAATTATAACTTTGTAATACTATTCATAATCTGGTACTGCTAGTCCCATTTTTTCATTGATTCCATTGATATTCTTGATCTTTTGTTCCTCCAGATGAATTTTGCTATGATTTCCCCCCTAGTTTTCTAAAGTAATTCTTAATTCAAATGGTTTGGCACTGAGTAAATAAATCAGTTTAGGTAGTTTTGTCCTTTTAATTATATCAGCTCAGCCTACCCATGAGCAATGGATATCTCTTTCCATTATTTAATTATATATTTATTTATATGAAGAATGGTTTGTAATTTTTTTTTCATAAAGTTCCTTTGTCTTGGCAATCAAATAATTCATACTGTCTGTGGTTATTTTAGGGAATTTTCTTTTTATCTTTTCCTATATAATTTTTATGGTAATATAGAGAAATGCTGATGTTTTTTTTTTTGTCTTGAGCTTTTTTTCTCTTTCTCTCCTGATATTTTGCTGGGGTTGGTAATCATTTCAATTACTTTTCTTTTATTTAATTTTTTAGTTTACTCTTGAGGGTTTTCTATATAAACCATTGTGTAATCTGCAAAAGTAGTCATTTTATTTCCTCACTGTCTATACTTATCCCTTTAGTATATTTTATTCCCTTATTAATATAGCTAATATTTTTGGTATAATATTGAAAATTCATGATGATAATTGATATCCTAATGGACATCCTTGTATCACCTTTGATCTCATTGGAAAGATCTTTAGCTTGGCCTCATACAGAAAATACTTGCTATTGATTTTAGATAAATGTTTTTCATTTTAAGGAAAGCTCTCTTTATTCCTGTGCTTTCTAATGCTTGTGCTCTTTCGCTTGTTCGCTTGTTTGTTCATTCTTTCAACCTAATTCCTGATTTTGAATGTTATGTTCATGTTGTACTTCACCTCTTGGCTTATGTGGGAATGTGTGTCCTAAACTTCTATTGATTTCAGAGCTCATTCTATGGGCCTGCAAGTAATCATTCAGGAAGAAGTCTGTTCACTGCCTTCCTGGTCTGAGGTTTTCAAGGTCATGACCCAGTTTGGGGTCCATTGGGTGGTGTACATTTGAATTTCAGTAGATTATTGCTAGACTTAGTTACTTTTAGCCTATTGTGAAGTGCCTATGGGCTCAGAGTGACTGAACTGCTGGCTTCCCTTTAGTTATGGTATCCTGCCCTCGTTTTTCCACTATAGGCTTATGTGCTGGTATAAATGTTAGAAAAGAGTGACACACCTAAGTTTTTGGAATTTGATTTATCTTCAATAATCTTGGTTGAGGCTACTTCTTTTCATTCTGGAACTATAACCTGTAATTGGGTAATGGGTGACAGCTGCCAGATGGTACACATTTCTTATCCCATTGTTTTTTAAGTAATTTCCTGAGATCTCTCTCTACCCTGATGCTTTCTGCCTTGGTGATCTTTATCAGTTCCCCTTTTGTCCTAAGCACTGGAATGTTCTTGGTTCTGCCACAACTGTGGTCACCATACTGCAGTCCTGGCTAGTCCCTGGCTAGACCAGTGTTCAAAGACCTCCCTGTCTTTCTAAGCAACACTGAGCTTTAAAAACCACTTGCTATGACTTTTTCTTTATTTTTCTGACCAGAATTAAGTCTAATGTGTTTCCTAGGTTATTACAGATGAGGTATCCTGGGAGGGTTAGGCAAAAATGTTTTTTCTTGCTCCATCATCTTGACTCAGCCCCCTCAAATATTGATCTTATATTACTTTTTGAGATGATTGCACTGATTTATAGCTCCCCCAACAATTCAACTGTATGTCTATTTTCCAACAACTTATTCAAAATTGACACCATCCAACAATGACAACCTCTTTTGTCATCTTTGCCATGCTTAAGTTAAGATTTTCAATGATTTTATGGTCTTCAAATTTTCTCTCCAGCTGTCAGTATTCATTCATGTGTTATATTTTATCTAATTTGGGCTTAGAGATGAAATTATTGTTTCCAAGATTGACCCATGCTGGTCAGCAGCAAATTGCTGTATGACCTTGACAGTACCATAGACAAAAAGTCATATAATGCTGTGGCTTGTAACTTGTGATCTTTTTCCAATTTTGTTACAATATAGTAAAGGCCCATAAGGAAAGTATTCATATCTGCAGCTCATTTTTTTGTACACTTTGGTGGTACTGGAACATTTCCAAGAAGTAACATATTGGTATTTCTTACTTGTTCTACTGTATCTTCATTTTCTAGACTTTATATCAAGCCATTTTCGATGACATTTCAAGTAGGGTGAACATATAGCCTTTTAAGAATTCTATTTCTTGGTTTCATAGGAGTTGCTTGATTACACTGACTAAGGTGTTAACCCCATAAGTGCAATCATCAGAGGCCAATTTTCCAATCTTTCAAGGTTCCCTCAAAGCTAATGTAGTGGTTTTCAGGGCAAAGTCACCAATATACATTACTATGGCTACTTTGCCTTCCTACCACTCTGCACCCAAAGATATTGATGGTGAGTTGAGTGAGGAGTTATTGGTAGTGTTATTAATATCTTTCTTATAATGAATTATAAAACCCTTAAACACCTGAACATAACCATATTAACGCATATTAGAGTACATATCATTACAAATATGGAATCAATTGATGAAACATATAACATAACCAATGGTTCTGTTATATCAAAACCACACTTCAATGGCTTAGCAATTTTGTTGTACAATGTATGAAAAATCATTTAGAATAAATGTACCTTTGTTAGTGTCATTTCTTTGACTTTCTTTCTACTGGAAACTTTCTCTATCAAAAATATCACAGCCTTGGGACTGTTAGGTGGCACACTGAGTAAGAGCACCGGCCCTGGAGTCAGGAGGACCTGGGATCGGTTCTGGCCTCAGATACTTAACACCCACACAAAAAAAATGGCCATGTAACCTTGGACAAGTTACTTAACCCCAATTGCTTAAAAAAATATCACAGCCTTGATGAATCATGAAATTCAGTTATGAGATTGTGTGTGTTTGGGGGCAAGAATTCATAGCAAGATCTAAGTAACTCTGACATCACTTTGACTTGTCTATAATACCACTTCCATTCCAGTAATAAGAGAGATTCCCTCTACTCCCTGTGGAACTGTGTTAATATGAAGATTGCAGAAGACTGAGATGAATACTTATGTCTAAACCAAAACCAAAACTAAAAAAAACTATCATCTAAGTAGAAACCAAAGGGAAAATAATCAATTATTCCAAAGAAAAAAGGCATTCTGAACAAATTGTTAAATAATGCAAAAAAATTATGACAGCACTTATAAAATCATAGAAATGTTTAACACTTGAGGCATACTTCTGGGTCAGCAAATATGGTGGTAGGGGCCTGTGTCACACTGTGATCCTGATTTCTCTGTATTACCCCCCTACAGTTATTTAGCTTTATGTTTTGTTAGTTTTCCATAGATGCCGATTGCCATCAATTATTTTGTTAGGAATATAGTGCCATGTATCTATCTAGAGGAAAAAGGGAATTCATGGACTATTTTGCCCCATCCTATTATTCTACAATCAAGGAAACTGATGCAATGAGACATTAAGTGACTTTACTCTGGGCCACACAGCTAATAAATGTTTGAAATAGGATTTGAAACAGTTTTTCTAACTCCATTCAGATAATCTAACTACTACCTGTGTTACCTCATGGCTTGGGTTCCTTGTTCATTTCTGGAAAAGGACAAGGACTTTCTTTTCTTTTTTTTTTCCGAGCCTATTAACTTTCCCAGATTATCCAGTCTCTACTTAGTGTCTACCAGTGTTGGAGTACCTGCTATCTCTCAAGGTAGTAGACTCCTTTACACATTTTACAGAGTCCTAAGTTTTAGGAAAATTTAGATATTTCTTTCCTTACTTTTTTATAGCACTTTCTACAGCTTACAAATTATATTCACATGTATTATTTCTTTTGACACTCATTTGAAGTGTACATGGTATGAGATGAATGAAATTAAAGAAATCTTAACAGTTAATGCTAATATTATTTGAAAACTCATACTAATTAATCCTTTTTGTTTTAGTGCCTACTCTTTTGCTTCATTAACACTTTCTTTCAGATGTTGCCTGGGAGTCAATTAGTTGTATGCTGTGGAGACTTGCTTATTGACTGAAATGCTGGATGAGTTTCTAATGAAGGTAAGTTTGGATTTCCCAAAGTTCTTGGGAACGTAAATCTTCCTTTCAAATCATCTTTCTTAACTCTACAATCAATTACTTTTCTCAGTCAATCAGTTGTTCCTCTCATACCATCCAAATGATAATTTCCACTGATCAATACTTAGTAAGGTAGATGGAGGTGTATTTTGGAACCTAATTGAAATATTGAAGTGCAGGGCTTTGGATAACCACAAGGCTCCATGAAGGCGATGGGTATATGGTTGGTGGCAGGGAGGAAGAACAAGCAGTGAAGGATGTAGAAAGGGACATGAGAGGGGTGAAAGGCAAGCTTTACTTCCTTTGTACTTTTGCCAAAAACTTTCTTGAAAACCATCTTTTTCCTTCTGGGTACGGATGCATGTCCTATATTCTAAAATTCCCTGAAATACCTTGATTGAGAAACTTTTATGTTTTAAATCATTATTTCAAATATAATAAAGGAAGGTCCTTCTTACTGTTGTTTTAGGCATATCTTGGGGCAGAATCCTCTTGCTACTGTAGTTCATTGTCTATCCTCCAACCTCACACAGAAATGAATTTCGGTTTCTTACATGTCTCATTATACACATAAAAAGTTAAACTGTGTTAAAATGCATTACTTTAATTCAAAATTATTTTAATAAAATCCAGAGTACTTTTTAAAGATTCATTAAGTACACATCTAATATACTTTGTCTTTAACAACATCAATTCAAGCCCATAAGGACAGAAGCAACTGTGTGCTTTGAGATGCACAGATATTCCAAAAATATCTTTTAGGGACAAGAGTGGAACAAAGTCCAAAGATATATATGCAGAAAGTAGTAGGTGGAAGTATGACCTAGATTTACTCCCCAGATGTAAATCATTTCTATTTTAGAAAACTGCATACTGCTTTAAAACATGGGTACTGAATTACCTCCTTCAAATAAATAAGTTCTTTAATCCTATGATATTTTTTGGCTTCTTCCCATGAAAGTTGCCCATGGTTTATTTTATTAATTTGTAAATCATACGGAGACCTTTGGGCAAAGTGTTGCAGTATAACTATCACTATTTAAGTATTACTCTTAAAAATTATTTCCTCCATGACCCCTGGGGCAAAGTAGGCTGTGAGATGATACTACAGGTTTCTACCCAGGAGGTAAAGGGATTTATTTTCTATGTGTTGTGTTGGATTTAGGTTGAACTTTAATTTTCTTACAAAAAATTTCCATTATTTTCTTTTTAATTCTGCCAGATATATTGTAATTTTATGATAGTTTATGATTAATTTCCATTAAAAAAAACCTTGCTGATCTTTTGCTTTTACACCATTTTCATTTCTAAATATATCCCTTCCTTCTCTACTAACTGAGCCATCCCTTTAACAATAACAACAAAAATTAAAGGGAGGTAAATAAAGCAATTCAACAAAAAAAGCAATACACTTATTAAGCCTGGTTTTATAAAGTATTTCACAACCATAGTTCCCCTCATCTACAAAAAAAAAAAAGAAAAAGATAAGCAACTGTTATGGTAATGGGATTTGAAGATCGTCCATGCCCCTTGAACTTGCTGATGTAGCAGGAAGGGGTGGGGCAGGAAGGAGCACAAGCCAAAGTAGGAGCTGGGTTGGAGCCAGCATGGTTACTGGAAGCAGCAGTGGTGGTGGTGTGAACTCCTTTCTTTGAGCCAGCCAGAATTTCTGATAAGGACTCCTGCTGAGGACTGCCAGGGATGGGAACTGCGGGGGTTGGGGGGGATTGTTGGGGGGGGGGAAGCTGCTGGGAGTGAGCTGTGTGAAGGCTAAGCAGTTACCGTCAGTGAGGAGAGGAGGATCTTTGATGAGGTAGCCTATTCTGTTTTGAAGGCTTGAGAATGTGGGTATTTACTGCATTAACTACATGTGCTAACTCCGTGGCTACTGTGATTACTTTGATTTTCTGGTTTTGGGACTCACTTTTCTGGTACTGAATAAATGTTCTACCTATGTCCACCATGTAGAGAGCCTGTTATATTTTGTGATTAATAACCATATCAGCATATTTATGGTTACCATAGGCATTGTGGATACTGCATTGTTGATACATTTGGTGACAAGGGCAGGATTACAACATGTTAGGCCTCTATTTGGAAGCAGGAGGTCTTTAGAGGGTGAAATGGCTATCCCAGGATAGAAGGATTTGCCTTGTTCCTCTCTAGCCAGAGAATGGGCCAAAAGCACAGGACCCTGTGAAAACTGGGAACCAGCACTACAAGAGGGGGAGATTTGGAAAGATGTTTGCAATGAATACCAATAGAACCATGCAAAGAACTGGCAGGAGTGTGCAGGAGAGGCTGGGTCCTGCTAACAAGTTATCATCTTATGCATGAAAGTAGAGATAAACTACTGGAGGAAAAATCTCTGATGGCAAGGATTCAGCTGATATGTGTGAGAATTCTTCTGTGCTACAGCGCTCAGAAGAGCAAGCTGGAGGGTCTCAGGTGGTGGAAGAACAAGCTACTGTTCATGTAGCTAAAAGGAAGCAAAAAATTAGCAGAAGGAATGTGCATGCAGCTTTTGTACAGGCTGGGTAGAGTTGCCCCAACAGCTGCCAGGAGAATGTGTGTGAGGAAAATGGAACAAGATTAGATGAGGAGTCTTCTAATGCAGAAGTTCTCCCCATATGAAGAAGAAGCAGGAGAAACAGCCAGGGCCAAACAGTGCAGGGAGATAATTGGAGATTTCACTCAACAGGAGGTTGCTGATACATTGAATAGATTCACCCAAAGAATGTGAGAGTCTTTAGTGTCTTGGATAGTAAGAATCATTGATGAAGGTGCCGGGGGAATAGCATTGGATTGTGTGGATTGCTTAAAATTCACAAGCATCAGTCAGAATCCTTTTGTACACTAAGCTTTTAGGGATCATCATATGCGAGGAGGCAGCAACAGAACCGTCAGGTTTAGCTGCAGGGGGATGCTAAAAGCAATATCCTACTGACTCTATGTGGCCTGGTGGAGACAGACCCTGGTACTCGCTTAGAGATTGTATGAGAAAGCTAAAGGAGGAGGTAATGAAAACTGCTATCATGGTTGGAGATGCAAATTCATATCACCATACCCCCCTAGAAGTTCCTCATAGAAATATCATAGTGAAGATGGCTCCTCCTGCTTTTAAGCACCTAATTCTGACTCTATTAATTGGAGAAATAGGGCACCCTCTTTCAGAGGTGCTGGATAAGGTTTCACAATTAAGTGACCTATGGGAATGGGGACAAGATAAATTTAGAGAGAAGAGTAAATAGCCAGAGGATTCAAAGAAAAAAATAGATTGACAAGAAGAGAACTGTTTACTGCTCTATAGGGAGCAGGGATGGATTTTAGAAGAATAGATGGTATTCCAACTGAAGAGATGCCTAAGATGTACCAAGAAAAAGTACTTAACATTAGAATGAATAGGGAAGCAGGAACCATGCCTGTAGGAGTATCTGTAGATACTCCTGAATTATTGTATCCAAGTTTGCCACACCTTCAGGAAGAATAGGAAATAGGCCAAACCCCAGCCCAGATTAAAGAAATAGACAGACAAGATTACAGACACCTTATTGGTTTAACTTTATATTGGAAGAATGAATCAACTACTATAACTAGGGTGTTGCTCCATAGGGGGGGGTGGGAGTTGGGGGGCGGAGGGAGAGCACACTCTGGAGGGGCTAAAATATCAGCCAGACAAGTTAAAATAACAATGAAGATTGGGCAATTACCTAAGAAAGAATGTACTGTGGTTGTACCCATTCCTAAATACATCATTGGAATAGATATATTGAGAGGCATTGAAGAGGTTACCCATAAAGAGGGTTAGGGCTGCTCTGGAGATCCCCAAATACCAACATGCCTGAATGAATTCTACTCATCTTCTCTTAGCCAAAGAAAAGTAAAGTTTATTAAAAGTTCGCTTGCATTAGACACTGAGTAAGTCTGTGCTAGGTCATTCTATGGCCTCTCACAAACATGAAGACAGGATGGGGTTATATACAGAAGACTGTGGAAGGAATCTAGGGGTGGTCTAGAGGAGGAGTTAATGAGGTCAATGAGTGATTAAGGGTGGGAGGACACCTGGAGACTACAAACAATGGTGGGCTAGGCCAGTTCAAGGGTATATTGATATTTTCATAGGCTCATGGGTAGGAAATCTAGTAAGGCTTATGGCCTCAAGCAAATGCCTCATCAAATGGGACAATTTAATCAGAGTCCAAGGGAGGTTCCCAGAGCCTATACCTCAAGGACTCAAGGACTCCCAGAGCCCATACCTCATCAGCCTGACTGAATTTACCTGGAGGAAGATACCAATTCACTGTAAGGAAGATAGGAATTAATACAGTTTTAGTGGGAAAAATAAAAATGAACCCAATCACTTTACCTGAACCTTCTGAAGTAATTACTTTAAAGCAGTATAGTGTGCCAGGTGGGCAAAATGAAATGACCACTTCTATAAAGGAATATGATGAAACAAGAGTGTTAGTCCCTATAACCACATGATGGAATAATCCTGTCTGGCCAGTACAAAAATCAGATAGGACATGGAGAATGATTGTGGACTATAGACAGCTCAATAAGGTGACTCCTCCTTTGTATGTTGCTGTTCCAGATACCATCACCTTAATAGAAAGGATCCAGAAATATGATGTATCTTGGTAGACAGTTTTTGAGTTGGCAAATGCCTTCTTTATCCTCCCAATAGAAATTAAACAATGGGACCAGTTAGCTTTCATATGGCAGGGTAGACAATATACTTTCACCTGTTTGCCACAAGGATACCTTCATAGCCCCACTATTTTTCACAGGATTGTGGCTGACCAGTTGGATGAATTAAAGCTACCTGGTGTACAGCTTACCCACTACATTGATGATATCATGATATAGAGAAAAGATGCAAAAGAAATGGAGAGGAGTTTGACCCTTCTAATTGAGCATATGAAAAGAAATTAACCCTGCAAAGGTTCAAGGACCAGCTAAAAATGTAAAATTTTGGGGTATACAATGGAACAAGGGACTACGAGAGATTCTTCTGCAAGCCTGACAAAAGATTCAGGATTTTCCCACCCCTACCAATAAGACAGAGGCCCAAATTTTCAAATTTTCATAGGATTGTTTGGATACTGGACTCACCAAATTCCACATTTGGGACAGATTTTGAAACCTTTATATAAAGTCACTTGGAAGAAATATGAATTTGACTGGGGACTTGAACAGAGTAAAGCTTTTGAAGGAGCCAAGGCTACTGTATAATTGGCCCTGGATTTATGGCCTAGGTAAAATGGTCCGGTGGAATTACAAGTGACTATACAGCATGATTACACAAACTGGAGTTTATGGCAATAACAACAAAGTGGAAATGTACCCTTGGGATTTTGGTGTAGGAAACTCCTTTCATGTGGAGTTCAGTATACACCTTTTGAAAAGCAGTTGTTAGCTGCATGTTGGGCTTTGGTGGAGATTGAACAACTGACTCTGAGCCATGAAGTGATATTAACACCTGGAATCCTGATTATGACCTGGGTGATGAATACCCCAGCTTCTCACAGAATTGGACATGCCCAAGAGGCTAGTATAATCAAATGGAAGTGGTATATTCAAAATAGAGTGAAAACAGGCAAAAGGGGAATCCCTGCTCTACACGAATCTGTAGTAAACATAGAAACTGAGGGGAATGACACACCCCCTGAACCAAAGAACAGTTGGTACAGTCCTCTGTAAAATGGAATAAGGGATATGATAGATTGACTGAAGAACAAAAGATACATGCATGGTTTACTGATGGGACAGCAAAATATTTGGGTCAAAAAAGACATTGGAAAGCAGTGGCCTATAACCCATGTACTAGAAGGACTTTGGAAAGCACTGAGATAGGTGGAAATAGTCAATATGCTGAACTTATGGCAGTACATCAAGCCATCAAAATAGAACAAGGAGGACAGTGTCACATATTCACTGATTCATGGGTCGTAGTAATGGGTTAGCTACATGGATGCCCATATGGAAAAATCAAAATTGGGAAATTCATGGCAAATAAGTCTGGGGCCAAGAATTATGAGAAGATATCTAGAACATGTCTTTGGTTACTGATTTGTCAGTTTTTAATGTAGATGCTCACATGGCCCTCACCATACCAGAACATGAGTACAATGCTCATGCTAATCAGCTGGTGAAGATTGCTACTGAAACATATTGTCCCTACGTTGACAACAACTGATGATCCAGTATTAGCAAAATGGGTCCACCAAATGACAGGCAATTTAGGGGTCCAGGCCACACACTGGTGGTCACAAGATTGAGGTATTAGCATCTCTCATTCACTGTTAAAACAAATAGCAGAAGAATGTCATATATGTCAATTGGAAAAGAAGTGAACTGTTCCTCGGGTAGTAACTGGAGAGATAGCAAGAAGAAAGGTCCCAGCCCAAATATATATTATATTGGTCCACTACCACAAGATAAAGGATGCAGATTTATATGTACTTGTGTTGACCCCTATTCAGGTGTTGTAGTGGCTTGTCCTTATAAGAATACAACCCAGAAAAACACTTGTAAAACTCTAGATCTCATAAGTCTATATTATGGAACCCCAATGCAGATTCAAAGTGACAATGGGTAATATTTCAAAGGTATTGAAATGAAGAGGTATTGTATACTAAACAATATAGGATGGATACATCATATTCTATATTGTCCATAAGCATCTGGGTTAATCGAAAGAATGAATGAATTATTGAAAGAATAGTTAAGGAAGTAAAGTTCCAATAATCTGTATCAACATTGGAAGGATAATTTGTTCGTGGCTTTATGTAATTTGAATAATAAGTTGTTGTAGCCAATGGTCATTTTATATGTTGTTTTCTTAGCTTTGATTTCTTCACTCTTCAATAGATTCTGGGAAATATCTCCATGTTGCCGTGGACTGTCCAGAACTTAGTGTCCAGAACTTAGCATGATTTGGAGATGAAGAAATGACCAGGCCATGTGGGTAGTTCAAGGAAGAACAATGAACTCCATTTATTGATTCTCAGGACAAGGTTTTCATAGAGCAAAAGAGACAAAGGAAGGCGACTCAAGTATTCTTATCATTATCTTAGTCTGTTATATCCTGGAAGTAGCACAGAATAAATAATTTGACAAGGATTTTTTATCTAGGAGACTAAAGCCTTAGGGTAAAACCTTTGATCTAAGCCTCAGGTACCTCCTAATGCAGCTGCAGTCATAAACGGATACAATTGAGAGCAAATTTCAAAACCAAAGCTGCAATCCTCAAAAGACATCACGTTTAGAGCCAACCACCTAAAGATACATGAGTGCTGAATCATATATTTTGGCTCTGAATAACTAAAGTCTTGGGGTAGAGCCTGTTGGTCTCAGAACTCAAACAACATCCTTATAAGTGTAACCCATATCAAAAGAACTCAGGAGCTAACTTGACAGAAAAGTGGCTTCTCAAAGAGGTCTTTGATATTTGGGTCCACTGATATCAAGGTAATTATCTGAAGTCCTGGCTCAGGCCTCTTTGGCTCCCAACACCATGTGTTTTTGTATTCATCATGCTTGTCAATTCTCACATCACAGTAAAAATCCATTACAATTCCGTATCAAAATTTGAGTCATTATTTGGTTGAGCCTCTATGTTGTTTCCAGTTTTCTATTACCCAAAGATGCTTCTATAAATATTTTCATGTATATTAGAAGTTTCTTCTTATCACTGATCTCCTTGGGATATGTTCCTTATAGTGAAACTCTAGGTCAAAGTATATGGACATTTTAGTCAATTTATTTGTGTTATTCCAAAATGGTATCCAAAATTTGGTACTGATTCATAACTACCATCAAGGAACTAATGAACCTATCTTTCTGTAACACCTCCAATATTTATTATCCCTATTTTTTGTCAGTTTGTTGTGTGTGAGATGAAATCCCAGAGTTGTTTTGATTTGTTTGTCTTATTGATAGTGATCTGGAACATTCTTTTATATGGTTGCTTGAAGCTTACAATTCTTTTGAGAACTTCTTTTCTTATTCTGGATGAATTAATTTTGTTTGAGCAGAATCTTTTTAGTTTGATGTAATCAAAATTCTCTCTTTTACAATTGCCTTTATCCCTTGTTTAATTAAGAATACATCTCCTATCTATACATAGCATTGGTTTGACTTGTTTTGTTCTTCCCATTTAAATTGACATTGTATGGCCAGTTTTAAAAATTATTTTACTGCTTTGCCCAATTGGATGAGGTTTCCCTGGTCATTGCCTCAGGAACTGTTGATTTCACACAGAACTAATTTTTCCCAGACAAGAATGTTTGAGCAACAATTCAGCTTAGAAATGGACTGTGAAAAGGGAAAATATTGGGAAACATAACCTCTAGAATTTTACCCTTTCCATATATAGGCCTGTCAAATTCAAGAGCTTTACTTTCCATAGGTCAATTAATTTTCCATATAATAACTTTTTTTTTGAGGTTTCATTAGTTGTATGTTTCTTGCCGCTAAGACTGACCTCTATTTCACCCGCTTTGTGCTCAGGGAACTGGTACCCTCATTCATTCACCCACTCATTCACAAGCATTTCCTGAGTCTCTACTAAAGTACATTTTTGTTTTTTTTTCCTTTTAGATGTCTAATGTAACTCTCAACCCCTTGACCTCATGTACCAGTTTACTTACATTTGTCTGAGACATTTGTCTTTGTTACCTAACCTTTCTAAACCTTAGTTTTCTCATCCATAAAATAAGGATTGATTTTTCTTATTGAATTATATGATTGTTTGGTCCCTTTTAGCTCTAAAGCTATGATATTATTATCCTGTTCAACAGTAGGCTTCATGAAGGGAGGTACTATATCTCTAAACTTTGTCTCTCTCAATAATTAGAAGAATGCTCTGAACAGTAAACACATGTTTTCCATTAAATATACCATATTATGCAATATCTCATAGAACTTCAAAACTACTGAGTCACAGAATTTAACAGTTGGAAGGAACCTCACCAGACATCTAGTCTAACCTATAAATGAAAATATCTCAACTATTAAAAATCCTACATACTATCCAATAACTGCATGAAGACATTTAAGAAGGGGGAACTCATCCAAGGCAGCCCATTCTACTTATGGATAACTCAAATTTCCAAGAAGCCCTTTCTTTACATCAGGCTTCAATTTTGAATTTTTGTAACTACTATCCACTGCTACTCTTTCTATCCTCTGAACCAAACAGAACAATTCCAGTATTTCTTTTTCATGATATCCCTTCGAATACAAGATACAGGTATCTTGTCATTCTTCAATTTCCCCCACCCCATCCTTCTCTAGCCTTCCCCACTCTAGACTAACCATGCCTGATTTCTTTATCCAAGGTCCTCAACTGACAGAGATTCAAGATCATTCACCAGTCTTGTTTTCCTCCTCTGTACACTTCTCTTTAACTATGGCACCTAAAATTTCAACACAATTTTCTAGACCAGGTCTGAGGAGGGCAAGGTATAATGGGGCTATCATCTGCTTATTCCTAGGAGCTATGCCTCTCTTAATGCAACCTGATTACTTCTTTTGTGGCTATCACATCATACTGATAATTCATATTGAGTTTCCAGTCCACTAAGATTCCCAAGTCATTTTCAAAATAAATTCAGTTTAACCATATTTAACCCATTTTGTAATTATGAAGCAGGTTATTTGTTCACAAATATGACTTTTACATTGGTCCCTAATGAATTATATTTTATTAGATTTGGTAGAATGCTTTAGCCTCTCAACATCCTTTTCAATTTTGCCTCTCTTCCTTGTCATCAACTGTCATTCCATTCTGGAGAAACTTGTGTCCTCAGGCCCCATTTTCCTATGTGATGAGTCCTTTGCTGGTACTACCCTCTCCATAACAACCTAGATGCTTAATTTTATTTACTCCTTGTCTCTCTCTGGACTCTTATTCTTCTCTTAGCTACCTTGGTCCTAACCCATATATTCTTTCCCCATATCTCCCAACTGTCTCAATCTTCTTCGTGGGTTTTCTCCCATTTGAATGTGAGTTCCTTGAGGAAAGGAGCTGTTCTGTTGTTTATTTTTGTATGCCCAACATTTATCACAGTGCCTGGCACTTAGTAAATCATCTATCATAGTTTATATAAATCATATAATATATGCCTTTATCCAAGTTACTGACATAAAAATGCAATCAACATAAGGTCAAGAACTGATCCTAGAGCTCTCCTCTATTGACTCTTCTTGGTATTGGACCATTCACAACTTCTCTGTGAGTCTGACCATCCAATAAATTGGGAATACATGTAATTCTAATCTTTAATCCTTATCTCTCTATCTTCTTCACAAGAATAGTATGAAATACTTTATCAACAGCTTAGTTAAAATCTAATAGACTATGTCAGGGCATGCTAAGTGACTCAGTTGATAGAGTGCTGGGTCTAAGGTCAGGAAAATTCATCTTTGTGAGTTCAAATCTGGCCTCAGAAACTGCTGTGTGAACTTGAGCAAGTGCCTTAACCCTGTTTGTCTCAATTTCCTCATCTGTAAAATGAGCTGGAGAAGGAAATGACAAACTACTCCAGCATCTTTGCCAAGAAAACTCCAAATGGGGTCACAAAGAGTCAGACATGACTGTAATGACTCAACAACAATAACAACAATAAGTAGACCATATCAATAGATTTTTTTTTTGCTTTTGGAGGACGATTGGGGTTAAGTAACCTGCCCAAGGTCACACAGCTAGTTTGTGTGTGTGTGTGTGTGTGTGTGTGTGTGTGTGTGTGTGTTAAGAGTCTGAGGCCAGATCCAAACTCAGGTCCTTCTGACTCCAGGGCCAGTGCTCTACTCACTGTGCCACCTAGCTGCCCCATATCAATAGATTTGTCGCATTTAGGAGTATGATAATCTTGCCAAAGGAAATGAGGTTAGCTTGTTATATCCTGTTTTGCATGAAACCATATTGATTATAAATGTTGCTCCCCTTTCTAGCTGTTCACTAGTCATCTCTTTTGACTGCTTTTTTATTTTTTATTTTTTACCATGATGCCTACATTATGGCCATCATACTTATCTCTCCCCAAGAAAACCTTGCTCTAAACCCCTTGATCACCTGACTTTTTTAGATGAGCTTTTACTACCTCAGACCAATGTCCTTTCTCTTTCCATATCATGACATTACCCCATGTTTCCAGTTACCCTTTATATGTTGTCATCCCCCAAAAGAATGTAAGTTCCTTGAGGCCAGATGCTGTCTTACTGGCTTCTATTTGTATTCCTAGTGCTTATCCTGTGACAGTTGCATAATAGGTGTTAATAAATGTTTTTCTCTCTCTGTTTCTCTATCTCTCTCCATCTTTATCTTTCTCGGTCTCTGTGTCTCTTTTTATCTGTCTTTGTTCCTCTCTGTCTCTGTCCCTGTCTCTCTTTTCCCCAAGTTTTTCTGGGAACTGAAGCATGCACACCCTGTTCTCTTCCCTTTTTTGAAAACTGGGACAACATTTGCCCTTCTCAAATCTTATGATATCTCTTTCCCTTTATATGATCTTTCAAATATCACTTAGAGTGGTTTACCAATACATTTGTCAGGCCTTTCAGTACTCAAGGATGTAGTTCATCTTGGCCAGATTATTTGAATGGTGCCCTTTTTCTGTCTCTTTATTTATCTTGGGAATCAACTTCCTTTTAGTCATTTTTGTTCTCTCATTTCCAGTGCACAAGTCATTCACTTTGCTGAAGAAAACAGAAGCAAAATAATAATGAAGCAGTTTTTCCTTTTTTGCTATTATCAGCTATCATCATTCTGTTCACATCAAGGAAAGATCATATCCCTTCTTTGATCCCTTATTTATAGCTATATGAAACAAAAACCTAAAACTAACAACAATCTTGTTTCTTTTTTTCTTACTTTTTTTCCTAGTCAAGTGACAAGGTTTATTGCAACACCAAAAGAAATGGGAAGGGTTCCTGCTGAACCTGAAACTTAATGGGGGTGAGATTGATACTTTTATTAAAAAATGACAGAGTATATAAGAGAGAGCAGATTTAGGGAAGGGGTATTCAGTAGGATCACTATTTTGGTGTGGGGGTAGGGGAAAGATGGGGAGAAAATTTGTAACTCAAAATCTTGTGGAAATGAATGTTGAAAACCAAAAATAAACAAATTAAACCAAGAAAAAAAATGACAATGAAAAGGTCTGAATGGAATAAAAGAGTGGTAAGTAGTCTGGGGTGGGCCAAGTACAACAGTGAAAGGACGATCCAGTAGGCTAATTAGGTGATCTAGATGGGATTAAGGAGTGGTTGGTATATGCAAGTAATCTGGGGTAAAAAGAATTTCAACTCAAACCCTATTGACTATGAATCAATCATCAATTGAAAAAGCATTTGTGAAAGACCTATTATTTTCCGGGCAAGGTTCTAGGAACTGGATATTCAAATTCAAAATGCAGCAATTCCTATTCTCTAGATGCATACATTCTAATAAAATGTGGGTTCTTATTTTGTTCCTATTCAACCCTTAGCTTCTCCATTCATTTCTTCTTCAATATTCATCATTCAACATTTTCCTATTTATCAACAGTAATTGTCTTTTTTTTTTGCCCTTTGGAAGGGGGAAGGTAGGGCAATTGGGGTTAAGTGACTTGCTCAAGGTCACACAGCTAGTAAGTGTTAAGTGTCTGAGGCCAGATATGAACTCAGTTCCTCCTTACTCCAGTGCTCTATTCACTGTGCCACCTAGCTGCCCCCATACTAATTGTCTTTTAAGGAATTTTGCTTTACTTTCTCCCTTTGTATTGATTTCATTGTTAAATAAATATTTTACCTTTCACTGACATTTTGAAACCAAAATGAAGAGGTTACCCACAAAGAGGGTTAGGGTTGCTCTGGAGACCCCAAAATACCAACACACCGGGTCCTCCTGAATGAATTCCACTCAAGTCTTCTCAGCCAAAGAAAAGTAAAGTTTATTAAAAGTTTGCTTGTATTGGATACAGAGTAAGTCTGTGCTAGAAAATTCTATGGTGCTCTCACACACATGGAGGGAAGATGGGATCTTATATACAGAAATTTGTGGGAGAAATCTAGGGGTGGTCTAGAGGAAGAGTTTGGGTAGGGTCTTCAGGAGAAGTCAGATGAGGTCAATGAATAATTAAAGGTGGGAAGTTGCTGGAGGCTACCTGGAGCCAACATACCATGGTGGGCTAGGTCAGTTCAAGGGTGGATTGATATTTTGATAGGCTCAAGGGTGGGAAGTAGATGCACAATGGAGGGCTAGGCTAGTAACAGAGGTTTGGGCCCAACCACAAGGTAAGGCTTATGGCCTCATGCAAATGCGTCATGAAATTCGTCATGAAATGGATGATTTAATCAGAGTTCAAGGGGGGTACCCAGAACCTATACCTCAAAGATTCAAGGAGAGCCCAAGGGGGTTTCAAGAGCCTGCACCTCATCAAAAGGAGTGTTTCTTGGTTGAACATCCTTGCAGTGTTTTTAAGTTATGCTGTTCTAAGCTGAATTACCTTAGTCTAAATGTTTCTTTGCCAATATTTCCTTCCACAAATTTAATTACCATCATTGACACTACATAATCAGAAAATGTATTAGTTACTACCTTGTTTCATAACCCATTTTTCTTGTATACAAATACAGTTAATTCCATTAGGCTATTTCCATTTATACTATGTGTGTTCCTATGTCCCCACTTCACCCAATAAGCATTTTCTACACTGTTTCTCTATGCACATCTTAGCATGTCCTTTTGTGTGTCACCTTATGATTTATCCCCATACTAGCCTCTTTTCTTGCTATATAACTCTTCTTCACATCACTCATTTATTTTCCTTTAGATATGAATTTGAAAAGACCATTTTTTTATTTGACTTTAGAAGAAGGTCTATTTTCTCTAACCTAATATTCTCTATTTTCTCTTTTTATATCCATCAACATGCAACATTCTAAGATCACTTACAAAGGCTTTACTTTCCCACAATACAAATTAAATTAGAGTTCTCATTCAGCTCTCTGAGACGAACCCAGATAATTTTGGAGAGGTTCATTCAATTCAATTCTACAAGCATTTATTGATTCCCTATTAGGTGCTGAAGGCCAGGCCTAAAAACAAACAAAAAAAAATCCTTAAAAAATTCTTGTCCTTAATTTTCTTACATTTTACTAAAAGGAAATAAATTGCACACAGATAAAGAATTACTGAATATATATAAAAATGCACAAGAATTTGGGTGTTGTATAAAAAATTAGATAGAGGAGGGATCAGGAAAATCCTCATCTTGGAGATAAAGCTTAAAGTTGTACTTGAAGGGAATTAGGGATGCCAAGATATAGTGATGAGGGATGGGCTCTGTGAGCCCCCTCAAGCTCTCCTTGAGTCCTTGAGGTACAGGCTCTGGGAAGCCCCCTTGAACTCTGATTAAATCCTCTCATTTGATGAGGCATTTGCATGAGGCAATAAGCCTTACATTGTGGCTGAGCCCAAGCCTCTGTTACTAGACTTCCCACCCTTGAGCCTATCAAAATATCAATCCACCCTTGAACTGGCCTAGCCCACCATTGTCTGCAGTCTCTAGGTAGCCTCCAGCAACTTCCCACCCTTAATCACTCATTGACCTCATTAACTCCTCCTGAAGACCCTCCCCAAACTCCTCCTATAGACCATCCCTAGATTCCTCCCACAGCCTTCTGTATATAAGACCCTATCTTGTCTCCATGTTTATGAGAGCACCATAGAATGACCTAGCACAGGCTTACTTTGTGTCTAATACAAGTGAACTTTTAATAAACTTTACTTTTCTTTGGCTGAGAGAAGACTTGAGTGGAATTCATTCAGTAGGACCCATTGTGTTGGTATTTGGGGGTTTCCAGAGCAATCCTAACCCTCTTTATGGGTAACCTCTTCATTTTTATGGTTCCCAGAGAGGAGTAAGGACATTCTAGGTATAGGGAGACAAACTTTATAAAGACAAACAGGCAGAAGATTGAAAGTCACATGGCAAATAGCAAGTAATCTAACTTAATTAGAATGTAAAGTGAATGGGAAAGAGTAATATGAAATCAGTACAAGGAAATCATTTAGTGTTAGTTTGTGAAGGGTTTTAGATGACAAAGGAGTTGTTGTTGTATTCTAGAATCAGTAGGAAACCAATGAAACTTCTTGAATAGGGGAATGACATGGTAATGATGGGGTACAACTCTGGGAACCCTCTTGAATCTTCCCACTTGATGATGCATTTGCTTGAGGCCTTAAGCCTTTCATTATCACTAAGCCCAGATCTCTGTTACTCTTAACCTATCCTAGGCCTCCATTGTCCAGCTACTTACCATCCTTGATCCTATAAAAATATCTATACACAAATCTGTTACCCTTAAAGGAGCATTGTCTGTTATCTCCAGGTAGCCTTCAGCTATTTCCCACCCTTAATCTCATTCCTGGAGTCTGACCTCAGTCTGGTCAAGATCCTCCTTAGACTCTTCCTCATAACCTTCCCCAAACCCTTTCTCTAGACCACTTCTAGATCCCTTCTGCAGTCTTTCTGTATATAAGATCCATCTTGCCTCCATGAAGGTGCTGAGATTCAGTCTAGCACAGACTCAGTCTGCGTCAGATTGTTCTGCCCCACTTGTCCAATACAAGTGTCACAAATACTTAGGCTCCTTAAGAGTCTACCCATTATGGCAAATCTTTAATAAACCTTGTTTTACTTTGACTGAGAGAAATTTGAGTCAAATTCATTCAACAGGACCCAGCATGTTTGTATTTTGGGGTCTCAAGCACACCCTAATTCCCAGATCTCAACAGTGAGATCTCTAGTTTAGGAAAAATCAATACAGCAGCTTTGTGGAGGATGGTTTGGAGTGGCAAGGGGTTTGGAAAAAGAAAGATTAAATGGAAGATTATGTTTTTGTGCAAAAGCCTAGGTAAGACATATTGGGAGCCTGTTCTATGGTGATGGCCATGTGAGTAAAGAGAAAGGCAATATGTAAGAGATGAAATAAGACTTGATTACTGATTGAAAATAGGGCATAAAAGAGCATGAATAGACTGTGATCCTAGGTGAATGGAAGGATGATTCAACCCTTGACAGAAATAAGAAAGCTAGTAAGAAGGGAGAGTTTAGGGGAAAAGACAATGAATTCCATTACAGACATGTTGAGCAGAAAATGCCTATGGCAACAGCTAACTGAAGATGTTCAACAGAGAGGTAGTCATGTAGGACTAGAGTTTAGGAGAAACATGAAGGCTAGATATGCAGATTTGGGAATCTTCTAGAGGCAACTGGTGAAACAGTGGATAGAATGACAGTTCTGGAGTTAAGAAGATTGAGTTTGAATCTGACTTTCCACACTTACCAGCTATGTGACCCTAGGCAAGTCATTTAATCTTTGACTCAGTTTCCTTAACTGTAAAATGGAGATAATGATAAAACCTTCCTGGAATGGTTCTTGTAAAGACTAAATGACATAATATTTTTAAAAGCACTTAGCACAGCACATGGTGCACAGTAGGTACTATATAATTGCTTATTCTCTTCCTCCTTTAATTTGCATAGAAATATCTGAATTCATGTAGCTGATGAGATCACTAAAAGAGAATATGGAGAAGAAAGAGGAAAATTCTTCATATAGTGCCCTGGGATACACAGGACATTGAGGGCTGCCATCACCTCAATGATTGCTTTGGTCACAGTAAACCTCAAAGACCACAAGTCTATCAAATCGTAGAGGGCTTGTGATCTGCTTTAGGGAGATACTGACAAAATTACACATCTTTGAAGGATTGTTGATTCTTCATTCCTTTTTGATTCTTTCCTTCTTAACCAATTAGAAAATCCCCAAATCTAGTCTCTTTGTGTGTTAAGTATTTCCAGCTTTATGCAGAGTATTCTAAGAGTATCAATACAGTTTTAAGGTATTAAACTTCAAAGCACTAAAACATTTGCAACTACCCATATCATATCATATCTGAAAGACAGAATGCCAGAATTGGGAGACATCTTAGGTATTATTGTAATGAGAGTGTAAATTTTAAAGATCTTCCCTGCCCCTAGGCTAACGTGCACCTGGAGCCTGGGGTGGGAGGCTTGTTTTTCAGTAGATACTTTTTGATTGGCCAGTGGGTCCAAAAGGTTGTTACATTCTCTGAGCCAGGAGAAGGCTATATAAACCCTGATGTGTAGCTTTGTTTTGGGACTCACTTTGAGAAGTGTTCTGTGATTTGATCTGAATTCTAGGAAGCTGTTGTTGAGAGTCCCCCGGCTTTGAAAAACCCAGATGTGGAAACCCAGATGTTGACTGGGTATGGATGTAATGGTTGGACAGTTTGGAAAGCTGTCTACTTGATCTGTTAATGAATGTCTTGATAATTCTGTCTGTATATTTTGAAGTTTGGGGTGCTGACCTTTTTCCCCTGAACAAGGTAAACGATATATGTCTGACTGATTAAAGTAAGCTTGTTAACCCATTTTGAGTTGCTTTCCTTTAACAAAGCAGATCCAAGAACCTGTATGGGTGGCAAACCCTGAGGACGCGCTTGGGGTGCTTGCTGCTACAAAATGGCGTCAGGAACAGGATCTGCCGAGTAAAAGGAAAGTATGGGGATTGGGATAATTGTTTGTTTCCCAGTTGTGGTAGCTGTGATTCTGTGGAGCTGTGGAGCAGGAGAGAAGAATGGCCTGCATGCTGACTTTGCTGAGCTGAGAGCAGGAATGGTGAGCTGCCTGCATCAGGACCTGGGTGGAAGCCAGGAGCGGCTGCCCCTTGCGGGAGGAGAAGGAGCCCAGGAGTTTGGAATTCAGCCACAGGAAAAGATAAGAACTGAGCAGCAAAGCAGGGGCACTGAGTGTGTTTCCTGGCTGCATCCCACAGTTTGGGACCCAGGGGGAGGATGGACTTGTGACTATGGTGGGTGGGATGAAGTGCCTTGGATCCCCAGGGACCCCACCTTGTTGGTTTTGTTGCCCAGCCCCCTGTCTGTGCTTGGAGGCAGGGGCTGGAGCTGTGTGAGGGGAAGGATACCCCTCCCCCCCCAGAGAACTTTATTTGAACTCTTGTTTTCAATTGAAGTAATAATGCTATGTACTTTGTGTTTGTTTAAGGCCCAGTGGCCACTTTGGTAACTTTAATTCTGTACTTTGAAAATGTGACCTGAGAGATGTTTAATGCTAATTCAAAAGTAAATTGTCTATGCTATGGGCATGAAAGATCTTGGGGCTGAATGTAATGAGAGTGTAAATTTTAAAGATCTTCCCTGCCCCTAGGCTAAGGTGCACCTGGAGCCTGGGGTGGGAGGCTTGTTTTTCAGTAGATACTTTTTGATTGGCCAGTGGGTCCAAAAGGTTGTTACATTCTCTGAGCCAGGAGAAGGCTATATAAGCCCTGATGTGTAGCTTTGTTTTGGGACTCACTTTGAGAAGTGTTCTGTGATTTGATCTGAATTCTGGGAAGCCGTTGTTGAGAGTCCCCCAGCTTTGAAAAACCCAGATGTGGAAACCCAGATGTTGACTGGGTATGGATGTAATGGTTGGACAGTTTGGAAAGCTGTCTACTTGATCTGTTAATGTCTTGATAATTCTGTCTGTATATTTTGAAGTTTGGGGTGCTGACCTTTTTCCCCTGAACAAGGTAAACGATATATGTCTGACTGATTAAAGTAAGCTTGTTAACCCATTTTGAGTTGCTTTCCTTTAACAAAGCAGATCCAAGAACCTGTGGTGGCGGCAAACCCTGAGGATGCTTGGGGTGCTTGCTGCTACAATTATTTAGCCTGATCTCTCATTTTTCAGAGAAAGAAGCTGCAATACTAAGTGCTATAGCAGCCTACATAAAGTTCCACAAGTTATTCATGAGAGAGGTCACACTAGAACTCAGAACCTCTGACTTCCAGGTCAGTGGTCTTTCCACTATACCATGCTAGCTTTACTATTATCTGAGAATTCAAACCAATTATTCTCTTTTAAAGAAAAATTTTTTTTTTTGATCCAATCATACTGGAGAGCAATTTGGAACTATGCCCAAAGGGAAAACAAACTGGACATACCCAGGTGCAGCCAAGATGGCAGAGTAGAAGCACAAACTTGGCATGAGCTCCTGCTCCAATAACTTCCAATACATGTGAAAAAATGAATTTAAACAAACTTTAGAGCTATGGAACCCACAAAGTGACAGAGAAACAAATCTCCCACTGAAGGCAGCCTGACAGGCTGATAGAAAGGGCCTATTGCACTGAGCTGGCAGCCAAGTACAGTGAGCTTGAGCTGCATGGTTCCTGCCTGAGGGTGGCCAGCACCCAGACTGGACAGAGCAGATTTCAGGAGAGTGAACCACCAGCAGCTGTGGTGGTTTCCAGACTGCACAACCCATAAACACCAAACACAAGGAAAAAGGTCAGTGTGGAACTATGTTGGAACGGGGGAGACAGAAAAGCATGGTCTGGCCCCTGCCTCGGGGTGAGAAGCAACTGAAGGAGCACTGGCTACACCACATGGCTGTCTCAGGAGCTCCTGGCCTGCAGATCATAGGGGGACCAAGCAACCATTTAGAAGGTAATCTCTCTTGCTTTAAACTGCTTGGATCTGTATCACAGTCTTGGGTGGTGGTCCTGGGGTGTGTTACCAGTGAGCCAGAGCTTGTGGGGGCTGTAGAGAGGGCACCTTCCTAATAGCTCAAGTGGCTGCCAAAACCCCAATGATTTGGGACAAAGCTTTCTCCAATCTGGAAGCAGAGTTCTACCATGGCAAAGAGCTCAAAAGGCAAGTAATTGGCTGGGAATGTAAGCAAGCAGAGGAAGTATAAACAGACCATAGAATCCTTTTTGGGGGACAAAAAGGATCAAGGCATGGAGCAGAAGGAAGACAAAAAAGTCAGAACCCCTGCATCAAAAGCTTCTAAGAAAAATATGAATTTACAGGCCATGGAGGAGCTCAAGAAGGATTTTGAAAATCAATAAGAGAAGTAGAGGAAAAATTGGAAAGAGAAATGAGAGTGATACAAGAAAATCATGGAAAACAAGTCAACAGCTTGCTAAAGGAGACCCAAAAATACACTGAAAAAAATAACACCTTAAAAATTAACTAATTCAAATGACAAAAGAGGCCCAAAAAGCCAGTGAGGGGAAGAATCCCTTAAAAAGGAAAATTTGTCAGATGGAAAAGGAATTTCAAAAATTCACTGAAGAGAATAACTTCTTCAAAATTAGATTGGAGTAAAGGGAAGCTAATGGCTTTATGAGAAACCAAGATGCTATAAAACAGATCTAAATAAATGAAAAAATAGAAGGCAATGTGAAATATCTCATTGGAAAAACCATTTACCTGGCAAATAGATTCAGGAGAGATAATTTAAAAATTATTGGACTACCTGAAAGCCATGATAAAAAATAGAGCCTAGACACCATCTTTCAAGAAATTATCAAGCAAAATTGCCCTGGTATCCTAGAACCATAAGGCAAAATAGAAATTTAAAGAATTCACCAATAACCTCTTGAAAAAGAAACCCAAAAGAAAACACCTAGGAATATCATAGCTAAATTCCAGAGTTCCCAAGTCAAGGATGAAATACTGCAAGCAGTCAGAAAGAAACAATATGAGCACTGTGTAAAAACAATCAGGAAAAAACAACATAAGACCTAGCAGCTTCTACATTAAGGGCTTGAAGGGCTTGGAATATGATATTCTGCAGGTCAAAGGAGCTAGGACTAAAACCAATAATCACCTATCAAGCAAAATTGAGTATAATGCTACAGGGGAAAATATGGTCATTCAATGAAATAGAGGATTTTCAAGTGTTCTTGATGAAAAAACCAGAGTTGAACAGAAAATTTGACTTTCAAATACAAGAAGCGAGAAGCATGAGAAAATAAACAGTCAAGATGAATCATAAAGAACTTATTAAAGTTGAACTATTTGCATTCCTACATGGAAAAATAATAATTGTAACTCATAAGACTGTTCTCAGAATAAGGATAGTTGAAAGGAATATATATGTATACATACATTTATATATGAATAGGAGGGTGTGTGTGTATATAAATGCAAATGTGCATTTGTATGTTCATGTATACATAGGCAGAGGGCACAGGATGAGTTGAATATGAAAGGATCTAAAAAATAAAATTAAGAGGTGAGAGGGGAATTTATTGGGAGAAGGAGAAAGGGAGAGAGATTAGGGTAAATTAACTCATATAAAAGAGGCAAGAGAAAACTGTTACAATGAAGGGAAAGAGCAGGAGGCTGAAAGTGAATGGGACAACTGGATTCTCATTGAATTTGTCTTAAGGAGGGAATAAGATACACACTTAATTGGGTATCTTACCCTACAGGAAAATAGTGGGGTAGAGGACAAGGGGGGGGATGATAGAGGGGAGGGCAGATTGGGGGAGCGGATAGTTAGAAGCAAACATTTTTCAAAAGGGATAGGGTCAAAGGAGAAAGTAGAATAAGGGGGGGTGGGATAGGATGGAGGGAAATATAGGTAGTCTTTCACAATTTAACTATTATGGAAATGACTTACATAACTACACATATGCAACCTATATCGAATTGCTTATCTTTCCAATGGGGTGGGTGAAGAGGGAAGAATGGAATGATCTAGAATTCAAAATTTTACAAACAAATGTTTAAAAAATTGTTTTTTACATGCAACTGGGAAATAACTGGGGTATAGAAATCTATCTTGCCTTACTAGAAAGTTAGTGGGGTGATGGAGGAAGATATAAGAGGGGACAGATTGGGAGAAAGGGAGTTCAGTGGGCTTGCTATTTGGGGTGTGGGGTAGGGGAAAGATGGAGAGAAAAAATTGTAACTTAAAATTTAGTGGTAATGAATGTTCAAAACTAAGAACAAATTAAATAAACAAACAACATAATAAATAAATAAATAAGAGATAATTTATCCCATTCTTTCTCTCCCCATCTCCTCTCATTATATGCCTCTCTCACCTCTCAATTTCACCTTTTAAGTATCATCCCTTCCTATTCAATTGGTCCTGTGCCCTCTGTCTATGTATACCTGTACACATATATACACATACTCATATGTGTATTCATATGCCCATATGCCCTCCTGTATGGACATATATATGTGTGTATACAAACACACATATACACATTTATATTCTCTTCAACTATTCTCATACTGAGAAAAGTTTCATAAGTTACAATTTATGTTTTTTATGTAGGAATGTAAATAGTTCAACGTTGATAAGTTCCTTATGATTTCTTTTCCCTGTTTACCTTCTCATGTTTCTCTTGCTTCTCTTATCTGAATGTCAAATTTTATATTCAGCTCTGGCTTGTTCATCATGAATGCTTGAGAGTCCTCTATTCCATTGAATGACCATATTTTCCCTTGAAACATGATACTCAGTTTTGCTGGGTAGGTGATTCTTGGTTTTAATCCCTGCTCCTTTGGCCTCCTGGAATATCATATTCCAAACCCTTCAATCCCTCAGTGTAGAAGCTGCCAGATCCTGTGTTATCCTGATTGTGTTTCCACAACCTTCAAATTATTTCTTCTTGGCTTCTTGTAATATTTTTTCCTTGATTTGGGAACTCTGATACCTGGCTATAATGTTCCTAGGAGATTTCTTTTTCGATCTTTTTCAGGAAGTGATTGGTGGATTCTTTCAACCTCCATTTTGCCGTCTAAAACATCAAGGCAATTTTCCTTGAGAACTTCTTGAAGGATGTTTCTAGGTTCCTTTTTTTTTGATCATGGCTTTCAGGTAGTCCAATAATTTTAAAATTATCTCTCCTGGATCTATTTTCCAGGTCAGTGGTTTTTCCCATGAGATATTTCACATTGTCTTCTATTTTTTCATTTGTTTGGATCTGTTTAATAGTCACTAGCTTCCATTTGCTCCAATATAATTTGGAAGGAATGATTCTCTTCAGCAAGCTTTTGAGATTCTTTTTCCATCTGGCAAATTTGGCTTTGTAAGGCACTCTTCTCCTCATTGGCTTTTTGAGCCTCTTTTGCCATTTGAGTTAGTCTATTTTTTAAGGTGTCATTTTCTTCAGTCAGGTTGTTGATTCACTTTTCCTGATTTTCTTGTGTCATTCTCATTTCTCTCCCCAATTTTTCCTCCACTTCTCTACTTGATTTTCAAAATCCTTCTTAAGCTCCTCTATGGCCTGTAACCAATTCATATTTTTTTGGAAGCTTTTGGTGCAGGAGTTCTGACTTCACTGTCTTCCTCCTGTTCCATGCTTTGATCCTTTTTGTCCCCCCAAAATGAATCCAAAGTCAGATTGCTGAGCTTGCTTTGTTTCCTTTGCTTGCTCATTTTGCCATTCAATTACTTGTCTTTTGAGCTTTTTACCATAGTAGAACTGTGCTACCAGAGAGGAGAGTTTTGTTCCAAGTCACTGGGGTTTTCTCACCTGCCAGAGAAATTAGTTGTGTGCCCCCTCTGAAACCTCCACACTCTCTGGCGCACTGGTCATGAACCCCAGGACCTCCACCCTAAACAGCAATCCAGATCCAAGTAGGTTAAAGCAAGAGTGATTACCCCTCAGACTGGTTGCTTGGTCCCCCTATAATCTGCAGGCCAGGAGCTCTGAAGCAGCCATGTTGTAGAGGCCACCATGCCCCAGCCACTTCTCCCTCGGGGGGAAGGAGGCAGAGGCTGGACCATGCTCATGGATTTCCTGTTCCAAAAGTTCACTGACCTCTCATTTTGTCTTTGGCATTTATGGGTTGACAGTTCTGGAAACCACCACAGCTGCTGATGATCTACTCTCCTGATCTTCTAGTCCTGGCTGGTCAGGGTGCCCTGAGGCTAACACCTCAGGCTCATGCAGGGCTGGGCTTGGCTCCTAGAGCTCTGCAATGTCTCCTTCCTGCCAGCCTGCCAGGCCCTCTTCAGCAGGAGGTTAGTTTCTCTCTGTCACTTTGTGGGTACTGTAGCTCTAAAGTTAGCTTAGAATCATTTTTTACATGTATTGGAGGAGGTGGAAGTGGGAACTGCAGGAAGTCCTGTTTCTATTCTGCCATCTTGGCTCCTCCCCTGGAAGGAAATTTCTTTATTGTCTTTTCAGGGGAGGTAGAGTTTTTGATGCCTATGGGTAATCCAGTTGGAAATGTCTAATAAGCAACTCTTGATGCAGAACTTGAAGTGAAAAGAAAGATGTGTGTTAGAGATCTAGACCTAGGAGCCTTCCCTTGGGGATGATGATTAAACCAAGGCATATGCCTCAACTTTGAACCCTGTTTTCTTCATATATTTATGTATAGAATCAGATTGTTAAAATTTCCTTTTAATACATAATGTCATTCTTTTTTCTTCAGACACCTTTCACCTACATTTGATTCTAACACTTTGTTCCTATGCAGTCTTCAAATCTTCTTAGATGTTTTCCATATTTTCTTCCTCTTCTCTTTCTGTTGCTTTCACTTTCTGTTCTTATTTTCTTCTCATCTCATCAACATTTTTTCAAAATGAGTAGTTAACCCTGTAACCCTACATTTATTCCTCCATAAATATTGCTACTTTTCATCTGCCTTTTTATTTACCTCCCTCCTTTTCCTTTTTTTCTTTCATATTACTCTTCACTAATTGAAGTGCCTTTTCCCTTTATTCTTCTTTAATTTTTCTTGCCTCATTTTGTTTCTTGTCTTTTCTTCCTTCTTTGTGTTGACTCACAATATATTGATAAAGCCCTGTACAGACAACTAATTTGCTAATTTTACAATTAGTTCTGTCTTTTTCTTAATGTGGGCCTCAAGATTAATCTCAGTGTGTCTACTTCTCTTTTGTTACTTCTCATTCTTTGTCTGTTTAGTATTTTAATCAACTATATGACAAATTCAAATATTCTTTTGCAATACATTTTAAATGGGTATTTATGTAGTTTTTGTATTACACTATATTTGGACATAATAGGTATTTACCAATCAACATGCAAATAACCTCCAATAGAAGTAAAGTTCCTGAGAACAAGAAAAAACCCTAAATAGTGCAAATGGAATGCTTTTATAACATGTCTTTGCTCGATCTTTTTAGTAAAAACAGTCATCATGGGCCCCTTAAATAAACAACCCCACATGGAAACTGGCTTTCTCCCTCAGTGGCCTCAATTAAATATCATGTTGGTATTTTCCTCCCTCAACCATTACCTTGTCTACTATTTACATTAGGATCATGGATGTATTACAATATTTGTTAAATCTTTTTCCCAGTTAAATTTCTCATGCCAAACTGATGGGGAAGTCACAATGTGGAAGGGATAGCAATATAGTATACACACACACACACACACACACATCTAGAATTTTGTGGGAAAGATACAAGCAGATAGGTAAAGGTGCTTCAGCTGAATCATTAAAGATATTAGGAACTCAGACTATTGAATGGAGGAGTAAGTCCATTCCAGTTCTGGAAGAGCCACTACAAAGTCAGAGAAATCAAAGATGGAGTGTCATGAATGAAGAACAATCAGAAGACCAGTTTGGCTAGAATGTAATAGCTGTGAGTCAGAGTAATATGTATAAAGGCTAGAAGGTAGGTTGGGGTCAAGTTGTGAAATTCCACACAGAAGAATTTATTAGAATTGGGAAATAATATGGGCTTATTTACATTTTAGGAACGTCATTTGGGTAGCATTGTAGAGGAAATGAATAGAGAAGGAAGGCTAAACTAAATGCAAGGAAATCAGTTAGGATACTAGTGGAAAGTCATTTTGATATCCTTAAAATTTATGCAACTATCTAGATGTTGTCTATAAACTTAAGATATTTTTCTTTGTCCCTTCTAGCTGTATGTCTAAGATATTAAAGCACTATATTTTTTTACACATTTAAATATTCTAGTAGACTCTAAACTTCTGGTGGACAAAATTAGTTATTTATATAAGCACAGTGTTTTACTCTTTAGTAAATATCAGTTGAATTCAATGTCTGCATCTTTTAGTGTGCTGTTTAATTTGTAAATACTAAAAAAGCTTTAGTCTCGGCCTAGTTCATTCAATATATAGTTACATGACTGCCTCAACAATTTTCTAATATTTCATCTTATTATTGATGTAGAATGAAAGGTGTGCATCTGCCAATTCAGACCAATCCTTCAAAATTCCTGGCTACTTGGTGCCATTGTGACTAGAAAGATGTCATTCAGAATCATTCTCAGTAAATTTATAATCAGGTTTGCCACCACTAAGTGTCTTGTCTGAAATCTGTAAATCTTTTCTTTGCAAATCCTTCTTGAAAGGTTCCACCCTCTCTCCTCCCTTTCATTATTTTCCTCATTCTTTCATGTTTCACCATCTTTTCCTGTGCTTTTAAAAATTTAACATAAATGCCACTAGCCTTTAACTCAAAAGTCCATTCCTACTCTCAAAACCCATACTTTCTTGCAACGGCTCCCTTCAGTGCTGGCTGTTGGAAGTCACTAGATTCAGCCTTGGGTAAGAAAGAACAAGAAGCAGGGAGGCTAGGTGGTCCAGTGAGGGGTGGCTAGGTGGTGCAATGAGTAAAGCGCTGGCCCTGGAGTCAGGAGGACCTGAGTTTGGATCCAGCCTCAGACACTTAACACAAAAAAACTAACCGTGTAACCTTGGGCAAGTTACTTAACCCCAATTGCCCTCCAAAAGGCAAATAAAAAAAAGAAAGAAAAAGAAGGAATCCACACATACCAGGTGAGTGCAGAAGCAGTGGGATGGGATCCCACTAACTGTGGAAATTTGCAGGAGTGTGGAATTCATGATTTTTGTTTCAGGCCAGAAGGGAGAACTGAAGGAGTATCTGAGGCTAGAGATACCATCCCCCATACCACAGGACTACAGGTGATTACAATTACATATACATACATATACATATATATGACGTATACATACAGACACACACACAGCAGGCAAAGGAGAAAACTCAACCATAGAAAGTTATTGTGGAAATAGAGAAGACTTGGATCATCTTCAGATGAGAATACTGAAGCAAAAAACAAAAAGCTTCTCCTACCCCCCAAAAGTAATGTCAAATGGTCACCTGCCCCAAAAGAATTCATAGAAGAACTAAACAAAGTTTAAAATAAAATGAAAGAGACTGAGGAAAATTTAAAAAAAGAATAATCCAAGAAAAACAAGAAGATTATGAAAAGAAAATAAACCAGCTGGTAAAGGAGATACAGAATCTTAAGGAAGAAAATGATTCCTTGAAAATTAGAATTGGGCATGGTAAAACCAGTGAAGTTATGAGATCAAGAAATAATAAAACAAAATGTAAAAAATGAAAAAGTGTAAGAGACAGTGAAACATCTTATGGGAAAAGCAACAGATTTGGAGAATAGATTAAGAAGAGAAAATATAAAAATAATTTGACTAACTGAAAGTTGCGATCAAAAAAAGGATCTTGATACAAAAATACAAGAAATAATTAAGGAAAGTTGTTCTGAAGCATTAGAACAAGGGGAGAAAGTAGAAATAGAAAAAAAAATCCATCAATCACCATTTAAAAGATCATACAGGGGCAGCGAGGTGGCACAGTGAATAGAGCACTGGCCTTGGAGTCAGGAGGACCTGAGTTCAAATGCAGCTTCAGACACAACACAAAAACTAGCCATGTGACCTTGGGCAAGTCACAACCTCAATTGCACTCCAAAAAGCAAAAAAAAAAAAAAAAAGTGAGATCATACAAGGAAAACTCATAGGGATATAAAAGTCAAATTCTGAAATGCCCAGTTCAAGGAAAAACTATTAAAACATCAAGATTAAAACAATTTAAATATGATAGTGCCACAATTAGAATTACACAAGACCTAGCAGCAGAGTCATTTAAGAACCACAGATCTTGGGACACAGCATATCAAAGAGCAAAAGAACTGGGACTCCAGCCAAAAATATCATACCCTGCAAAATTAATTATTCTCCTCAATGAGAAATAAAAGGACATTTGATTAACTCTTAGACTTTCAAGAGTTTGTTAAAAAAAATTCCTGACCTTAATAGAAGATTTGACATACAAGAACCAAGAGAAATATAAGGCATATAACAAAGACTGATTATTAGGGATCCATAAGGACAGACTCTTTACTTTTTACATATGTAAAATGTATGTCTAAGATTTTTATTAATAATTGGATGGTTCATAAGGAAAATTGGAGTAAACTTGAGTATCGTGTAAATTAAAAAAAACTATTTAGGAAAAGCTTTAAAGATTAATTATTTTATACAAATGAGGTGCAAGAGGAACAATTGATACAGAGGAATTAGATAGGTGCGGAGGGCTGGTAGTTCTGATAACCTACCTTCATTAGGAATGGGTGTAATAGGGAACAATTCATATATTCATATATATAAATTCATAATATATAAAAAATACATAAATTCATATATATAAAAAAGAGAATAAAAGTCTTCTAAATTCAGAAGAAATAAAATGGTAGGGGAATAGAGAAGGAGGAGAAGACAAGGGAGGGATCTTTAGAGGGGAGGATGAAGAAATAGGTAAATAGGGTTATAGAAGAGTGTTTAGATTTATGGAAATAAATGGGAGGATATGGGAGGGATCCTGGGGGGGGGGAGGTTGGCAATTTATAGGAGGGCAAGGCAGTGGGTAGAAGAAGAGTAAAGGAGGCAGGAGGGATAGGAAACAAGGGATATGCACATACATTAAAACAAAGATGAGGAGTAGAATATATTTGGGAAAGTATATGTCTACATATCTATATGTATGTATACATCTATAGTTATAGAGAAATATATCTAGACTTTTTTGTAGCCTTCTGGGGGTGGGTGGGGGAGGTTATGTACTGTATATATTTATAGCTGTAGAGAAACATATCTAAATTTTTTGTGGCCTTCTGGGATTGGGGATTGGGGGGAGGGAAAAAAAAGAACAAAGTAAAATAGTGCATAAGCAAAAGTTCACAAGGAAGCAAAGAAAAGATGGCCAATTCTCAATGCAATGAGTATTATTTATCATTTAGGCTTTTTGAATTGAAAATTTATTGTTACATACTTTGAATCCTTTTCTTTGTTTCACTATGCACACAACATGCTTATTGTTTCTTTCTAAATTTGAATTTAAGTTCTAATATTTAAGTTTATGATATGTTTTTGTTTCTTTTCTCTATTCTATATTTGTGTTCCGGCATTTGAGTCTAAAATAAAATTTTGAAGAAAAGGAAAGAAAAACAAGTGATCTGGAGAAAAGATTCAGAAGAGAAAACATAAGAATCATCAGACTACCTGAAAGCTATGATAAAAAAAGAATCTTGATGTGATAACACAAGAAATAACTAAACAAAATTGTACTGAAGTGTTAGAACAAGAGGGGAAAGTAGAAATAGAAAAAAAAAATCCACCAATCACCACTTGAAAGAGATCCTATGAGGAAAAACTTGCAAGAATATCATGTCTAAATTCTGAAACCCTATATCAAAGGGAAAATATTATGATAAAGAAGAAAAATAATCAAATATGGCAGAGCAACAATTAGAATAACACAAGACGTAGAAGTGACTACACTAAAAGACTACAGATCTTGGAACACTATATATCAAAAGAACTTGGGTTGTGCCCAAAAATACTATATCCAGAAAAGTTAATCAAAATCCTGAATGAAAATAAAAGGACATTCAACAAATTGCCAGCTTTTTAGGATTTTATTGCAGAAAAATTTGAACTCAATAGGAAATTTGACATATAAGATCCAAGAGAAATGTAAGGTAAATATCAAAGATTAATTATAAGGGACTCAATAAGGACAAACTGTACACTCTTTATATGAGGAAATGTAAACCATATGTCTAAGCCTGTAATTAGCAATTGGGTAGTTCAAAAGAAAAATTGGGGTAGAGCTGAGCATAATGTGATTCTAAAAAGTAATACTGTTTAGGAAAAAGTAAAAAAGAGCAATTATCTTTTTCAAAGAGAAGAAAAACTGAAAGAGTAGATAGGGGAGGAGGACTACTAAGTCTGGAACCCTATTTGCATCAGGAATGGGTTAAAAAGGGAACAATACACATACATACACACATACATACATACATACATATGTGTATGTATAATTTATACAAATCTTCTAAATTTAAAAAGAAATAAAAGGCTGAGGATATAGTGAGGAGGGAGAAGATAAGGGAGGGAATGAGGCTGGGGCAATATACAAGGGTGTCTAGATTCATGGGAATGGGATAAGAAGGGAATACATATATTTGGAAGACTATAAAAGTCTTCTAAATTCAGATAGAAACAAGACCATAAGGAGAAAGGGTGAGTGAGAGGATAAGGGAGGGATCTTTGGGGGGCAGATTCAGTGATAGCAGGGCAAAGTAGTGGGTAGAATTAAAGTAGAGGAGTCAGGAGGGATAGCAAACAAGTGATACACACAAAATAAAGATCAGGAATAGAATTTATTAGGGAAAAAAAGCAGAAGTAACAATCTTTATCTCAGACAAAGTTAAAGCTAAAATGGATTTAGTCAAAAGAGAAAAATAGGGAAACTATAGTATATGACAGACATATTAATCAATATTGTTTTTGACTTTAAAATAACTAGACAGAATAAAATTAGAACATGTTGTGATATAAGAAATGAGTTGGTGGATTGTAATAGTAATGGAATTTAATGATTCCCTGTATTGGCTTGGTTGAGTGTTAAAAGCCAGAGTTTGTGAATCCCACTTGTGGGATGGACTTGTTGACATGAAAAGAGAGGGCTGAAATGGGAGGAGCTGGTGACATGAATTTAGAGAGGCACCAGCAGAGAGAGAAGCAGAAGAATTTTTTGGAAGCAGCATTGTGGAGGCAGAGAGATGGAGAGGATTGCTGAGGGCCAATTTGAACTGCCCAGGACTTTTGAGAGCTGCCACCCAGAGCTGCCAAGGACTGAGGAGACATGGCTGTGATGCTGGTACTTTGTCTGTCTGTTTTGATGTTGTTTTGCCAGATTCATCCACTGGTGAGGGACACTCCTGTTGTTGCAGAGGTTCTGGAACCTTGCTGCTGGTTCAGGGATCCAGAGACTGTTCTGCAGACAGAGAACGAATTGCGTCCACTGGTGAAGGACAGTGCTGTTGTTGCAGAGGTTCTGGAACCTTGCTGTTGGTTCAGAAGCCCTAAAGAAGGATTTCTTGTTGTATGTTTACAGAAATCCTGGAAGAGGATTTTACTAATGTTTTCAGGGGTCCTAGGACTGTTCTACAGACAGAAAATGAATTAATGAGGACACTGGCAATGTATCTTGTGGCCTTGATAAACTTTGTCTCCCCAGGAACAAAGATTACTGACAACTTGCCTTGGGTCAAGATGAAGAAAAGAACTCTCTTTGGGTATACCTTAGAAAATGACATTGGGATAGGATCAGCACAATCCTCCCAAAATGATTAAAGATTAATGAATGACACCAAGCAAGTGAATAGGCTAATATGAAGGGTTTTCAAATCTGCTATTATTTAGCATAAAAATTAAAAAAAAGACATGTGGACTGAAAAAAATTTGAACAGAGATGGAATGCAGAAGAGCAGTGTTCAAATTTTGGTTCTGCCACACAATTGCATGGTTTTGACCATTCATTGTATTCTTGGGGTCTCAGTTTCCTCATATGTACAATAAGAAAGATGAGAAGACTGGTGTCAGTGGACTTGGTTCAAAATCTACCTTTAAGGTTAATACTTTTGCAGCTTACCTGGGCTTCCATTTTACCATTTGTAAAATGAGTGACTTTGAGATAGATGATATCTGTGTTACCTTCTACAACTAGGTCTATAAAATTATGCCTGCTATGGTCACTTCTAGCTCCAAATCTGTTATCTTTAAAACCTTAATTTTCTTTACCAAATGAACTGATGATGAGGAAAGTAAGAGGATTGTGAAAAAAACAGAACTATATATTTCCTGTATCTTCAGAAAAGTAATGACAATTAGAGATGGTCTTAGAGGACCACATAAAAAGTGAAGTGTCTAGATAAAATTAACTCACTAGAAAAAGATTAAAATCAGGAATAAGAATAGGATGAGTTAAGTAATTTCTAGGAGGAAAATAATAATGATGAGGAAGGATAGTTAGTTGATTTTTCACAAGACTAAGGAATATAAATTCTATCAGGTTGGTGGGGCAAGGAGGGATGGTAAGCTAGCTGCTAGAATTGGGACCCATTTTCTCTAGGGTCTTACTGGTAGGAAATGATAAAGTAAACTTTCTCTTGAAGAAAGAAGGTAAACTAGAAGAAAATGAAGGGGGAGGACACATGGCCTATTTTTCAGAGATAGTTTATTGTTTAAATCCTACAAGAAGTTAGTTAAATAATTGAAATTTATGTATATTTTTTTGTGGAATGTTTGAAAGTTGAAAGATTTCCACACACCACAGTTAAAGAACATTGTTACACATTCACAGAATCTGAGTGTACTGTCCTATAAATTGGGGAACAATAAAGTTAATGAAGAGAAATGAAATGACATGAAATTCAGTGGTAAAATACTCAGGAGAGAAACACTCTTTTTTGCATGGTGGGGGAAAAGCATCATGAGAAGTAAGTAAATATGGAAGCCCCAAGAAAGAGCCTTCTGTCTCATGGCTACCCTGGGGATGCCCTTTTCTGTCAGAAAATAGTTCTTATCTTCTCTGCTTCATCTTAATGAAACACTTAGCAGATGTATCACAGCAATTTTCAATCACTCAGTTATGAGTTTAATAAATTTCCAAGCAGCTGGGGTAATATTTCACCATTTGAAAAGAGAGATGTGTCAGTGGCATAAATGACTTAATAACCAATCTGTCACTTCCCATGTTTCACCAGACTTTAGAATGCTTGTGAAGGACAAGAGTCTAGATTTCTTAGCTTGCCTGATATAAAATGGAGATATTTATAAGAATGGAGGAAAGGAGAATTTCGGATTCCATCAGATTATCTTTTCCATTTATGTTTTACATCCACTAGTCCAGAGAGAGGAGCCACATTTAATAAAACTGAGCATGTATGGAAAAAATATGAAAATATAATTAGAGATCTGGAATTGTTATGCTTAACAAAGGAGGATAGAATGCCTAACTTTGTTAACCAAGTGAATATTTCAAGAAAAATCCATCATTAACATGAACCCTGATGGCAGAAGGGGAGTCTATTGGTCTCATCATCATGAATGTGGTTTTCAATTGTCCTCAGTAATAGGATTTATATGCCAAAGAGAAATAAATGAAACATGCTATTTCTATTCAGAAACAGTAGGACCTAAGTCTAAGTTAAGGTGTAATTGGAGGAAGCTCATGTGTTTATTGTTCCAAGTTACATGAGAACTGAGACACTTCCTGAATGGTGAACCCATCCTAGCCTAGTTTAAAATTTAGAACAAGAGTATGTACCTGTACTTTGTAGTCTTATTTTTTGTATATTTGGAATAAACGCCTACATTTTTCAATTCTTGGTTAAGTGCTGATTTCAGAGTCTTTTGAGACCAGCGTGGGAGTAGACCTAGGAGCATAATGCAGAGATTGTTGGACTCTTGAGTGTGCGTTATACTTATATATACCTACTTCTACCTAAAATGAGGGAGGAGGGAATACAACACTGTTTCTCTTTCCTTGCCCTTACTTCACTGACCTCCACAGATACTTCTTTGTTTAATGGATTGACAACCTCATTGATTCTGGCATTTCTTTCTTTGGTACAAGTCACAATTCATAACTTCTCATTCAGTGTGATCCTGGTGAATACCCTTCTAGAGAACTCATAGACATGCAACCTAATATGGAGGAATTCTTCTAAGACAATCAACACTCTATGGGTACAATGAAACAATTTGACTTTCCATCTATTATCCCTAACTGACTGATCACATCAATCAATCAATCAATCATCAAGCATTTAATAAATGCTAGGCACGACGTTAGGAGCTGGGGGAATAAAGAGGAAAAACAAAACAAAAGCAAAAGCAACACCTTGATGCCAAGGATCTCGCATTTTCATGCCGGAGATAATTTGTGCATCAATAGGTATGTTTAGTACAGGTGCCTAGCAGATGCAAGATAACCTCAGAGGAACAGGAACCCGGAGTATTTTGCTTCTTTTATGATATCTTACACCCCAAACCTTGCAGACAAGTTATCTTTAGGAATATGTTGCACTTGACTTACACCCATGATGGGTCTCTTCATTGAGTTTTGGGTTATCTGCAATTTTGATTCCTCAGAGATCATGGAGTTTTATGATCTGCAATCCATATATCATAGCATCACTGGAAGCCTACTGATGAGACAGAGGCAGATAGAGAGACAGAGGCAGACAGAGAGACAGAGAGATTTCCCAAATAAAATATACCCTGGTTTTCTGTTGAATTCTGAGCCCAGAACATTGTCTATCTGTAATTCCTCAGAATTAAGGTCTTTTCCTACTCAGACTATGCAGGTAAAAGAAATCTTAGGACCTCAGATAAAAGAGTAGGGTCCTATTTGTCTATCTATTTATCTGCATATATGTATATGTGTGTGCATGTAGGTATGCATATATACACACATATATGATATATATAAATACATACATATATGTATACATGCATATCTATCTATCTATGAGATAGGTGAATCTAGTATATCTATAATGATGTACTAGATGTGCCGATATGCATATCTACACATCAAGTATATCATTAAACATATATACATTTATTATACATAAATGCACACACATACACACAAATGATTTCTAGGGCTTCTGTAACTCATTGGCTCTGCATCTGTTCTTCCTCCATATGCTGAGTGAATTGCAACCATAATAAATATACCTGTAATGATATTCATGTCATCTATTAACCTTTCCTTCCAATACCTTGAAATAATCAAACTTGAGGCTCAAAGACTGTGAACTACACCACAAGCATTGCACTGAACACCTTATAAATCGTATCTTCTTTGATCCTCACAACAGCCTTGGAAGGTAGTTGCTATTATTTTCCACATTTTACAGTTGAGGAAATTGAGGTGGACAGAGCAAAACTAAATTACCCGGAGTTACTCAGATAGTAAGTGTCTGAGGCATGACTTGAAATCATGTGTTTCTAATTCCAGGCCCAGCACTCTATCCACCATGCCACCTAGCTATCTCAAAAAAAGAATATATATATAAAATGCTTTGAAAGGTTTAAAGTTCTACATAAATTTTAGTCATTAAGAGAAAAATTATTATGATGAAATGGTAGTGGTAATAGATAGAAATATAGCTGTAGAATAAGGAGTCATGAGTTCAAATCTCTCTCTTCTCTCATATCGTTTCCTGAATATATGACTTGTGTAAAACATTTTGTCTCTAAATGCCCCAGAAACCACTCTAAGACTGCACATTTCAGAACAATAGACAATATGTATTTATAGAGGATGTTCCCTTTTTGGGAACTCCCTATATACACCAAGGAGTTAAGATCTTAGTCACTGTCAGGAGGGTCCACACAAATAGCCCCCATTTTAGAAGTATTGAAATGATTTACTTCTGAGTCTTATCTCTTTTACTAGATAGTATGGCTTCTGAGGGCAAGCAAAATAATCTAATTTCAACTTGTATGTAGTAAGCTTTTAATTAATGTTTGTCACATCAAATCAGATAATAATTTGTATTTATGAATGTCCTTTCTGTACCAAGTGTGAAGTCAGTATTTTATTAGTTAGGCTCTGACAGATTAATTCAGACATTAGCAAGAGTAAAGTTGAAGAATTTAAGTTATATTTACCCTATTAGCACTAGCAGGATCTTAATTAAACTGACTAGAAGCTTAAACAGGGAAAGACAAAAAGGCATTAATCATGTCCATTACCCAGTAGATCTACAAAACTTGAAATCAAGTTACAGAACCCCTGTTGGAACTCTTAATGTTGTAGCAAGTGGTGATTAGATACTACCATTTTTCACCCGGTATGGAGTAAGGCAGCATAGCTCTTGCAGAGATAAAATGCTGGACTATGTTAATTGTAGAGCCTGTGACATGAATGGCAATGTAAGAAAAAGGATTACTAGAATATTTCAAAATATTCCACTTCAGCAAGGTTGATGAGTAAGAAATCAAATTCTAACAGTGAAGAACTCTTTTGTTTGATTGCATTAGCACAGAAGCAGCTCTTAACCTGGAGACCTGAGACCCTCCATCAGAGGGTCTGTCAACTTTAATAGGGAAAATTTACATCTTTATTTTTGCTAACTTCTAAATAAAATTGAGCACTCTTTCAAATATTTAGAAACAGAATTCTGAGGAAGGATCCATAAACTTCACCAGACTATCAAGAGTCCATGACATACCAAAAAAAAAAAGTTTAAGAATCCCTATATTAAGAGTTCTTCACTTCATCTAGGCTTCCAGGACCCTTGTATTCACTTGTATACGCTTGAAATGGAAAACATACAATACAATATTAGTATTGAAAGGGACCTTAGAGATCATTGCAAAACATCATTGTACAGTAAAAGGAATACAGAATTTGGAGTCACAATCTATGAATTCAAATTCTTGCTTAGTCATTTACTATCTATATAGTTTGGGGCAGGTCATTTAAGTTCCCTGTACCTCAGTTTCTTCATCTGTAAAATGAGTTAGACTAGATGACCTCTAAATCCCCTTGTAGCTCTTGCTTTAATCTAAGAACTAGTTCAACCCATTCATTTTAGAGATGAAGAAACTGAGGTCTGCATAGGCAGTCAGATTAAGAATTTTACACATAGTGGATAGAACACTGGAATGGGAGTAAAAAAACTGTATTAGAATACTGTTCCACTTATGAGCTATGTGACCATGAAAAAGTCACCTAGCCTCCCTTAGCATTAGTTTTCCCATATGTGAAGTGGAGATCATAGTAGTACACATCCTATGGATAGGTTTTGAGCATGAAATGAGATAATTGATGCAAGACACTTTGAAAGTCTTAAATCACTATGTAAATGTTTGTTATTATTAATATTCATTCCATTCTCTCACTTCAACTTATTTGTGGAGTGTTTGTTTTTTTAAATTCAAGGTTGTAGTTCTCTTATGTTTTGAGCTATCAAGTAATATCTTATCATTGCAGTCATTTTTCTCTCCCTAACAGTATCATTTCCCCCCTTTCGTGAAGAAAAGGGGAGCACTAAGCCACACATTTATCTTTGTTGAGAGTATGGCTAAAATGTTGCTATGACTTACCACTCAGATGACCTGATAGGCACTGGGAAAGGCAGATAAACTAGCATCTGCTTTAGTCACATGGGAGAACACAGCCAATTCTGAGAATTATCTGTCTCTATACTAAAGAACATGACATCTGTTTATGTGTATTCTTGGTAGGGGGTGGGAGGGAAGTACATGTAATTTGTCTAGCAGATCTCACACTTTGCATTTTCACAAGAACAGGATAGTTAGGGTATCCCCATGACTCTCCAGAAGAGTGGTTAGGGTAGGAGAAGTTATTATTCATAGTGTATCAATTAGCTCAGACAAAAAGAGGAAGGAAAATTGTTACTGTCTTTCATATAGATGGCATGTTCTATAAGAGATAATGAACCCAAGTTGCTAACCATAAACTAGAGAATCTACTCCAGGCTATTTTTTTGGGTGGGGGAGGGAGTTATATAATTGTGTATGTGTGTGTGTGTGTTTATGGTTTTGCAAACCTCCTTCATGGCCTGGTAGAAATAGAGAAGCTTCACATGTGTACAAAAACATATTTCTAGGAATGAAAGAATGGCCATACACAACAATACTCAGTCAGCAACTAAGCCAATGGTTACCACAGCTTTTTCAGGAGGGCATAATCCATGTTCACTAAAGACACTTTTCATTATCTTACCCATTTGTCCCTACATAATTCTAAAAGGCAACAGATTTCATATCAATAGGAAGTAAATTTCTTAACAATTAGAGCTATCCAAAATTAGAATGGGTAACTTTGGGAAGCAGAGGATTCCTTGTCATTGGAGGTTTCATGTGGAGATTAAATGACCACTTGTATGTGTTCTGTATGAAGATTTGTGTTTCATGTATAAGTTGGATTAAATGATAACCAGGGATCTTCAAGTCAATTCAACTACCATAACTAACACATATTAGGTTCTTGGCAACATCTATTTCTCTCAATTTTATATGGGCCTTTGCCATATTTCTATTTTTTTATTGTATTGGTTTATATATATTTTAATTTCATGGGCTAACTAAAATAATTTTAATTACTAATAAAATAATAATAGTAAAAATATTGCACCTGATATTACATCTCAACACACACAATTACCAATTTTTCAAACTCTCATATTAGAAAACTTAAGTAATCTTTCATTCTTTATTGTCAAATAATCCTGATTACTAGCCCGTCAGCTGATCCATCATTTCTTTCTTTCAAATGTCTCCAATATTTACCTTGCTTTCATTTCATTTACATTGTCACTACACTTACCTCTTCAGTAAGTCAGTTACAAACATTTATTAAGCACCTATTCTGTACCAGATATCGTTCAAAGTACTCAGGCTGCAAGGGAATGCAAAAAACAGTGCCTACCCCTCAATGAGCTCATGAGGGAGACAACATGCAAATAATTATGCATAAACAAAACATTTAGAGGACAAATTGAAAGCAATAGATAGAGAGAAGGTACTTTCTGCCCAATCCTCATGTAGATATAGCAAGTATAGTTACATAGGGGGAGGATATGGTTTATCTTTTGTTTTTCTTCTTCTGCAGATTCCACTGACTACCAACTTTGCTCCCTTGTCTTGTCTTGTAGTCATCTTCATGTTTCCCCTTGTGGAGTGTGGCTTAGTGTAACAATAATGCAATATTCACAACACCCACGGTGGTTATGAATAGGCTGGTATAGTTGTAAATTGCAAAATGTAGCAGACTCTCCACGTAGAGGGTGGAACCAAAGCCTTTATTCAAATACCAGAAAACTGAGTCCCAGAACCAGAAAGCCAAAGTCATTACAGTAGCCATGAAGTTGATACATGTGGTTAATGCAATGAACACTCACATTTCCAAGCCTTCACAACAGAACAACTCCCTCAAGCAGGGCTCCTCCTCTCTCACTCATGGTAGCTCTTCAGCCTGGTTCTTGGAAGTCCTTAGTAGAAATTCCCAAAGGAAAGGTCTCAGCAGAAGTTCCAGCCTCCAGATGCTCACTGAGAGAAAATTCTGACTGTCCTTCTGGTGCTCTTCTCCTCCCTGTTCTGCCCCCTCCTGCTACATCAGCAACTTCCTCCCCAGGTGTTAACTACTTCTGTGTTAATTAAATAGCTTAAACAAAGTGTTAACTTGAAACAAGGTGCCAAGCACCTGCTTACTTGCCAATACAAAAGGGGCATAGGAGATCTTCAGATTCCATTAACATTACAGTTAGTGGAAGATATTCAGATTTTGGCCTGGTTGTCTCTAGACCATTGTGAAGAGGAAGTATAGCACCAAATATCAGCTCTTGGGATAGCTTCAAGAACCTTATCCTAATTATTCCACATTTGTTTCCTAAAATTGTGATGCCAGTTAATGCCTACTGGGAAAATATAAAGTTTATAAGTTGTCAGATTTATATACAGGAGAGAGATCTACATACACATTATGATGAGGGATGTATGTATTAAGGGTATTTGGGATCAAGGTTGGGGACAAGAAATTCTGATTAGAGAAACTCCTATTCTTACTAAAAATGAATGTGACTAGCCCACTCTTACCCATACCAACAGTACTTTTTTTTGGAAGTTTGCAATGTTGGACATACATGGATTAATTATCTAAAAGTCTGGTTTCTTTTCAAAGAATAATTTTAAAAATTAGAGAAAAATTAACAGGTCAGGTTGTTTGGCTTCCATAGCTTGCCTCATTCCAGAGAAAAACTTCAATAATTGATAACTAACTGTGTTACAAAAGTAGCTCCAGAATCAGAAAAAAAAAATTGAAGGTCTTTAAATTATGTGAATATGTGGTTATAATATACAATCAAATTGGTGTTGTACAGACCCAACTTACTTGGGCTGCTATACAGAATATCAGCATGCTTCTTTATGAAAGATACCTGCCTTTTCAAATTTTTCTGAGGAAAGAAAAGGCTTGAAAAGGAAGCGTCCACCGGCACCTTGATATTAGGTTCTGTGTAGGTTTCCACCAACTAAAATTATAGTTCTTTTTCCTCAATTAATGTTTCCTTGTACTAAGCCACCCAAGGAGAACACATTAGTTTAAAGAAAAAGACTTTTAATCAAATAGCCTAAAAAATAAATAAGAATTTTTCACCGATACACATATGGCTACACTTGAACACAAGTTATCACATCACAAGAGGAAAAGGTGTATATGCATAGTAAGCACATGGGCAATTATGTGATGAGGCTCACACCCATGGAACACACATGTGTGGTCAAGACATACCCATGTACAATCAGGGCCTGCAGATAGCCAGGTAAACTCAAACTTTTTTGTTATTGTTACCAATGTCTTCTGGTTATATCATTATGACTCTCTCTGATGCTGTACTGGGCATCAAGTATCTAAAGAATGTTTTATCACCTTGTCTCTATTGAGCATTTTATCACATATCAACTAGGTGTGGCATTATCTCTTATGCTATATGTTGGATTGAACGCATCACTTCTCTGCTGGTCATATCCATGAGTCTCTACCTACAGTACACACACACACACACACACACACACACACACACACACACACACACATTTTTTTTTAGTTTTCAGCATTCACTTTTACAAGATTTTGAGTTCTAATTTTTTCTCCCTGCCCCCCTCCCCAAGATGGCAAGCAATCTGATGTAGGATAAACATGTACAATCATATTAAAAATGCTCCCACATAAGTAATGTTGTGAAAGAGGAATCAGAATAAAAGAAAAACAACAATAAAGAAAAAAAGTGAAAATATTTTGCTTTGATCTTCATTCAGACTGCATAGTTCTTTCTCTTCATTTTCCATCATGTGTCTTGGAATTATTTTAGGTCATTGTATTGCTGAGAAGAGTCAAATCTATCAAAGTTAATCATTGTTCCATGTTTCTGTTACTGTGTACAGTGTTCTCCTGGTTCTTATCACTTCACTCAGCATCAGTTCTTGTAACTTTTTACAGGTTGTTTGATATCTTCCCGATCATTATTTCTTATAGCCCAATAGTATTCTGTTACATTCATATACTACAGCTTTTTCAACCATTCCCCAGTTGATGGGCATTCATTCAATTTCCAATTCTCTGCCACCACAAGAAGAGCTCCTTTGAATATTTTTTTCATTTTCCCCCATTTTTGTGATATCTTAGGAATACAGACCTAGTAGTGGTATTGCTGGATCAAAGTGTATTCATAGTTTTATAGCTCTTTGGGCATAGTTCCAAGTTGCTCTCCAGAATGGTTGAATCAGTTGACAACTCCATTAACAATGCATTAGTGTTCCAGTTTTCCCACATCTCCAACATTTATCATTTTTCCTTTTTTGTCATATGAGATAATCTGATAGGTATGAGGTGGTACCTCAAAGTTCTTTTAATTTGCATTTCTGTAATAAATAGTGATTTTGAGCATTTTCTCCTTTCTGAACTCCTTTTATTATATTTCTTTCTTTTTTGTATTTATCTATTATCTAGTTTTCCCCAGTTACATGTGAAAACCATTTTTAACATTTATTTTTAAAACTTAAGACTTCCAAATTCTCTCCCTTCTTCCCTCCCACCCCTATCATTGAGAAGGCAAGAAATTCCATGTAGGTTATACATATGTAGTCATGCAAAACACATCCATAACAGTCATGTTGTGAAAGAAAACATTGACAAAAAAAACTCAAGAAAAATAAAGTTTAAAAAAGTATGCTTCCATCTGTATTCAGACACCACCAGTTCTTTCTCTGGGGATAAATAGAATTTTTCATCTTAAGTCCTTTAGAGTTGTCATGGATCATTGTATTGCTGAGATTAGTTAAGTCATTCAGAGCTGATCATCTTATAATATTGCTGTTACTTCGTGCCCAGTACATTTCACTTTGTATCATCCCATGCAAATCTTTTCAGGTTTTTCTAAGAGCATCCGGCTTTTCATTTCTTTCTTTTTTTTTTTTTTTTGGAAGGGGGGAAGTCAGGGCAATTGGGGTTAAGTGACTTGCCTAAGGTCACACTGTTAGTAAGCGTCAAGTGTCAGAGGCTGGATTTGAACTCAGGTCCTCCTGACTCCAGGGCCCGTGCTCTATTCACTGTGCCATCTAGCTGCCCCTGCTCATAATTTCTTACAGTACAATCGTATTCCATTACTATTACACACCACAACTTGCAGCCATTCTGCAATTGATGGGTGTCCCCTCAATTTCTAATTCTTTATCCCCCAGAAAGAAGTATTGTAAATATTTTTTTTGGTACATGTAGGCCCTTTTCCTTTTTTAAAAAATCTCTTTTGGGATACAGACTTAGGTCAAAGGGTATGCATGCATTAATAACACTTTGGGCATAGTCCCAAATTGCTCTAGAATGGTTGAATTAGTTCACAACTCTACGAATAGTACATTAATGTTTCATTTTTCCCACATCCCCTCGGAGCTTTTTTCATATGACTATAGGTATATTTTCTGCATCTAGAAACTGCCTGTTTATATCCTTTGACCATCCTTCAGTTGGGGAATGACTTGTATTCTTATAAATTTGACTCAGTTCTCTATATATTTTAGAAATGAGGGCTTTATCAGAAACATTGCCAGTAAAAATTGTTTCCCTGCTTTCTACTTTCCTTCTAATCTTGGTTGCATTGGTTTTGTTTGTGCTAAAACTTTTCAATTTATATAATAAAATTATCCACTTTTCATTTTATAATGTTCCCTATCCCTTATTTGGTCATAAACTCCTCCCTTCTTCATAGGACTGACAGATAAACTATTCCTTATTCTCCTAACTTACTTATAGTATCACCCTTTATGTCTAAATTACATACTCATTTTTATCTTACCTTAGTATATAGTGCAATATGTTGATCTATGACTAGTTTCTGCTGTGCTATTTTCTAGTTTTCCCAGTAATTTTATTTAAATAGTGAGTACTTATCCCAGAAGTTGGTGTCTTTGGGTTTATATATAATCTAACAGCAGATTACTATAGTCATTGACTACTCTGTCTTATGTACATAGCCTATTCTGCTGATCTACCACTCTATTAGTTAGCCAGTACAACATAGTTTTGATGAGTGCTGCTTTATAATATACTTTTAGACCTGGTATAGCTAGACCTACTTCTTTTGTATTTTATCCATTAATTCCCTTCATATTCTTCACTTTTGTTATTCCAGAGTAATTTTACTATTATTTTTTCTAGTTCTATAATTTTTTTTTGTTTGGTATGGCATTAGATAAATTAATCAATTTAAAACTATCAAATTTTCTCACTTGTTTAGATCTCACTTTATTTGTGTAAATTGTACTTTGTAATTGTGTTCATATAGTTCCTGGGTTTGTCTTAGCAGGGAAACTTCAAAATATTTTATGTTTACAGTTACCATAAATGGAATTTCTCTTTCTATCTCTTGCTGTTGGACTTAGTAATACAAAGAATTGAAGATGATTTATGTGGGTTTATTTTATATTCTGCAATTTTGTAGAAGTTGTTAATTCTTTCATGTAGTTTTTATAGTTGAATCTCTAGGATTCTCTAAGTATACCATCATATCATCTGCAAAGAGTGATATTTTTGTTCCCTCATTACCTATTTTAATTGCTCCAATTTCTTTTTCTTTTATTGTTGATAAAGCTAACACTTGTAGTATAATATTAAACAATAGAGATGAAAGTTTGCATCCTTGCTTCACCATTTATCTTATTGGGAAAACTTCTAGCTTAGCTCCATTACATATAATGCTCAATGTTAGTTTTAGATAGACACTATTTATCATTTGAAGGAAAACTCCATTTGTTCCTATTCTCCCTAATGTTTTTTAATAGGACTTGGTGTTGTATTTTTTTCCAAGATCCTTTTCTGCATTATAAAGAAAATCATATGATTTCTATTAGTTTATTATTATTAATATGGTCAATTATGCTGATAGTTTTCCTAATATTGAACTAGCCCTGAATTCCTGGTCTAAATTCTACTTAGTCATAGTATATTATCCTCATGACAAATTGCTGCAATCTCTTTGCTAATATTTTATTTCACATTTTTGCATCAATATTAATTAGGGAAATTGGTCTTTCATTTTCTTTTTTAGTTTTGGCCCGTTCTAGTTTAGGTATCGGCACAATATTGGTATCATAAAACGAATTTCATAGGACTCCTTCATCTATTTTCCCAAATAGTTATTTAAAGCATCAGAATTAATTGTTCTTTAAATATTTTGTAGAATTCACTTGTAAATACATCTGGCCCTGGAGATTTTTTCTTAGGGAGTTCATTGCTGACTTGTTCAATTTCTTTTATGTAAAATGGGGTTAAGTGTTTTATTTCCTTTTATGTTAATCTGGTCCATTTATATTTTTGCAAATATACATCCATTTCACTCAGATTGTCAGATTTATTGGCACGTAGTTTGTCAAAATAGCTCCTGAAAAGGAGACTTTAATCTCCTCTTACTTAGTAGTGAATTCATCCTTTTCATTTTTGATATTGGAAATTTTGTTTTCTTCTTTCCTTTTGAAAATAAAATTAATCAGAGGTTTATGGATTTTATTGTTTTTCCCATAAAATCAGCTTGTAGTATTATTTATTAATTCAAGAATTTTCTTACTTTCTATTCTATTAATCTCTGCTTAGAATTTCAGAATTTCTCATTTATTATTTAATTATGGATTTTAAATTTGTTCCTTTTCTAGCTTTTTTAGTTGCCTGCCCAATTCATTGATTTCCTCTTTTTCTATTTTATTCATATAAACATTTAGAGATATATAATTTCCCCAAGAACTTTTTTGGTTACATGCCATAAGTTTTGATTATGTTTTATTATTAGTATCATTCTCTTTGATGCAATTATTATTATTTTTTTAAAGCAATTAGGGTTAAGTAACTTGCTCAAGGTTACACGGCCAGTTATTTCTGGGTGTGGTGCTAAGTATCAGAGCCCGGATTTGATCCCAGGTCATCTCGAATCCTAATATTGAACTAGCCCTGCATTCCTGGTCTAAATTCTACTTAGTCATAGAATATGACTCTCTCTCTGTATATATATATATATATATATATATGGGTCAATGCTCTTATTCACTGAGCCACCTGGCCAGCCCTTCTTTGATGCAATTATTGATTGTTTCAATGATTTCATGTTTGGCCACTTATTCTGTAGGATTAGATTATTTAGTTCCAATTAATTTTTAGTCTATATTTGCATGACTCTTCATTGAATGTAATTATTATTGTAACATCATGTGAAAAGGATGTATTTTATATTTCTGCCTTTCTGCATTGGGTTGTGAGGCTTTTGTGAACTAATACATGGTTATATTTTGTGTAGTTGCCATTTCCATGGAGGAAAAGGTATATTCCTTTCTATCCCCATTGAATTTTCTCCACAGGCCTACCATATCTAACTTTTTAAAAATTCTATTTATCTCCTTAACTTCTTTCTTCTTTATTATGTGGTTGGATTTATCCAGTTCTGTGAGGGGAAGGTTTAGTTTCCCCTCTAGTATAGTTTTCTCTATATTTCTATTTTCAATTATTTTTAAAGAGTTATTGTTTCCAGTAAATTTTTGTGTCTTTAAAAAAACTATTTAGCAAATAATATTTTAAGGGGTTATTTTCTTCCATTTTTTAAAAATATGTTTCTTTTACCAAATGGTTAATTCTATTTTTATTATTTTCTTGAATCATTCTTATTTCTTTCTTCAATTTTTCTTCTACCACTCATATCTTTCTTCTACCCTTCCAGGAATTCTTCTTGGGTTTATGTCCAATTAGCATTTTTTCCTTGAGACTTTTGTTATAACTGCATTCATTTTCTTGTCTTCTTCAGAGTTTTTATGTGTTACCAACCCCTATTAGAATAGATGGTCCTTGCCTCAGACACTTAACACTTACTAGCCATGTGACCTCAGGCAAGTCACTTAATCCCAATTGCCCTGCCCTCCCTCCTCTGAAAAGAAAAAAAAAAGGGAAAAAAATAGAAATGAAGGTCCTTGATGGCAAGAGTTATTTTTTGCTGTATTTGTATCCCCAGCCATCACTATAGTGCAGTATAGGTTCTGCAACATCAAAAGAAAGAAAAATCTATTTAAAATAACTATGCCTTCCTTATCTTTTGAACCATATATCCCAATGTTAGGTATGTAATTAAAGCAGTTTAATAATAGGAAGAAAACTCCCTTCTTATCCAAGAACACTTTTTGTTATAGAAAAGAACAGAAAAGAAAGATGTCCATCTACTGAAGGATGGCTAAAGAAATTTTGTTTCATCAACATAATGGAATGTTTCTGCTGCATAATTTGAATGACTATGAAGAATTCTCAGCAAAATGAGAAGACAAATAAATTGGTACCATTATAAATGAATAGAACAAAAGCTGAATTAATAATAACATTAATTCTGTAATTTATGATGAGCAACATTGACCCTTTTGTGGTCAAGATTTTTGTTGTTTTTTTGTTTGCTCATTTCCCCAACCTATTTCTTCTCTTTGAACTTAATGTTAAAACTTGGATTCACTCACCTAGAGGTGCTGAAGCAGTGTCCTAAGCTTCAAGCTTTTTGGACTTCTGTTTTTTTTGTGTTTATTCTGGCAGTCTGCAGTAGAGGAGAAGTGTGGTGACTGCTCCCCTGCAAAGACTTTTGGTCTTTATCCAAGAAGGATCCCTGTTTCCCTACAGCTATAAATACTAGTGCTCCTCAAGGACCTTGAATTATGACCAAGACACTTGCTCCTTTGTTACAGATGAGAAGTTCTCTTTGCTCTAGAATTGTGACTTAGAATTGTAATAGCGTTGCCAAACAGCACCAGCACTGCAATCAGTGTGAGGAAAGGGCCTCTGTACTCTCTTTCTGACCAGTTTTCTGTCCCCTCTACCATCTCTGGGATGAGAACTCCCAAAGCTGTTATTAGGGCACCTGCCGCTATGGTGCACCAATGGTGCTCCAGCTGTATTCCACTTCTCACTCCGGAAGAAAAACCTTAACTTTGAACCTTCTAAACTTACTTAGGCTGAAAAAACTGTTTCACCTTCACCTTTTGTTGGGTCTGTAGCCTCAGAATTCAATTTGAAGCATTATTTTAAAGTTTATTTGGAGGGGAAGGTTGGAAAAGCTCAATGAATTGTTGCCTCTGTTCCACCATTTTGGCTCTGTCCCTACAGCTCAGTACTTTTAATGGAGATTTTGTTGTGCTTTGCTCCCCATTCCTTAAATGGGCTATTAATGTTTAGAGGTATGAACATTCCCAAACAATTAGAGAAATCTCATAAATAATCCCATACCTCTGAAGTCAGTAACCTTTAAAAAGTGTTTAAAGAAACACTCTGAATTTTATTGATAACTTTTATATTTCACGAATCAAGTTAAAATATTCTTGAACTTTCCTGAAATCAAAGTTTCTGAGCTGAGATATTTTAATTTGGGTTGCATAAGTAATAACTAATGACCCTAGCAGGTCTAAAAATAGATCTAATTTTAAAGATCAATATTTGGAATACAAATAGGTTTATCTGTTTGGTAAGCTACATAAGATCTCTGTCTCTCTGCCCTTCTCCAATATTGGACTGTGACCATGTAGCACTAATTTTGTTAATTCTTATTTCTGAGAGAGTAAGAAGAGTGAAATTAATTCAGCTAAATATTTTGTTATATCAGTACACATCTTACAAAATGTTTGATAAATTTACTTTATGCTACGTTTGAAGAAAGGGATTAACCTGTATTTTGTACAGGTTAAAAGTTTTGAGTTTCTCCCTCCCCCCAACCTATCACTATGTTAACATTAATCAAATTAAGGGTCCATTCATTAGAATATCCCCCAAAGTCCCCAAACTTATGAAATATATTTGAATATTGACTTGCCATTTATTTTTTTCACATAAGTATAATTTTCCCCAGTATCTGACCCCTGCTCTTCCCAGAGACTCATTCCATGTAATGAAATGGTATGACAAAAAAAAAAAAAAGAAAAGGGGAAAATCTATATTACTGAATAATATTCAGAAAAGTACTAAAAATATGTACATTCTATACCACCTTTGGGCTCTCAATGCCTGCCAATCTTCAAGCATATTTGTCAAGGAATTTTGTTGAATATATTCATGAACTCTGATCTGTAGAGCATCTATCTATACTATTATTTGCTGATGCATTTTTTAAAAATAAATATTTAATAGTTCCTGTATAGGAGGAGAAATGCAGGGAACATTTTGGAGTAAATTTGAAGTGATCTTATACCTAAACTGAACTTATATAGCTTGCTCTTTGTTCCTTTTCCTTTAAGTGCTAAGTAAAAGAATATTATTAGCGGATCTGATATATTATATCCATCTGTCTAAAGCCAGTCTAGAATTCAATAGTTCACATTAACATGCACAAAGAACTTCATTTTTAAATTTTTCATTTATATTTTCATCTTTAAATAACCATCATTTTCAAATATGGCCTTCTCTCTTCCCCTACTTTTATTATCCATTTTAATAAAGATTAAAAATTAAAAAAATAAAAGAAAACACATTTTGACAAAAACAGTAAGCAAATCAATTATATTCCAAAATGTATGTCACATCTGATGCCCACAGCATTCCATCTATTAAAAATGGAGAGGAAGGTATATTTTCTAAACTGTTCTTTAAGGTCAACATTGCTCATCATAAACTACAGAATTAATTTTATTATTAATTCAGCTTTTGTTCTATCCATTTATAATGCTACCAATTTATTTGTCTTCTCATTTTGCTGAGAATTCTTCATAGACATTCAAATTATGCAGCAGAAACATTCCATTATGTTGATGAAACAAAATTTCTTTAGCCATCCTTCAGTAGATAGACATCTTTCTTTTCTGTTCTTTTCTATAACAAAAAGTGTTATTGGATAAAAAGGGAGTTTTCTTCCTATAATTAAACTGCTTTAAGTACATACCTAGCATTGGGATATATGGTTCAAAAGATAAGGAAGGCATAGTTATTTTAAATAGATTTTTCTTTCTTTTGATGTTGCAGAACCTATACTGCACTATACTGATGGCTGGGGATACAAATACAGCAAAAAATAACTCTTGCCATCAAGGACCTTCAATTATTTTTTTCCCTTTTTTTTCTTTTTGGAGGAGGGAGGGCAAGGCAATTGGGATTAAGTGACTTGCCCAAGGTCACATGGCTAGTAAGTGTTAAGTGTCTGAGGCAAGGGCCATCTATTCTAATAGGGGTTGGTAACACATAAAAAGGAACTAAAAAGGAAGATGAGTGCTAGAGAGGAAAGAGGTACTCAAATCATGGTATGTGGACAAAGTCTAGAGAATAAAGGATGACTGATCTGAACCCTTTCTCAAATAGGATGGCATACACGCATATATATTCATGCAAGTGTATGTGTATACATATATATTTCATATACACATGTAAACATATATGTGTATATGTACACACATATATTATATATGTGTTTATGTTTGTGTATAGCTCATAATATTAAAAGCACACAAACAAACCTGAGCCTATTATGCCTGCAATCTCTTCTGTTTTCCTAACTTTCAGCTCTCATTTTCCAAATCTGATCAGTTGGCAGGTTTGTCATTTCTACTTTTGTAACTATTGTAAAATATTGTTTTATTTTGTAACTTTTTTTATTTCTCCCTTCTTTACTCTGATATTACCACCTTCCAGTGTGGGTCCACTCTACTTCATGCCTGCACTATTGCAATAGCCTTCTGGTTTGACTTCTTCCTCAAATCTCTTCTCACTTCAATCCATCCTATGCTCTGCTGTCAAAATGATCTTCCTAATGGGGCGGCCAGGTAGCACAGTGAGTAGGAGCACCAGCCCCAGTGTTGGGATGACCTGGGGATCAAATCCAGGCTCAGACACTTAGCACCCACCAAGAAAAACTGGCTGTGTAACCTTGAGAAGTTATTTAACCCCAATTGCTTAGGGGCAGCCAGGTGGCTCAGTGAGTAAGAGCACTGGCCCCAGTGTCAGGATGACCTGGGGATCAAGTCCGGGCTCAAATACTTAGCACCACACTGAGATAAACTGGCTGTGTAACCTTCAGCAAGTTACTTAACCCCAATTGCTTTAAAAAAATGATCTTCCTAAAACACAGGTTTGACCATGTGACCCTTCCTATTCAATAAACTCTAGTGGTTTACTATCATCTATGGAATCAAATTTAAAATTCTGTTTTGTTTTTAATAACCTTCATAACCAGGCTCCTTCTTCCTTTTCTAGTCTTCTTACATCATGCTTGCCTCTCTTTACACTGTGATTCAATGACACTAATCTTGCAGTTTCTTAAACATGGCACTCTATCCCCCAAACTAGGCATTTTCTCTGTCTCTTCCCCATTCCTAGAACTTTCCCTCTCCTGATCTCTGCCTGATGCTTTCCCTGGATCCCTTAAAATATCAGCTAAATTCCTACCATGTGCAAAAAAGTCTTTCCTTGAATTACCCTTAGTGTAATGCCTTTGTCCCAAGATTACCTGCTATCTATCTATCTATCTATCTATCTATCTATCTATCTATCTATCTATCTATCTATCTATCTATCTATCCATCTATCTATCATCTCACCCAACTAGATTGTGAAGCTCTTGAGAGAAGGGACCATTTTTGCCTTTTTTTGTATCCCAAGTACTTAGCACAGTGCCTGGTATATAGTGGGAACTTAATAAATGCTCATTGACTTACTGTCATTATAGATATTGCTCATCCTCTGTGTACTGGTTCATTCATTCATTATTGGACAAAGATCATACCTTAAATGAGTCAATAATTAACATATTGGTAGATTTTACAATTGTTTTTGTCATATATATATATATATATATATATATATATATATATATATACACATATTCCTTAATTTTAATACCATTCCAATCTCAACTCTCTGCCCTACATTGATGCTTCTCCTGTAACAGTGAAAAAAACAAGATAATCAACTAATGGGGGGTCTGTGCCTGAAAACATTCTACTCTCTTTTCCATTGCTCCAGAACCATCACTTCAAATGCAGATGGAGCCCACATGGAATTGAGGACCATTCCCTCATTCTCTTTGTTTAATGGGTTTCTATCATCAAAGAAATCCTTACCTAGTGATTCTGTATTTTGCTAGTACTTAGTCCAAACTGATCATTACACAGTAGCCACAATCTGCCATTTGGACCATACCTCAAACATTCTATTTTAATACTTCAAAAGTGAATTAATTAAAAACAAGTATTTTACTGTTACTATATGCAAAACAATGTGCTAATGCTGGGGATACAAACTAAAAAGCAAGACAGTTGTTGCTCTCAAGGAGCAGGTACTAATGGGAAAGCCAACATGCACATAAATCATCTGGAAGTCAGATGGAAAAATCCTGTGGTCCTTAGGGTGTAGCTGCAAAGTAGATAGGAATGCCTCTTATTTAACATCATTTCCATTGACAAAATCACATCAATTACTGACTCCAAACTTTTTGAAAATGCTAAGGATCTGGTGGAATAAAATCTTTCCTTTCTGGGTCTTCAAGTAACTGCAGCTGTAGCACTTGCAGAAACTATTGCTAGGTTGTGTCTCCTTAAGTGCATAGACACATCATCCCAGGATGATGACTGAGGACAGCAAATAGGAATCACCACCACCACCACTATGATGCCAACCACGAATACTATTACTATGACTACTACTACTATGGCTAAGATGAGGAAGATGACGATGATGACTATTACCACACTATTACTACTACTACTGCTGCTGCTGCTGTTACTACATTTTAATGGGAATGTAAATTTAAAGATCTTCCCTGCCCCTAGGCTAAAGTGCACCTGTAGCCTGGGGTGGGAGGCTTGTTTTTCCGTAGATACTTCTTGATTGGCCAGTGAGTCAATAAGGTTGTTACATTCTCTGAGCCAGGAGAAGGCTATATAAGCCCTGATGTGTAGCTTTGTTTTGGACCTCACTTTGAGAAATGTTCTGTGATTTCATCAGATGAAACTCTGGGAAGCCGTTGTCCAGGGCTCCCTGGCTTTGAAACCCGGATGTTGTTTGGTATGGATGTAATGGTTAGACAGTTTGGAAATCTGTCTACTTGATCTGTTTCTGTCTTGATAATTCTGTCTGTATATTTTGAAGTTCGGGGTGCTGACCTCTTCCCCTGAACTAGGTAAACAATACATATTTGACTGATTAAAGTAAGCTTGTTAACCCATTTTGAGTTGCTTTCCTTTAACAAAGCATATCTAAGAACCTGTGTTGGCAGCAAACCCTGGGGACGCTTGGGGTGCTTGCTGTTACATATATCTAGCTAGCATTTCTATAGAGTTTACTACGTGCCAGACACCATGCTACATGTTTTATAATTATTATATCATCTTCACAACAACCCAGAGAAATAGGATCTTCATTGTACATGGAAACTGAGGAAAAGAGAAGTTAATTGAATTGCCCAAAGTCATAGCTAGTAAGTTGCTGAGGCCACATTTGAACTGAGGTCTTCCAGAAATCAAGCCCAACATTCTTTCACTGCTCTACCTACCTGCCCTTGAGTTCAGTGTCATTAGCTATCTCCGTCAGGGTCAGAAGACATATTGCCTTCTGTCTCTTCCTCAGGTTACCTGTGCTATTTCAGCTATGCTGACTTGCCTCCCCTGTATATAGCAGTTGGGTGGGGTATCTGGACATTTCTTCACAAAAATTGCTTCTCCTTGTGATGGTGGTGGCTGGACTGGAAGAAGGATTGGTTACCTGGGAGATTCTGCCACTCATAACACTAAATTACTACCCTTTGGACAATTCTAATTGTTAAGTTCTTTTCTTTTGTCCAGCCAAACTCTTACTTTATTTTGTCTTTGTATGTTGTTCCTTGTTCTGCTTTATAGGGACAAACAAAACAAGCATAATTTCACTGCAATAGGACAGGTATACAGGTATTTGATGACAATAATTATGTTTATAAACATTTTAATAGAGTTTAAAAAACCAAAAAGAGAACTAGAGGCATCCTAGATGACCAATGTATCTACTCTTTTAGGATTCATTTTTATATTTGTCACAAACTGTTTTCCCAGTCTATTGTCTTTATTTTTATTTTAGTTGTACATAAAATATAAATTATATACATATTTTCATAGTTGTACAATTTGAGTCATATACCTTGTTCCCAATTATTCATTCTATTTAATACACAAAAAATATATCCCTTGTTCATAGGGGAGAAAAATAGAATTTTCACTTTTTCTAAGCTTGTGATTGTTCTCTTTTATATGTAAACCTCTGATCTAGCTGGAATTTATTGTGCATTGGTCTGAGGTAAGAACCTAAATTTATTTTGCTCCATAATACTTACTAGTATTCCAAATAATATTTATGAAGTGATGAATTATTTTATAATTTTAATTTTCTGTTCATTTTTCAAACACTAATCTTTTGTATATATTTATTTATATTCCTGGCACCTCTGTCATATGCATTAGCTTAGTTTTGTTTGTTTTCTTCCTGATGGATATTACATGGTTTTGATAATAATTAATTTATAATGTCTTTTCAAGTCTATCTAGGCAAAAGACACTTTAACAAATTTTCCCTCTGACTGATTTTTGATATTTGGCCATTAAGTTTCCATGTAAATATTATTTTGATTTTATCCAATTTTCAAATTTTTTTGTAAAATTTTGCCTTTTGGAGGGCAATTGGGGTTAAGCAACTTGCCCAAGGTCACATGGCTATTAAGTGTTAAGTGTCTGAGGCTGAATTTGAACTCAGGTCCTCCTGACTCAGGGCTGGTGCTCTATTCACTAGATGCCCCAATTTTTTTTAATTTTTAATTTATTTTTTCCTGTTGCAATGAAACATAGACTGCAACTATAAACTTTTCAATTGAAAAGTAAACAATTCAGTCAATTTGATGGTTGTTTTCTCTACATAAATAAAAAATTATATTTATATATTAATTTAGTTTTATATATATGTATTTATCTCTAAGATTATATACCTATATGTTATATACATACATGTATAAGTAGACATATAGATGTGTGTGTGTGTGTGTGTGTGTGTGTGTGTGTGTGTGTAATCTCAGAAGGAAAGCACTAGCATATTAAGGGGATTTTTGATAAAGGCTTTTTTTCTCCCCAGGAAGGGGGGACAGGCAGAAAAAATGCCTGGAATGAGAAAATGGAATGTTATGTGCAAGAAATATAAGGAGGCACTGTCACTGGATCAGAGAGTAAGGTGAAAGAGGACTAGAAAGGCAGGGATAGATCATGATATGAAGGATTGTAAAGGCCAGAGAATGACATATTGATCCTGGATGTAACAGTAAGCCACTAGATTTTATTGAATAGATAGGGATGGCAAGGTCATACCTGTGTTTTAGGAAGATCAATTTAATAGCTGAGTGGTATGATAGAGCAGGGTGGAGAAAGACTTGAGGGGGGAGTTCAAATAGAATGCTCCTGCAGTAGTCTAGGAATGAAGTGATGAAAATTTGCATTGGGTGGTGCAAGGTTTATAGGTGATAAAGGGCTTGTATGAAAGAGAGTACAAAGGCAGAAATGAAAAAACCTAATAACTGATTCTTTATAGGATATTAGGAAGAGGGAAGGGTTTTGGGGGAAATTTAATGAGTTCAATTTTGGACATTTGAGTTTAAGATGTGAATGAGACATCTAATTCAAGATGTCTGATAAGCAGTCAGAGATATGAGATTCAAAGTCAGAAGAGAGATTAGGGCTGAGAGTCATATGAATAGAGACAATAGTTGAATCCAGGGGAGATTATGAGATCACCAAACAAAATAATATAGAGGGAGAGGAGAAGAGGGTCCATGACAAAGATTTGGGCATTGCCCACAGTAAGTCAGTAACCTGGATAAAGATCCAGAAAAAAAAAACACTCAAAAGGAAACATTTGACTGGTAGGTAAGAAGAGAGCAGTGCTTTGAAATCCTAAAACAAAAGAATTCTCAAGGAAAAGAGGGTGATAAACATTGTCAAAAATTACAGGGAAATCTAGAAGTATGAAGGTTGAGAAAAGACCAGTAGATTTAAATGATCATTGGTAACTTTGGAGAGAAGAGTTTCAGTTGAATGATGATAAGGTTGTAGAGATAAGAAAAAAGTTAAAGGAAAAGAAGTGGAGGTATAAATCATAAATGCTCTTCTCAATGGGTTTAACTCTAAAAGGAAGGATTGATATTTTTGCTTTGTTCTTGAAGAGGACCATGATATCATGTAGGTGATACCTACATGACATGCAAGTGAATTAGATTTAAGTGAGGGAGGGCTCTACAAAATCACCAGTCTCACTTTTTCCTCCAGAGTCATCTGGATCCAAGAACCAGATATGGATCAGGATGACTGGAGATAGACCCAGATTCCTTGGCCTTTTAAAGCTGAGGTTTTAGCAGGTCTCAGTTTGACTGAAACAAAACCCATTCCATGATTGAAGCTAAGAGATAGGTAGGATTAATAGCTATTAGGGATAAATGAATCAAGGTAAGAGTTTTTGGTGATGGGGGTGATTTGGAAGTAGCTCTTCTCAGTAAAATAGCAGCCAGTAGATATGGAGAGCTTGAAGATTCATGAGATAATAGGAATGTTGAAGGGGAGAAGCAGCTGGAGAAGACAGAAAAGAATAAGCTCACTTCTGCTTGTAGACAGGTTTGCTTTGGTGATGAGATGAATAATATCTTCATGTGGGATGGGAGTGAAAGAAGATATAGTTGTATAAACCATTTGAATGATATGATATGAAGAGGAGGGAAGAAGAGAGAACTCTCTGAATGTCTTGATTTTTTTTCAGTGAAATATAAAGCAAAATTCTCCACTGAGAAGTCAAGAGAAAGGGAAAACATTGGAGAGTTGAGAAGGATGGAAACCTGCTATGCTAAGTAGCATAGCAAATCAGTTATGAAGGTATAAAAAGTTTGCCTTACCACAGTGAGGGCCAAGTTGAAGTAAAGAACTTAAAATCAGTGTGCCCTCTCAACAAAAATGTTATCTTCTCCAGCTTCATTTAAGAGAATGTGACTAGGAGTAAAGACCTGAGAAAGCAGGGAAAATTAAAGGGTAGGGCTTTAAAGGGCAAGATGTTCTATAGGATAAATGGGCAAGGAATTCTAGAGAAAAACACAGAATTAAATTGTTTCACCAATTTAATGGTGATGGGGGTGATATGGTGATATATTCTCCACTTCAAAGAGGGGAAGGGGAGAAATTATAGCCACTGTAGGAGTGACGACCTTGGAAAAAAGTGAAGGTTATGGTGATTAGAGGTCATAGTGAGAATGAAGTTTAAAGATGCAAGGTAAAGGTGGAGGTGAGATAACAGCAGATTGTGATGAGATGTATTAATTTTTGAGTGTCTGTCCATCAGTATTGAACACTTTTTAGTGATAGCAATATGAAAGGTACGTCCACCTCTAGTGAGTGGAGGAGTAGGTCATGGGAAACAGATATTTTGAGGAATTGAAAAGGTTAGGACTTGAGTCTCAAGGGAGGGAGTCTCAATATGTATGTTAAAATATCCTAGTATGAGACCATAGGGAAAAGTTTCAAATGAAAGGTAGTTTGCTAACTATTGAGCAGACATTCCAGACAACACAGTGGAAAGAATGGATAAATTTAAGGTTAGACAGCAGGATAAAGGTAAGTGGGTTGGATTAAAGGAGGTGGGAATAGGGAGCAGTCACTGGGGAATGGAGAGGGATTTGAAAAATGTCAACTGTGTGCTGAGAATCATTGAGTAAATGGATGAATTGTATGATGAATGCTAATCATTAACAAATGAGTTCATACAGGTTATCCTTGCACACAGAGGTTTGCGCACTTGATGGTGGTGTCCCAGGGAGTCATGGATTTGTCTGTATTTGTAAAGTGCAGTAGGAAGTGAAGCAGAGGGGGTGTCCAGATGAGGACAAAGACCCTTGAGAAAATGTAGTTGACCTGCTGTGGGTGCCTGGAGTGGAATGGAAGCTCACTGAGGTAGGTATAAGGAAGGAAATACCTGTGGAGATGTTAAGCCCCTGAAGCTTTATAAAAGCCTAGACAAGGATGCAGGCATAGGCAAGTTAGTTGTCAATGCTGTGAAATATTTATACTTGCTATCCATGAATCCTTCCTCCTGAAATTTCTCAACATACTGAAGATTTTCTAGTGTCTCTTTTAACATAATTCCTATTATAACAAATGACTCACTATCTCTATTTCTTTTTAATTCTTATCATGTGATAAGAATTATCACACTTCCTTTTCTGGTCATACACTTCTCTCAAGATGTCTTTTACAAGATGAAGCAGCAAGCACCCTAGCATACCCAGGATGGCTGCTCGCACAGGTTCTTAGATTTGCTTTGCTAAAGGAAAGCAACTCAAAATGGGTTAACAATCTTACTTTAATCATACATATATCATTTACCTAGTTCAGGGGGAAAAGTCAGCACCCTGAACTTCAGAGAATACAAACAGAAGTTACAAGCAGACAAAAAATATACAGACAGAGAAACAGATAAGCAAACAGGGCTTCCAGCTGTCTGACTATTAATTGCATCTATACCTAGTTAGTTACCAGAAAGGGAAGCAACAACATCTGGGTTTTCAAAGCCAGGAGGCTCAACAGCTGCCCAGAGTCTCATCTGGCCAAATCATACAACTCTTCCCAAAGTGAGCCCAAAAGCAAAAACCACACATTAGGGTATATACAGCCTTCTCCTGGGTCAAAGAATGTCACAGCCCTCTTGACCCACGGGGCAATCACAAAGTAACAAGGCATGGGCATTCCTGAAAAAATAAGCCTCTCACCACAGGCTCCATGTGACCACATTCAGCCTATTAGGGGGCAGAGTATATGTTCAAATCAGTGAAAGTTCTCAGATTCACTTGAGCCTATCAAGGGGCCAAGGGGCAGGGAAGATCTTCAGATTCTCATTGCCATTATAAATACATTGGCAAAATGATGGAAAACACTAACATTCACCATTTTTCTTCCTACTGTAGGAAGAGTGGGGTATTTGCAATTTTTATTCTTCTGAAATTGCTGTAGTCTAGGGAAAGTGTCCATATACTGGACATATACCAGGAGAATGCTGACATTAAAAAGATATTCTCTTGAGCTTTTTAATAGTGTGAAATTATTTTTTAAAAAAATACTCTCAAATGTCCAAATGTTACCCAAACTAGTTTTTGCAACTTTTGAACCTGTTTGTTGCACATCTATAACACTCTTCCCATATATTAAATATTGATGGACAAGCTCAACTGGCTGTGGAATTTTGTCAGTCTATACAATAAGTATCTCTATTCTCTTATGTTTTCTTTTTGTCCAGGGTGAATAGTTAGCATATCTTCCTCATTAGTAGAAATTTCACTGAGAAAGCTTTGTGGTGTTCTGGAAATTGATATAACTAGTACAATGTGATATGGAAAATGAAACACTAAGAAACTTCATGCAAAGGACGTCCTTATATTCTATACACTTTGCTCAGGGCATCTTCCATGATCTGCGCTATTAACTTATGTAAGTAGACTTTAATTTACTGCTTGATGGTCAGCTAAACAGGTCATTGAATAAAATCATTTCTAGAGTTACAACAGCTGTAGAGTCTTGTTTAATTTTTAACATATGCTTGAAAGGCAGTGACTTGAGTAGAATCTTTAATACTATATTTTGTTCTAATATGATAAAGTCTTAAAATCCAAAACAAAAGATACAGTTGGATCTTAGATTCTTACTATCTCATAAGTAATTATATGCTGCTAAAAAATAAAAAAGATACATATTATTTTGAAAACCTCCAGCTTTTCAAAACACTTTTAAAAGTAAATAATTTTATTTAATCTTTTTGTACAGATGAGAAAAATGTGGTTGAGAGAGGTTAATTGCATTGCCCACAGAGACACAGCTAGTATATGTTTGAGAGAATATTTTAATCCAGGTTTTCCTGACTCCAAGTCCAGTGCTCTTATCTACTATATCACAAAGTTTTCTTATACAAGATTTTATTTGTAAATTCCTGCTTATTCCTGTCTTATCTTTTCCTGAACCATTAACTTCATTTAATGATGGAATGGAGATGAAGGTAGCCTGGCTTCAAATCATGCCTCAGATACTAATTAGCTCTGCAAAAGATACTTAACTTTAATCAGCTTCATTTTCCTTATCTGTAATATGAGGATAATAATAACTTTATAACATACCTCATATGTTTGTTGTGAGGCTGAAATGAATATGCGTATTTTAATATTGTACATGGTACATGCGGTATTTTAAAAATTTTATTTCTTCCTCCTTACCAGATAGTTGGGCAAACTTTAAAGCACTATAAATGTCAGTTATTACTGTTGTTTATTGATCCTCTGAGACAGGAGCTCAATTTTCAAAGAGGTATGTTAAGGGCAGTCAGTAAATAAACACTTATTAAGAGCCTACAATGTGACAGGCATGGTGTATATGCTGGGGATACACAGAAAAGGCTAAAGACAGTCCTTGTTCTCAAGGAGCTTACAGTCTAATAGTGTATATATTATATATACACTATTACATACATAATATAATAATATGCAAATTAACATATAATATGCAAAATAACATATAACAAATAAGTGATATAGAGGATAAATTGGAACTGATCACTGGAGGGAAGGCTCTAGATGTAAGGGAGATCAGGAAAGGCTTTCTGTAGAAGATACAATTTTAGTTGAACTTGAAAGGAGGCAAGGAGGTAGAGATGAGGAAGACAATGCCAGTCATAGGGTGGAGGGTAGTTATTGAAAATAATTGAGTCAGAAAGGGAATTTTGCTTGAGGACCAGCAGTAAGGTTATTATCACTGTATCACACAATGCATAGGGAGGGTCTTAAGAGAAATATAAAGTATAAGTAGACTGAGAAGATTGGGAAGAACAGGTTAAGAAGGACTTTGATAACAAAATAAAGGATTTTATATTTGATCCTAGAGGTAATGTAGAGTTATAGGAACTGACTGAGTGGTGTGGGGGTGGTGTGTGTGTTTGTGTGTGTGTGAGAGAGAGACACACTTGGAATTGAACTTTAAATCATTTCAGTAGCTGAGTCTTCCAATGATCTCAGGTAAGGTGACTAAGGGTCCCATGAAACTATTTTTGGTAGTTTTGATACATGATGAAACCAGCTATACTGATCCTTTTATTATCTTTTATTTTGTAGTAACTTCTCCATGTCTCTTGATTTCATTTGAAGCATTGCATTAATATGGATATGAATCATCACCTTCAGTAATGCATTAACTCTCATTTTTGGACAAAGATCACACTGCAATAGTGCCAGTAATTAAATTAAACCCTCTATATATTCTAAGAACTATATGATTCTCAGGACCTTCTTCCCTCTTATTTTCACTCTGTCACCTTCACTGTGCCAATTGAAGAGTACCACATAAGACTGGAAGTCATTTTGTACTATTATTTCTATTATGTTACATAATGGTCAAAATAATTCATCACTTTGTAGTTGTGATAGGACTAATATTTACCAGGATCCATCCCCCCTCCTGTGACAGGTATATAATAAAGATTTGTTTTCCCCAGAGGGTGACAAAACTATTCCCTAGACCTGACTTACTCCTATCTTGATAAAATTACTTGGTCAGTAAAGGGCATGAAAAGTTCCAATCATATGGGGTTGGGGTCCTTCCAACTTGGTAGATATCTGAAGACCATAGGAGCACCTATCAGGGACCTGCCTTGTTGATTAAATGCCTTTCTATGTGCAGACTAGGGAGCCAAGGTCTATAGAACCTAAATGATTCTGCATTCTTAATGTATTCTTGTTGCATATCTTTGCTACAACAGGACAAAATAGATCTTCTTTTGTTAACTGTTCAATGACTTACCTGGATCTGACTTTGTCCCAAAATTGGGCCTAAAGATAGTGCTGGTATCAAGCCTTCTTCTAACAATGGCCAACCTTTTAGTGATAAGAGAGATTCTTAGTAATTATCTAGGCTTGTCCTTGGATAGAAAACACATAATCATTTTCCACACACACACTTGAAGGTTCTCCAGTGCGGTTATACTTTCCAGAACTTGGTTTCCACTGGTACTATCTTTAAAACCCAGATGATTTCCATACCATAATGAGGCCTTAGTGTAAGATTCTGTAGAGGCTAATATCAATTTGTGGTGTATTGTCAGTTAATATAAATTTAGCTGTTATAGATTCTTGATCATATGAATTATAGGATAAAATGGCATTTATGGGATGTCTAGGTGGCACAGTGAATAGAGCACTGGCCCTGGAGTCAGGAGGACCTGAGTTTAAATTTAGCCTCAGAGATTTGACACAAAAACTAGCTGTGTGACCTTGGGCAAGTCACTTAACCCCAATTGCCCTCCAAAAATGTCATTTATGGAATACTAATATGTAAATGTAGAGGCAAAGTGGCAGAAAGAAAGATGGCTTCAAACTCAGGAAGACCTGGGCACAGACTTTCTCTGTGACATATACTGATTGTGTAGCTCTGGACAAGTTACAAAATCTGTGTTTTAGGTAGCTTTGGTACAGTTTGTTCCTCTGAAATATTCTTCACCATGAAATATGAAAGTATGAAGTATGTAATAAAAGATCCAGACCCTATTCCTATCCTCCCTATCCCTAACATACCAAGTATTATATAATCACTGGTAAACTCATTTGGAGTCAGAAAATCCTGGGTAAAAATTTTGCCTCTAGACTATATTACCTCTATATAACATATTACCTGTTTGACTACAATTGATCTTTCAGCATTCCCAGGGACTGGGTACACAGAAATCACTGAACTACATTGGTGGTGGTGGTGTGTATGTTGTGTGTGTGTGTGTGTGTGTGTGTGTGTGTGTGTGTGTTGCAAGGAGGGAATGGTGAGGGAAGTTTACACATAGGAGTTCCTGGACAATGAAAGTACAACTCTAAACCAAAATACAAGATACAGTAATAATTCTGCACAGGATGGTTTGTCAGAGGAAAGAGTAAAGGCAAGCGGAAATTCATCAAGCTATTTAGAGCTGGCTATGAAAACTGAATGAGTGAGATATGGGAAAAATGAATTAATTGGTATGTGACTTTTATAAGTCTTTTATAAGAAAAATAGACTTTTGTAAAGAACTTTAGCATTATTCATGAATATTCATCAAAATTTACTAAGTTTATTTTGAGTAATCTTTTTCTCCTGAGGCAGGTGTGACAGAGAGCCCTAAACAGAGTGGTCATTGAGAAGAAAGGGAAAAGAAGAGATAGACTTCAGAGATGTTGAAGATTTGGAATAGGCATATTGTGGTAACTATTTGGATGAAAAAGGTAAGGGAGAAGGAAAAATGTAAAACACTACCAAAACTATGAATATGGTAAACTGGGTGAAAAAGATGGGAATAGTGATGTGAAAAGATGAGTAAGTTTGGTTAAAAATAACTAATAGCTTAATTTTGAGCTTGTTGAACTTGAGGTGTCCATTGAACATCCTATAGAGATTCCTTGAAGGTAGTTGGAGATTAAGTTCTGGAATTCAGAAGAAAGGTTGATGTTGAAATACCACAATGGTATTCAGTCCAGTGGATGCTCAGATACTTTAAAAGAACATGCATACACACACTCTGAGGATAGACAGATGATTAAAAATACCACTGCTCCAAGAGTTAATGGAAATTAAAAAGAAAGATTCTTTCTTATTCAATTCCAAAATCTTTCCAACACACAAAAAAAGTTGAAAAAGCTTGAATTTGAGCAGAAGAATTGGAAATATTAGTTTGTTTTCTGAGCTGAAAAGCAAGCAAATAAACAAAAAACCCAAGACACACAACCCAGTGATGGCCAAGTCTAAGAAAGGTGTAAAGCACACTTGAAGAAATGTTCTCCAGCTGTCTAATGGAGACTTAAAAGGAAACTCCTTTAGTATAAATTGGACACCAGAAGCATTGGGAGAAATAAATCAGTCATTAGTTTCTATTCATCTCTCTGTGTTAAAGACACATCACTTATGACACCAGAATTGTTGCAGAGAGTCCACTTTATTAAATATAAAATTTTAAAAATGAGTCAATTAGAGGTTTTATTCTAAACATTATATGATTAGAGATTTGGAGCTGGAAGGGGCCTTAGAAGCCAAACTGCTCACCTTTTAAAAGAGGAAACAGACTCAAAGAGATTAAATGGCTTGTCCAGGGGCTAAAAGTTTTTAGTTATTTGAAACAATATGACCTCAGGTCTTCCTAACTCTAAGTCTAGTACCATATCCCTCACATTACATTACTTCATTCATTTTTTTTTGAGGGGAGAAGGCAGACCAATTGGAGATAAGTGACTTGCCCAAGGTCACACAGCTAGCAAGTGTTAAGTTTCTGAGGCTGGATTTGAACTTAGGTCCTGACACAAAGGTTGGTGCTCTATTCACTGCATCACCTAACTGCCCCAACATTACCTCATTCTTATCTGTATCAGGGAGTGGTTATCCGTTGACAAATAGAAGTATTGCTGTTGTTCATCCTTTGTTTTTAGGGAAGACCAGTGACATCATGAGTGATATCCTGACTTGCACACAAACTGGGATATGAGTGGGACAGAGCTGCATAAAGTCATCCATCTCACTCTTTCCTCCAGAAACATCAAAGCCCAGTGGCAAGACAAAGGTCAAGATGACTGGAGATGGCCCAGGATGCCTACATCTTTACAAGGTAAGTGGAATTCTAAATAGAAATTATTCCTCACCAGTGTGTACTTATAATATATGGGAAGTACATTGTCATATTGAATTTTAATCTGTCAGTCGCTGGTCCTGGGGGGTAGTTTGATGTGTTTCAGGAGAAGGGAGACAGAAGTTTTTTAATTTGCTAGTCTCTCAGTGGCCTTGGGGGATCAAGAGAGGGTGGACTGTGTCTTTTGATCTCAGTCTTATTACCTTGGAAGATGCCTCTTCCTCTATGATCCATTCCTCAGATTAGTTAGTTCCACTTGAAGTAAGTCCTCAGGATAGCTATGTTCACTCCATTTTTCTCGAGTCTCCACTCCTGAATCTATAGTGTTTTCTATCACTCCCACCTCCACCCTGATAAGACTTTTCATTTTCCTTTTATGTGTTATCTTCTTTCAATAAAAACTAAACTCCTAGAGAACAGGAATTGTCTTTCTTTTTATTATATTTAAATTTCTTTACAGTGTACTAAGTGCTATTAGAAAGGAAGGAAGGAAGGGAGGGAGGAAGGAAGGAAGGAAGGAAGGAAGGAAGGAAGGAAGGAAGGAAGGAAGGAAGGAAGGAAGGAAGGACAGAAATAAACATATGATATAGTATGTATAATGTACTAGACGCTCTGCTAAGCACTATATACATCCCATTGACCCTTACAACAATCCTGGAAGGAAGGTGCTATTATTGCCATTTTACAGGTTATGGAATTGAGTGGACAAAGCTTAAATTATTTTCTCAGGGTCAACTAATTAATAAGTACAGGAGGATAGATTTGAACTCAGGTCTTCTTGACTCCAACCCCAGTGCCACCTATCTGCCTTTTAAGCATTTAACAAGTACTGAACAAATGTTTGTTGACTGGATTGGTCTTTGCATAAGAACAATATGTGACTGCTCATTTATACTTGAAATGTAACCTAACCCTAAATTTGCATTACTCATGTCAAGAGAAAGGACATTCCAATGACCTCCTCTCCATCACCACACCACATTATTTGTAAATGGTATTATTAATTATAACTTAATATATATTTAATATTTAGAAATTGATTGTAATGTTAATGAAACAGTGTGAGTTAGAAAATATTTTAGAGATCATATGTTTCAAGGCCCACATTGATCATAGAAGGTAATTCATTTGAAAAGTATGGGTGAGTTATGATGGACTTGGTAATATGTCATGGAGAACATTACAAGAAAATAATACTAGGCTGCCAGGTGATGCAGTGCACAGAGCATACTCAACCTGGAGTCAAGATGAACTGAGTTCAAATTCAGCGTCAGACACTTATTATTTGCATGACTCTGAACAAATCACTCAGCTTGTCTGCCTCAGTTTCCTCAACTCTAAAATAGGGATAACAATAGCACCTACCAGTGTTGTGAAGATCAAATGAGACAAATATTTGTAAAGAGTTTATTGTGGTGGTTGGCACATAATAGGTGTTTAATAAATACTTGTTCTCTTATGCTTAGGAATAAAAGGAAATGAGAGCTTTCAGAAACCTAGAAGCAGAGCTTTATGCATCAGGGAGAAAGGATGAAAAAGCATTCAGCAAAAAAATGTTAATTCCTAGATACAGTGAATAAAGAAGCACATTTAGATATAATTACAACATTATATAGCTTACTAAACCTATGCCTCACAAGAATGTGCCTCAGGAAAATGCAGTCTTATTAGATTTTGAAATGATATTAATTTTGAATAATGCCATTGATTCCAGCTGTACTGTGCTTCGTTTAACCAGTTAGTCTTTTGTGACCTTGTATAGTTTTGTTTCCACCACTCTGTTCTCCATGTGCACACTATTGTCTATTAGGAGACAAGGGCCTTGAATCTAAATGGTTTCTTGCACTGCTTTCTAAATACTATGCTGAAAAATACCTCTTGCTTTCCCAGACAGCCATAGCATATTTATGCAAGTAGATTTCCCTATACAGGATATCCTAAAAGCAGGAATGTGCTGTTAAATGTTTAATAACTAGTTCTCCAGAAAAAAAAATACATGGTACTGTTGAAAGTTATGTTGGCTCAGTATCCTTTTGTTTCAAGCCCTGCTTATCAATCAGTGTTGGGGAGGGAGGCTCTGATGGGGAAGGAGATGAGTCTGCAGCTTTTTGTATTACCTTCTCTTCATCATGTGCCCCTACCTGCAAATTGTCATCTTCTAGCTGCCTTGGGGAGGAACTGAGATTCAAGTGCCCAACCCAGGGTCGGGGAGCCTGCAGCCTCAAGGCACTAAATATAAAGGCAAAATTGGAGTGTAATTCTGCTCATCAAATTTATTGTTGTTGTTCAGTCATTTCAGTTGTATCTGGCTCTTTGTGACTGACTTCATTTGGGGTTTCCTTGGAAAAGACACTGGAGTGCTTTGCCATTTCATTCTCCAGCTCATTTTATAGATGAGGAGCTGAGGCAAACAGGGTTAGGTGACTTGCTTAGGGTCACATAGTGTCTGAGACCAGATCTGAACTCAGGTCTTCCTTATTCCAGGCTTGGTACTCTCTCCACTGTGCCACCTAGATGCCCTCATCAAATTTAAAATCTGAATAAATAATTGATGAGGTATGGGCTCTGGGAGACCACTTGGGCTCTCCTTTAGGTACAGGCTCTTGGAACCTCCCTTGGACTCTTGATTAAATCATCCCATTTGATGAGGCATTTGCATGAGGCAATAAGCCTTTCATTGAGCCTGAGCCCAAGCCTCTGTTACTAGAAGTCCCACCCTCTGTTACTAGACTTCCCACCTATCAAAACATTGATCCACCCTTGAATTGGCCTAGCTTACCATTGTCTGTAGCCTCCAGCTACTTCCCACCCTTAATCACTCATTAACCTCATTAACTCCTCCTTAAGACCCTCCCCAAACTCCTCCTCTAGAGTACTCCTAGATTCCTCCCACAACCTTCTGTATATAAGACCCCATCTCACACCATGTGGGTGAGAGCACCAAAAAATGCCATATGGGTGAGAGCACCATAGAATAGTGAGAATACCATAGAAAGACCCAGCACAGACTTACTCTGTATCTAACACAAGTGAACTTTTAATAAATTTTACTTTTCTTTCAACTGAGAAAACTTCAGTCGCATTCATTCAGCAGGACCTGGCATGTTGGTATTTTGGGGTCACCAGAGTAACCCTAACCGTCTTAGTGGGTACCCTCTTCATAATAACTGACATTTTAAACTAATAAAAAAAACCTTAAATACATTATCTCCTTTGAGTATCCCAAAAATAAGTCTGTGAGTTAAGTATTAGATGGATAAGTATCCCTATTTTTTCAGAAATGGAAATTAAACTTAGAAAGGTATAGTGACATCCATGGTCACAGACTATGTGAATTTGAACTCAGGTTTTCTTGCCTTTAAGTCAAGAAGTGGCTCTAGTCATTATTTCATATGATAGGATTGAACCAAAGGCAATATAAAGGCAAAATATAGGCATAAGTTAGAGAATGAACCAGTTGAAAATTGAAGTGTTTTAGACTATTATATTTTCATCATTATTGTTTCTATCATGGGCCTCTTTAAGTATGTAAGGTGATTACATTGAAAAAAAATTGTTTTTTTCTCTTAAAAAATATCTTATTTGGTTATAAAAAACAAAATCCCTTGAGAACACCTGAGGCTTTTTATGAAGAAGCCAGCTGCTAAAGGTAGTCTCAGCTAGATAGCTAACTACTTATTTTGAGCTTTATCTCAAGCATCCAGTTAGCAGAGGACAGAGAGGCTGAAGGAGTCTTTTGATTCATGAGTTATACTGTTACTTGTTTCTTCTTTAATACCCTCTTTCCCTCATGGGGCTAAAGTGTCTGAAGTATGATATCTGAACTTCCTTGTCTATCTAGTTGCTAAATTATTTCTTTTATAGATCTTGCCCAGTTCTCCCTTTTTTTTTTTTGATGTTTTACCATTTTATGGAGGAAGCTATGTTGGATGAAAGGTTGCATGTGAAAAGTTACCCTGTGCACCCAAACCCCAGGCTTCATTATTTGCCCTCATTATCATCAAACTATTCATCTCCTGATTCTCCCTATCTCTCTTATCTCCCCTCACCCTGCCTCCAAACTACCACTCTGGTTACCAAGAGAAATTCACACATCTGTTTTACTGAGAAGGGATGCTGCCCAAGGAGACATGATATTCCTTCAGAAAAAAAGCAACCTCCCAGTGCACAATCTCCTCACCAGACTAAAACCTACACTAGGTCCCTGTTTCCCATTTGAAACCCACCAAATTGAATGGATTCTCTCAAAGCAGGTTTAAAACACAGAGAAGAGTTGGCAGGAAAAATTTCTGGAATTGAAAGAAACCCAAATCACAAAATTTTAATGCTATCAGAAGAGAAAAAACAACTGAGGTGTGAAAACAAGAAACTAGAAAGACATGAATAGACCTTTTTATTTAAATGAGAACATGAGAAAGTGAAAATATTTTACTTGGTAAACTCAAAAACAACTAATCCACATTCTCAGGAAAGAGAAGTGATTCTGTAGGTTGGAAAATCATTAATTGGATAGCATGTTTCTGGAAAATAACATAACACCAAGCCAAAGTTTTGAGTTTGTTAAAAAAAATGGTTTTTAATCATGATTTAGGCATAAAATTAAGATGATAATAAATTGTTAAGGGAATAGATAAGTGACTAGTGAGAAAATATACATATATTTATTTTTAGAAGAGATTTCTTTTAAGCTTTCTCTGAAGTAACTTTAAATGTATTTTAAAGTTACTTAGAGCAAACTGTTTAATAAAAAATACTGATTTTCTGTCAAAATAACAAAAACATGGGGCGGCCAGGTAGCACAGCAAGTGGGAGCACCGGCCCCAGTGTTGGGATGACCTGGAGATCAAATCCCGGGCTCAGACACTTAGCACCCACCCAGAAATACCTGGCCGTGTAACCTTGAGCAAGTTACTTAACCCCAATTGCTTAGGGGCAGCCAGGTGGCTCAGTGAGTAAGAGTACCATGTCGGGATGACCTGGATCAAATCCAGGCTCAGATACTCAGCACCACACCCAGAAATAACTGGCTGTGTAACCTTGAGGAAGTTACTTAACCCTGATTGCTTTAAAAAATTAAAAAACAAAAACACAAAATAGGAAAAACACAAATTAATATTATACTTTAGTTAAACATCGTCTAAGATTTGTTTTGATTCTTGTTTGTCTCTGAGTAAAATAACTAGACAGAATCATTCATTCAATTATATCTTTTGGAATGACGTCTTTGTTTTAGTTTAGACAGGAGGTACACGATTCTTAATGACTTCTCTTTGTTTCTCTCTCTCATATCTGTCTTCACTAATCTCTTTCTCTATATCTTATCTTTGTCTCTGTTTTTCTCTTGCTATTTAGGCCTTTCTCTCCTCTCTATTTTCTCTGTCACTCTCTTCATCTTTCTCTCTCTCTGGATCTCTCTCTTTCTCTGTCTCTATCTCTATCTCTCAGCCTCACTCTCTGTCTATCTTTATCTTCTTCTATCTGACAACCTCATCTATAACAGTGACAACAATAACAGCTAACACGCATATAAACATACATACATATACATGCACACATATATGTGTATGGCTTTTTTCTTATCAAAGTGATTAACATAGATTTTCTCATCTGGCCTTCAACACCAATTCTGCAAAATAAGTGCTATTACTATTCTTGTTATTTTTCAGTTGAGGAAGTTGAGATTCAGAAAAGGTAAATGACTTGCCCAGGGTCATATACTTAGAAGATTAAGCTCAGATTTTCCTGATTCCAAGTCTTGTACTCTTTATGTTCTTTGAACTCATGTTCTTCCATCTTTGGGTATAGTGTCTCGTGATAATTATGAGTGTTGTGGGAGGCAGTGCTAATGATAGAAGGGTTTTCTCCCTCCATATCTCAGTCTCTCTGTCCCTTTCTATCTTTATATTTAAACATGTCTATGCATGTCAATTTAAATATGTGCATATCTATATCTTTGCAATATCTCTCCATCTAGACATAAAGATCTCTATAGTTCTCTAAATGATATGTCCATGTGTATATATGTGTGTTTATTTGTCTATATATCTGTCTAGATCTCTGTAGAGGGAGATCTTTCTAGCTATATAGACAGATATAGTGATGTCTTTCTATAGAGAACTACATCTACACAGAAAGATTATATATAGATACACACACACACACACACACACATGAACTGAATTGAAATTTCTGGGGTTGAATTTGAAATCAACCCTTCCTGACCATAGGCCTGGATCTCGAAATAAAAATATATTATTGCAAAGGAGTAGGAGATGTTATGTAGTGAGAGAGCAAAGGATAACCAAATAACAGATTGGGTCCTTACTTTAATCCAGTCTTAGATCCTTTAATTCAATAAGTATTTATTAAGTGCCTACTACATACCAGGCACTTTGGATAAAAATTAGAAAGACAGTCCCCACTCTTTAAAAAAAAAAAAAAACAGTTTACAGTGGAATGAGGGAAGGCAGCACACAAAGGAAGCTGAAAAGTGGGGGTGTGTCATGGGGAAAGAGACCAGGGTCAAACCCAGAGTGGGAGCATGATCTTCTGTGGAGTTGGAACCAAAATGATTTGCTGCTGGAGAATGTATCATTAATTGGAAGGTTGTGAAAGTTCAGAGTCCCCGTATAAAGTAAGGCTTTGGGAAGAGTTCTCCACTTTCCAGCACTTCAATGAGACATCTCACTCTTTTATACCTCATGTGATATTGATAATCAAAGAGGCCCTTCACAGTATTATCTCTAAGGTTTTGTTTATCAAAGACTGTTTATGAACTTTAGGTAAGTTTAAGAGGGTTCTTGTTGGAGACACCTTTATGACTTTGTGTATATGTGTGCTGTACTGAGTCAAATTCATATTATTATTTTCTTCAGTGTATTTTTTGGTCTCCTTTAGCAGGCTGTTGACTCACTTTTCATGATTTTCTTGCACCATTCTAATTTATCTTCCCAATTTTCCCTCCACTTCTCTTACTTGATTTTCAAAATCCTTCTTGATCTCCTCCATGGCCTGTAACCAATTCATATTTTTCTTGGATGCTTTTGATGCAGGAGTTCTGACTTTGTTGTCTTCCTCCCACTCCATGCCTTGATCCTTTTTGTCCCCAAAAAGAGAATCTATGGTTTTATTACATTTTCTTAGCTTGCTTATCTTGCCAGTCAATTACTTGACTTTTGAGCTTTTTGCCATGGTAGAATTCTGCTTCCAGAATGGAGAAAGCTGTGTTCCAAATCACTGGGGTTTTTGCAGCTGCTGTAGCTATTAGTTGGGCATGATTTCTACAGACACCACAAGCTCTGGCTCACTGGTCACACACCCCAGGATCACCACCCAAGTCCATGATCCAGATCCAAGCAGGTTAAAGCAAGAGCTATTACCCTCTGAATGGTCGCTTTGTACCTCTACAATCTATAAGCCAGGAACTCCAGGACAGCCAGGCAATGGTGGATGCACAGCTGCCTTGTCTTCCCCGCTTCTCTCCCCCCTACCCAGGGGCAGGGGCCAGACTGCACTCTCAGTTCCCCTGTTCCAACAAAGTTCCACACTGACCTTTTACTTTCTTTTTGGCATTTATGGGCTGATAATTCTGGAAACCACCACAGTTACTGGTGATTCTCTCACTTGAAGTTTGCTCTGAGCCTGCTCCTGGTTGGGGCCACCCTGGGGCTGGGAACCATGAAGCTCATGTAGGGCTGTGCTCAGCTCCCAGCCTGGTGTGATAGATCCTTTCTGTTGGTCTGCCAGGCTTCTTTCATGGGAGCTTTGTTTCTCTTTGTTTCTTTGTGGGTTCTGCAGCTCTCGAGTTTGTTTAGAGTCATTTTTTACATGCATTGGAAGTGATTGGAGGGGAGCCTGCACCAAGTTTGTGCTTCTACTTTGCCATCTTAGCTCTTCCCCCCACCCAAATTCATATTTTTCATCAATTGTTGGTGTACAGTGTCATGTAAATATTTTATGTCCAATGGGATCTTGTATTCTCTTTGATTTTTCCTCATAGGATCATACTTTATAGATTCACAAGTGGGGAACAGGTAGTCATGCATCATTACTTTACAGATGAAGAAAATGAGAAGTGACTTGCCTAGTATTACTATATGTCATCTACTAATAAAATTAGAGAATCTAAAAGAAACTATAAACTACTTTTCTAAAAGAAACACACAACAACATAAATGACCATAGCACTCAACAGAATCCAAACAACGTACAACTGAACATCTGTATATGGTCTTAGGAAAAAGATGTTGAAATGTATTTACCTCTTCATGACAAGGCTACTATTAGGTCAGAATGTATATATTGCCAATCATGGTCACCATATCATTGTGATCAATTATCATTTTCAACATAAGCATTATTATCATTTTGTCACAAAGGAAAACTAAGTCAAGGGAGAGTAATAGTTTTCCTTTCCTTTCCCTGCCCCTGAAAATGTTCATTACATAAAGATAAAATACATTAGTAAAACGTATTTTAAAGAAGTTTCTGTTGCAGAAAAATTCTGTGAAACCTTATCCATTTTTTCCCTTCTCATATTTCCATCAAGTATATCTTCAATGGTTGTGTAAATCATACTCATTAAGATTTTATAAAGATGAGAAAATAGACACATGAGACTGAAGTTATTAATATCTTCTGGACATCACAAGGTACATGATTTTTATTATTTCGGGGTATTTCCCCCTCCTTATCCCCTCTTGTAAAATGAGAATGCCTTCAAGATTGTGCTTCCTCCAGCATGGGCCTCCTTGGTATATATTTCATCTGGTCTAGCCAATCTTCCCAATTTCATCTTCTTAATTATAATTTCAATTTCCTCTTATAGCATACTGGGCACTGAGGCATTTGATTTCAATGGTAGTGGTTTCATTGTCACTGATGTAAAAAAAATCATTGTTATAGAACTGCTGGCAGAATGAAAATTTTATAGCATTAATTATTTAATGAAATTGAAATGAAAAGTGTTAAGGGCCACAGCGCAAATATTGCTCATTCTCTCCTCAATCTTCACTTGAGCCTTGTCAAAGTCTGACTCTGGAGATGGGGTAAGGAGGAAATGAGATCCAGTTACTTAAAAAGCATGTTGCTTAGTTGCAATAATGTAAATTTCATATTTTAAAAAATGTATTTGAGGCTAAACCCTTCAAGAAAGAAAGTTAATATTCTTGCATTCTGAATTATTATATCTGATTATGAATTATTTTAGAATAAAGTGTTTAAATTTTAATAGAGAATGATATATGTCCCCTCAGAACCCTGACAACATCACGATTAACAGAGGGATGCAAATAAGTTGGGGGGAACCTGAGAGTAGATTTCTTACATTTTCTTTATCTTAGAAGAATGGAAAAGGAGGCAAAATAGGCTAGGGAAGAAAGGGAAAGGTTAGTTAAGGGAAATTATTTCATATAAGAGGGATAAGCAAGTAATACTTTATACAAAGGAGAAAGGGGTGGGGGAACAAACATTTTTTGAACCTCATTTTCATCTGAATTGGTCACATGAGGGGGAAGACAAGAACTTGTTTTCTATACACATGAATTTTGATATAGATATACATTTAAATCAACAAAGATATAGGAACAGTGAGAAGGAAAAAAAAAGGAGGTGGGAGAGAGGGAGCCTTTAAAAATAGGGTATAAAAATGTTGCCCCTACAAAATACTAAGAAAGGCATGGACTGATGACTAGAATTATAAATCAAGAACTCACTATTTTTCATGGATGGACAGACAATAAATTTTTATTCTATGTGTATAGACCTCAAAATGTCCTAACTCAACCAATAAACTGTATAGGAATGAAACCATTATTAAACACTCTATTTTTGCTCCTATTATGCCATGAATAGTATTAGTCCATAAAAAGATACCACTTTAATAGGTGTCACCAACCCACGTACTCATTATCTTCAAAGTACATGCAACAATAATTTTCAAGAGCAGCAAGGATTAAGAAACTCACCGAAAACCATACTCACTGGCAGGTCATTCTTCAGCCTGCTATTTGACTCAGTCTAATATTTAATCTTATCATCCTGATCTCCAGGGTAAAACAAGGATATCTTTGTATACTTTCTCATTAATTAATAATATTTGAACATATCTCAATTAGTCAATTAAGCTAAAAGCTCTGACCATTTCCTCATTTATTTAATAAATTGGAGAAACCTCTTTTCCCAGAAGTTACTTCTTAAAACTCTACATATTGAATCTCTCAACATCCTAATCAGCAAATAACTGTTTATGGTATTTGAGATGTCAAAATGATCATATTCAGAGTAATCATATAATTCCACTGTAACAGCAGATAACCTCTTCACATCTAAAAATGATGGACTTGGGGCAGCTAGGTGGCACAGTGAGTAAAGCACTGGCCCTAGAGTCAGGAGGACCCAAGTTCGGTTCCGGCCTCAGACCCTTAACACACACACACACACACACACACAAACTAGCTGTGTAACCTTGGGCAAGTTACTTAACCCCAACTGCCCTCAAAAAAGCAAGAAAAATAAAAAAATAAACATGATAGACTCATACACTTTATTTACTAAAGGTAACAAAGTCTTTTCATAGGCTCCTTCTTCTTCTTCTTTGCAAGATAAGGGGTATAAAAGTTTCAGAAAGAAGATACCTCCATCTTCTTTTGCTCTGCTTTTCCTACATTTCTCTCTCTGTCTCTGTGTGTATATATATATATATATAGATATAGATATATAGATATATAGATATATACACACACACACATATATATATAGATAGATATATACACACACACATATATATGTATGTATATATACATATATGTATGTATATATATATGTATACACACATTTTATTTTTATCAAGCTCACACTCTTAATAGTCTATCTCTAGATGAATACCTTTTAAAATTCTCGTTATATTATTTCCTCATGAAAAGATAGATAAGATAGTTATAAGAAGATATTTCTCCTTACCTTTCTCTCTTTCTTATCCACAAATTCCTTCTAGTAGATCCTTATAAATTAAAACTAAACTCATATTCACTTTCCCTATGTCGACAGAAAGAAGCACTTCATAGAATAACTGTTAAAATTATAAGTCCTAGCAGTTCTGCTTTGAACATGTCTCTTTGAACACCACTGAAACAGAGGAGAGTAATGAGATAATAATGCATCAGATTTATATGAAAATTAAAAGTTTAAAAATATTTATTTCTCCTCATTACAAATTTTGGAGGTAGTTAATGTAAATATTATTTTCCTTGTTTTACAGGTAATAAAACAACTTCAGAGATGTTGAATATTTGATGTAAGGTCATGAATGAACCAAGGGCTCTCTAATTTCAAATTAGCTGATTTGTTTTGTTTATTTTACCATAACTGGCATCTTCCATAAGATGTGATGTGGGGCTTGCCACTCTAATCAATTTATTATTGATATTTATTAATTATTCAACCACAGATTTCTAAGTCTGTTACTTTGTAAAATGGGGAAAATTTCTCTAGGACCTATCTCATAGAACTGTTTGGATGTTCAAGTTATATTATCCATCTATAAAATGTTTTGTGCAGTTTAAAGTATGATATGTACATCACTGTCATCATCATTCTAGACAAATAATTACCCTTACACACACAAAGCTTGTATGTGTTGCAATTGGGGAAACTTAGCTATTCAGTGGGTAAGAAAACTGGTCATGGAATAAGGAGGATCTGAGTTCAAACACATCATAAGAGCCTTATTATCTGTGAAGTACTATGCAAGTTACATAAACTCCAACTGTTTTGGTTTTCTTATGTATAAAATATGGATAGTAATAACACTTACGTCACAGCATTTCTGTGAGATTCAAGTAAAAAAAAACACATGCAGCATTTTGCAAACCTTAAAGTGCTACTTAAGCACCAGTTCTTATCATTTTATAGAGGAAGTTAACAGCAAATTACAAGATTGCCATCCAAGGATGTACAGTATGAAATCTCTGTCTTGAAACTGCTATGGTGGCTGTGAAGTCCTGGAAACAAAACCAAAACACTGGCCAATGTGGCTTTGGTAAAATGATTGAGTTGATGATAAATAAATCAATCAATAAACATTTTTTTTCTATCTACTATCTACTATCAGTCAGGAGCTGTGCTAATCAATGGGGGTTAAAAAGAAGGGAAAATACTGTCCCTACTCACAAGCAGTTCACATCAAACTACTCCTATGACTTTAAGAAATAGAGGAAGGTCATTCAGTCTATAAACATTTATTAAGCACCTATTATGTGGCAGGTACTGTGCACAGAAAACAAAGAAAAGCAAAAATCGGTCCCTGCTCTTAAGGACCTCATAGTCAAATGGTATGCAAAGAACTGTGTGCAACCATTTGGTTTTCAGGCTGGCTTTATCAGAACCATTATGATGATTAGCTTGACAAAGGCCAGTAGAACAAATAGTGTTTCATGTGGTCTGGAAAGATCATAAGAAAGCAAGATACATGAGAAAAACTATGTGAAATACCAACACCTTGTCACTGTTAGGGATGCTTCAGTGTTTTTAGTGTTGATCTCTAAAGTGAGCAGACCAAAAGCATCCATGTAATGTACTGAAGATAAGATTTTTTTTGTACACTATGTCCTCACAAATTTGGAAGTGAATCTAGAAATATAGGCTAGTTATTGACACCACAGTGACTTTGGTCAATGATAGTCTTAGTTCCAAGTGACACAATAATGTTTTTATGATCAATCAAAATAATTCTGAGAAATAGCTTCATTTCTAAACCCAAATTGAATGAACTAAATGTAGAAATTGAAGAGATACTTCAGTTTAGAGAGTGAAAAGCTGAAGAGCCTCAAGTCAATGATATTCTGTACCCAACAATACTGAGAAATACTACCTAATAATAAAATAGTTGGTAAAAATAATGTCAATGTCTTAAATGATTCTGGGGAGAGAAGCTGGGTATACTTACAACAGAATTATAAAACTTCTTTATGAATTCATATTAATCTACATATAGATCAAACGTAAAAAAATGAGAAAAAAGCTGGAATCTCTTATAGCAATCATATGTTAACATATTCTCCCACAATATTTGGGAGAAGATATAGAAACATTTCAGGACCTGCATTCAAGGATATATATAGTGGCCATTGCCACACTAAAGACTATAGAAAGAAAAGTGGGGTTATTTAGGAAGACTCCTAAGAACTGACATCAAATACTACCACATTATAAATTTTGAAGAAAAAAAACTATTCAATTAAGAGAACTATTGCAGACTTGTAGAAGTGTAGCAGAAATTTGCATCAATGTTTACCCTGAAAGCAGAGTAGAAAACAAGCACCATATTACTTAAGTTAAAAGCAACAGAAAAGAAAAATAAAAGTATATCAGAAATTCCTGACCCCCTAATCAACAATCACAAAAGAAAGACTAAAGATTAAAACTGTACAAGGATTCAAAACAAAACAAAAATTCAATATCAGTCAAAAACTATACCACAAATCCCCAGTTAAATACCAAATTAGAAATTCTGAAAAACCGAAGGAGGGATTACAAATAATGAAGTTAATAAAATTATTGAACTAATAAATAAAATTAAAAGTTGGTTTTATGAAAAATGTTATAAAATAGATAAAACTTTGGTTAATTTGATTTTAAAAAAGAAAAACAAGCTGCTAGTATCAAAAATGAAAAGGGTGAATTCACCACCAATGAAGAAGAAATTAAAACAGTAATTAGGAGCTATTTTGCCCAACTATATGCCAATAAATTTGACAATATTAGTGAAACAGATGAATATTTACAAAAACACAAATTGCCCATATTAACAGAAGAAGAAATAAAATACTTAAATAATCCCATTTCAGAAAAATAAATTGAATAAGACATCAGTGAACTCCCTAAGAAAAAAATCTCCTGGGCCAGATGAATTTACAAGTGAATTCTACCACATACTTAAAGAACAATTAATTGCAATACTACATAATCTATTTGGTAAAACAGGCAAAGAAGGAGTCCAACCAAGTTCTTTTTGTGATACAAATATTGTTCTGACACCTAAACTGGAAAGAGTCAAAACAGAAAAAGAAAAGTATAGATCAATTTCTGTAATTAATGTTGATGAAAAAACTTTAAATAAAACATTAATAGAGATTATAGCAATTTACCTCAAGGAAAATAGACTATGACCAAATAGGATTTACAACAGGAATGCAGGGCTGGTTCAATATCAAGAAAAAATATCAGCATAATTGGCCATATCAACAACAAAACTAACAGAAATCATATGATTATCTCAATGGATGCAGAAAAAGCTTTTGACAAAATACAAAACCCATTCCTATTAACACTAGAGAATATAGGAATAAATGGAGTCTTCCTTAAAATGATAAGTAGCATCTGTCTAAAACCATCAGCAAGCATTATATGTAATGGGGATAAGCTAGATGCATTTCTGATAAGATTAGAGGTGAAAACAAGGATGGCCATTGTCACCACTGTTATTCAATATTGTACTAGAAATGTTAGCTTTAGCAAAAAGAAAAAGAAATAGAAGGAATTAGAATATGCAAAGAGGAAACAAAGCTAACACTCTTTGCAGATAACATGATGATATACTTAAAGAATCCTAGAGAATCAAGTAAAAAATTACTTCAAATAATTAACATTAGCAAAGTTGCAGGATACACAATTAATTCACAAGAATCATCGACATTTCCATATATTATGATCAAAGCCCAATGGCAAGAGATAGAAAGAGAAAGCTATTGTAAACATCATAAAATATTTTGGAGTCTGCCTACCAAAACAAACCCAGGAACTATATGAACACAAATACAAAACACCTTTCACAAAATGCAATCAGATATAAATACTTGGAAAAATATGAGCTGCTCATGGGTAGGCTGAACTAATATAGTAAAAATGTCAATTCTACTTAAATTTATTTACTTATTCAATGCCATTCCAATCATGCTGTCAAAATATTATTTTATAGAACTAGAAAAAAATAAGAAAATTAATCTGGAAAAACAAAAGATAAAGAATATCAAGGGAATTAATGAAAAGAAATGCAAAGTGGTCTAGCTGTACCAGATCTTAAATTGTATTATAAAGCAGCAATCCTCAAAACTACTTGGTACTGACTAAGAAATAGAGTGGTGGATTAGTGGAATAGATAAGGTACACAAGACATAGTACTCAATTACTACTGTAATTTACTGTTTGATAAACCCAAAGACTCAAGCTTCTGGGATAAGAACTCACTATTTGACAAAAACTGCTGGGAAAATTGGAAAACAGTATGGCAGAAATTAGGTATAGACCAACATCTTAAACAATATATTAAGATAAGGTCAAAATGGGTATATTATTTAGATGTAAAGGGTGATAGTAGAGCAAAGTAGGAGAGTAAGGAATACTTTACCTGTCAGATTTATGGAGATTGGAAGAATTAATGACCAAACAAGAGACCAAGAACATTATGAAATGCAAAATGGATGGATGCAATTGCATTTAATTGGAAAAGCTTTGCACAAACAAAGCCAAATGCACCCAAGATTAGAAGGAAAACAGAAAGCTGAGAAACAATTTTTACAGCCAATGTCTCTGATCAAGATCTCTTTTCTAAAATATATAGAGAACTGAGTCAAATTTATAACAATATAAGTCATTCTCCAATTGATAAATGGATAGAGATTATGAACAGTCATTTTTCAGATGAAGAAATTAACTATATTCATAGTCTATATCTATAGTCATATAAAACTGCTCTAAATCACTATTGATTAGAAAAATGCAAATACATCTCTGACGTACCATGTCACACCTATCAGATTGGCTAAAGTGACAAAAAGAAAATGATAAATGTTGGAGGAATTATGGGAAAATTGCAACACCAATGGGTTGTGGTGGAGCTGTGAATTGATCCAACCATTATGGAGAGCAATTTGGAAATATGCCCAAAGGGCTAAAAAACTGCATACTCTTTGATTCAGCAATATTGCTTCTGATTTGTATCTGGTTTGTATCATAAAAAAAGTAAAATGACCCACATGTACAAAAATATTTATAGCAGCTTTTTATGTGTTGGCAAAGAATTGAAAATTGACTGGATACCCATCAGTTGGGGAATGTCTGAACAAGTTGTGGTATATGACTGTAATGAAATATTAATTTGCTATAAGGAATGATGAGCTGACAAATTTCAGAAAAAATATTGGAAATATTTATATGAACTGATGCTGAGTGAAATGAACAGAACCAGGAGAGCATTGTACACAGCTATAGCCTCATTGTATGATGACTAACTTTGATAGATGTAGCTTTTCTCAGCAATGGGTAGATCTCTGACAACTCCAAAAGACTCATAATGTAAATGCCATCCACATCCAAAGAAAAACTTTGGAGTCTGAATGTAGACAGATGCATACTATTTGCTCTCTCTCTCTCTCTCTCTCTCTCTCTCTCTCTCTCTCTCTCTCTCTCT
>NW_027187316.1:851568-857930 GCF_028583685.1 Petaurus breviceps papuanus
TCTCTCTCTCTCTCTCTCTGTCTCTCTCTCTCTCTCTCTCTGTCTCTCTCTCTCTCTCTCTCTCTCTCTCTCTCTCTGTGGTTTTGGTTGTTTTGTTTTTCTTTCTTGTGCCTCTACCATTAGTTATAAGTTTTCTTTACATCATGAGTAATGTGAAAATATGTTTAATATGAATGTATAAGGAAGCAGCTAGGTGGCACAGTGAATAGAGCACTGGCCCTGGAGTCAGGAGGACCTGAGTTCAAATTTGGCCTCGGACACTTAACACAAAAACTAGCCATGTGACCTTGGGCAAGTTCATTAACAGCAATTGCCTTCCGAAAAGCAAAAAATAAATATGAATGCATAAGTACAGCCTGTATCAGATGGCACACTGTCTCAAGAAGGGGAGAGGGGAGGAAAAGGGATAAAATGTACAACTCAAAATCTTATGGAAGTGAACAGTTAAAACTAAAAATAAATAAATAAATTTAACTTAAAAAAAACCTATACTACAGAACCCTGAGATGTAAAAGGGGGGGGGGGAGCTAGAGAGAGAGACAGAGAAAGACAGAGAGAGAGGGAGAGAGAGAGAGAGACAGACAGACAGCCAGACAGACAGACTTTGAGGAAGGTAGATGTGATAAATTTCTGGTCATTTATATAGTCTAATGACAGTGGATTTTGGAGCAAACACTTTTGCAACTAATAGCTTTTGAATATTAAAGCAATAATCAAGAATTAATACCAAATATCTGTTGGGTTTTGTTGAATGTTACCAAAAGAGTATTCATGTAAGAATAGAACTTTTAGGGATGAATCAAAATTATTTCAGGAAAAAGCAAAACAAAACAGGTAAGATCCAAAACTGAAGTCAAAAGGAGCTCGAAGGGTAACACTCACAGGAACTCAATCAGCAACATGTTGATGAAAAAGCATTAAACATATGGCTTTGTCATGCAGATTTATTTATGAAAACAGAATGGTTTATGATGGGGATTTAAGATGAGGACAGTGCAACCAGCAATTATAGAGAGGTTATCCTTAATGAGCCAGCACTTATTGATCTATGCAGATTATGAAATGGAGTTGTGGAAACCATACAGTAAACATATCACTGCAAGTTGCAAGATTTAATATTTATCAGGTATATAGTTACCTACGCAAGGGAAACTTGGTGGCATAGTGGACAGAGTGGTGAGCCTGAAGTCATGAAGTCTTTAATACAAATTCAGCACCCAACATTTAGCTGTGTCACTCTGGCACCTCCTTGCTCTCTCTTTCCAAACTTGGACAGCACCTAATCTTTTCACCAACTAGAAATTAGATTATGTAATTTTGTATCCTGGTCAATATTTTCTTTTAACTAATTGTTCTTATTTGATTGTTTTGAATAAAACATCAAATTCTGTTTCCGTCTGTATTCAGGATCCAGTGCCAAAGTTAAGGAAGCCTGGTCCTTATAAGTTATGCAATTGGCATGCATTGTTTAATAAGTCAATATCCTTGGAAACTCAAATCTTTGTTTCCTCAGTCATTTCATCCTTCACCCACCACAATGTTAGATAATACTTTTATTATCACAATGATTATTTTTGTTGTTATTGTCATTACAGACATAATTAGTTAAGTAGAATTATATACTAAAATTTAATAAACTAACAGACAAATCCCTTACAACCAATACAAAACCTCAAGATACACTTCAGAATTCAACAAATAAATTGTATTGGAACTGGAACTTCATTAAATATTCCTCTTGACCACAATGTCTGGAACACACCATTAATCCATTAAATCTCAAGACCAGTGCTTTTAACAAATTTTTACCATACCAAATATTCTTTTTTTTTAAGCAATTGGAGTTAAGTAACTTGCTCAAGGTTACAGGGCCAGTTATTTCTGGGTGTGGTGCTAAGTATCTGAGCCTGGATTCGATCCCCAGGTCATTTTGACACTGGAGCTGGTGCTCTTACTCACTGTGCTACCTGGCTTCCCCAATACCAAATATTCTTAATCTTCAAACTATATGGAAAGAAAATGTTTCAAAAATGTAGAAAATCATGAGAAATATGAGATGTAGGCCATCTCTTTTATCCTATAACTGAAATTATTATTATTATTTTTTTGGTTTTTGTTTTTGCTTTTTGGAGGAAGGAGGGTAGGGCAATTGGGGTTAAGTGACTTACCCAAGGTCACACAGCTAGTTTTTGTGTGTATGTGTCAAATGTCTGAGGCTGGATCTGAACCCAGGTCCTCCTGACTCCAGGGCTGGTGCTCTACTCACTGAAGCACCTAGCCACCCCCCTGAAATTATTCTTAAGATGCATTCAGGGATTTTGCAGAAGATAAGGTAACATTTCAATGCTCTGATTTAATTCACCCACTTAATAATTTACAAAGCACAAGATATCCAAGGATAATCATAGTAGTCATTTCTTTTGTATGGCTACTATTTGAATCTCAATAAAATGGATGAGAAGAATAAAATAACCATAACAAAAATAGCAGCAGTAGCAGTAACATCAACAACAATGACAACAGCAGCACTGGGTCTGGGTAATTTCTGAATGATAGCACAGAATAATGAATATTCAGGGAGAGGTTTTTAAGAGTAAAGCAGAAGTAGAGCATAGGAATAAGAGTAATGTACTGGAATTAAGGAAACCTAAATTCTTGTTCCTATTCTATTGTCATGTGTAACGGTAATAGAAATTTGAAGATTTTCCCTGGACCTTAATAGGCTTAGGTGAACTTGAGGACTTTGCCTGATTTGAAAATAAACTCTGACCCCTAACAGGCTGCATGTGGTCACATGGAGCCTGTGGAAGGAGGCTTGTTTTCAGGAAGGTACAACTTTTGTTACCTTGTAGTCAAGTGGGTCACAAGGGTTGTGATGTTCTCTGATCCTGGAGAAGGCTATATATACTTCTGAGATGAGGTTTTGCTTTGGGACTCACTTTGGGAAGAGTTGTGTGATTTGGCCAGATAAGACTCTGGGCAGGCATTAAGCCCCTGCTTTGAAACCCCAGATGTTGATGCTTCTCTCTCTGGTGACTAACTGTATGTATGTAATGGTCAGACAGCTGGAAGCCCTGTCTTTTGGTTTGCTGCATTGTGTTATTTTCTCTGGTTTTTTTTTTTGTCTGCATGTAACTTATTTGTATTCTCTGAAGTTCAGGGTGCTGTATTTTCCCCCTGAACTAGGTAAATGATATATGTTTTATTAAACTAATATTGTTAACCCTTTTTGAGTTACTTTGCTTTAGAGAAGCAGATCAAAGAACCTGAGCTAGCAGTCATCTTGCGTATGCTAGGGTGCCTGGTGCTACAGCATGTTTTGTGAAGTTGGAAAACTTAGTACTCTAATCAACACTAATTAGAGGGAAAGGTGTTTCTCTCATAGGAAAGCAAGAGAAAAGTCTCTTTGTTTATAAACACATATTCTAGCTGTTTTGCTTGTCTAGAATTAAATTTTCATGAGTTATTGTTCTAGCGTTACCTTGGAAGGATAACATATCTGACTTTTCATTTGGCAAAGATAATCACAGCTAGGGTACTGAAAATGTGGATATTGGCCTGAGCCAAAATGGCAGAGGGAATGTAGGGTCTTGCCTGAGCTCTCCCAAATTCCTCTCCAAACAGTGTTAAAATGTGTCAAAAAAATTCTCAAGTGGCAGAACCAATAAAAGGATGGGGCAAAATAATTTTCCAGCCCCCAAAATTTAGAAGTTTGACAGGAAAGGCCTGTCTCACTGGGGTGAGAGTGGTGTACATTTCCAGAACAGGCCATGCCAGCAAAAGGTATGCAATCGAGGACAGGCCATGCCAGCACAGAGTGTGCTCAGGCAAGCCATCAGTAGGCCTGAATCCACAGTGACAGCTTCTGGAGCTCTCAGTTTACAGATGGCAAGGGGGTAAAACAACTTGTCAGAAGGAAATTAAGGGGACATTTTGCTGGCACTGGGAACAAGGCTCTGTTGCATTGTTCATATATGGTTCTGGGTCTCAATCCCAGGATGAGGAGGAGCACTAGTAGGAATGGGGACTCTGGTCACAGTTCCAGACCAGAAAAAGTGTCTGAGTCCCTCACAAACCAAAGCACTGTCCAGGAGAGCAGTGAATACACCTCTTCTTAGATCACATGATTTTGGAAGAACTGAAAACTTATAGACCCAAAGAATTAGCTCTGAAAACAGCAGCACAAAAAACCTGAAGCTTGGCACAGTGCTCTCTCCACCCCAGGAGTAGACCCAATGACAAAATGTTAAAAGTCAACAAATAGGCTAGAAAAATGAGCAAACAACAAAAAAATAATCTGATCGTAGAAAGTCACTATGGTAATGGGAAGATCAAAACACAAACTCAGAAGAAGAAAATGTCCAAATAGTTACATGCAAAGCCTCAATGAAACATGTGAATTGGTCTGAACCTCCCCCACCTATGAATTTCCATTAGAGCTAAAAGAAAGAATTGAAAAATAAAATAAGAAGTAGTGGAAAGATTGGGAAAAGAAGTGAGAGTGATACAAGAACACAATAACAAAGAGCCAACATTTTGGCAAAGAGGTGCAAAAATGCTGAAAATATTTTTAAGAAAAAGAGGTCAAATAGTAAAAGAGACACAAAAATCCACTGAAGAGAACTCCTTACAATTATAATTGGCTGAATGGAAAAGAAGATATGAAAGCTCACTGAAGAAAATAATTCCTTAAAAATGAGAATTGGGATCCTTCCAATTTTTTCCCCTTCCTTCTCTCCTTCCTTCACCTCCCCTTCTCTTCTCCTCCCATCCCTTCCCCTCCCTTCTCCCTCCACTTCCTTCCCCCTCCTACCCCATTCCCATACTTTCCTCCATTCTTCCTCCTACCTCCCTTCTGTGGTCTAGATGATGCCATGGTGGAGATGGCTGAGGAGCCCATGGAGCCTGTGCCAGGACATGTTCTCCAAAATGGCCGTGTATCTGACAGGAAAACTGACAGACACTAGTGAAGACTAAACTTCTGGAAAATATAAACAATCTCACTAGCTTGAAGTATCTAGAAATGAAAGATATTGCAAAAAACATAAGTAGAAATCTAAAGGACTTAAACTAGAAATATGCAGCACTTAAGTCTTATCTGGATCAGATCACTTTAATTGGGAGCAGGTAGCAGTTCTTGAGCAGGCAGCTTACAAGTTGGATGCATATTCAAAGGAACTAGAAGCAAAGTACAAGAAGTTAGGTAATGAAAGAATTCTTTAGCACAAAATTTTAACTGTGAGAATGTTTTATAAAAGCTGAAATAACTGGGATGAAACTAATCACTATTCTTCAACTCCTAAAAAGAAGTAGTGCTGCTGATCCAAAGAGAATACCAGCCTCCATCTGTTTGGATGTGTAACTCTGGCCACCCCTTAATGTTTCCCTAAATGTGTACCCCCTGGAACCTCATCTTATTGTGTGCTTTGTTTGGTGCCCTAGACCAAGGCTCAGCAATAAGTATTAATCTCATCTAGAGCAGACACAGATGAGAGACTCTCATCTCCCGGTCTCCTCCTTTTTTTTTTTTTTTTTTTTTTGCTTTTTGGAGGGAGAAAGATAGTGCAATTGGGGTTAAGTGACTTGCCCAAGGTCACATGGCTAGTTTTGTGTTAACTGTCTGAGGTTGAATTTGAACTCAGGTCCTCCTGACTCCAGGGATGGTGCTTTTTTCACTGCACCACCTAGCCACCCTTCTCTTCCCTTCTTCCCTCTCCCCTAGGACTCCCTCTCATACCCTTCAAAGACTGTTCTTCAACTTAAATAACAAGTGCTGACTTATGACCCTCAACAAAAAAAGGTGAGAATTGGTAAAGTGGAAGCTAATGACTCCATGACACATAAAGAAACAACAAAAAAAAAATCAAAAGAATGAAAAAATATAGAAGAAAATGTACAATACCTCTCTGGAAAAGCAACTGACCTGGAAAAAAGATCAAGGAGAGATAATTTCAGAATTATTGGACTACCTAAAAGCCATGATCAAAAAAAGGACCTACATAGTCTATTTCATGAAATTATGAAGGACATCTTCCCTGATATACTAGAACCAGAGGATGAAATAGAAATTGAAAGAATCCACTGATCATCCCCTGAAAGAGATACCAAAATGAAATACCCTAATTACAGAGATCCTAGGCCAAGGAGAAAATACTGCAAGCAATCAGAAAGAAACTGTTCAAATACCATGGAACTGCAGTCAATATTAAATGCAGTATATTAGCTTCTACATTAAAGGATGAGAAAGACTAAAATATGATACTCTAGAAACCACAGGAAGCATTATTATAACTAAGAACCATCTATTCAGAGGGAATATATATATATATATATATATATATATATATATATATATATATATA
>NW_027187316.1:857940-1047517 GCF_028583685.1 Petaurus breviceps papuanus
ATATATATATATATATATATATATATATATATATATATATATATAATGAAGTAGAGGACATTCAAGCTTTCCTGATGAAAGGACAAGAACTCAATAAAAAATTTCATGCTCAAATATAAATTCAAGAGAAGCATAAAAAGAAAAGAGAAATCATAAGGATTTAATAAGATTAAATTATTTGCATCATCCATGGGAAGATGATACTGGTAATTCTTAAGAATTTTGTCATTATTAGAGAAGTTAGAAGGAGTATATACATAGAAAGAATGGGAGTTGACTTAAACAGGATAATTTAAAAAATAAAATTACAGGGTGGGAAAGAGAGATTCAATATGAGAAGAGGGAAGGGAGAGGTAGAATGGGGAATATTATCTCACATAAAAGAAGCATAAAAGAGCTTCTACAGTGGAGGAGAAGATGGGTGGTGGTGGACAATGCTTGAACTTTTAGCTCATCAGAATTGGACGAATTGGAGGGGTAATATAAACACTCAGTTGAATACAGAAATCTATCTTACCATACAGGGGAGAAAAGAGTTGTAACTCCCTAGGGAAAGAAAAAATCCCCAGGACCAGATGGATTCACAGGTGAATGCTAACAAATATTTAAAGAACAACTAATCCCAACACCACATACATTTAGGGGAAATAAGCAAAGAGTCCTACTAAATTTCTTTTATGATACAGATATGGTTCTGATACTGTAATGGGAATGTAAATTTTTAAGATCTTCCCTGCCCCTTGGCTTAAGTGCACCTGGAGCCTGTGGTGGGAGCCTTGTTTCTCAGGAGATACTTTACAATTGGGCAGTGGGTCAAGAAGGTTGTTACATTCTCTGAGCCAGGAGAAGCCTATATAAACCCTGATTTGAGGCTTTGTTTTGGGGCTCACTTTGAAAAGTGTTGTGTGATTTGACCAGATGAGACTCTGGGCAGCCGTTGAGCCCACCAGCTTTGAAAAACCCAGATGTTGATGCTTCCCTCTCTGGAAACTGTGATTTGGTATGGATGTAATGGCTGGACAGTTTGGAGGCCTGTCTGTTGAAATATTCTTGTAACGTATGCTTGTAACCTCTGTATACTCTGAAGTTCGACCTTTTCCCCCTGAACTAGGTAAATGATATATGTTTGATTGATTAAAGTAAGCTTGCTAATCCATTTTGAGTTGCTTTCCTTTAGCAAAGCAGATTTAAAAACCTTTGTTGGCAGCCACTCTGGGGACGCTGGTCTGCTTGCTGCAACAGATACCTAAACCAAGGAGAAATAGAGAAAGTCTTTTCATGACTATAGTCATGAAAAGGCTCCAAATGAATACTGATAAAATAAATGCAGATTCAAACAATTTTGTTGTACCACCTCACACCTTTTAGATAGAGTAACATAACAGAAAAGGGAAGTGATATATGTTGGAGGGGATGTAGGAAAATTGGGACACCAATACATTTTTGGTGGAGTTGTGAACCAACCAATTATTCTGGAGAGCAATTTGGGGCTATGCCTAAAGTCCTATAAAGCTGTACATACCCTTAGATGCAGCAATATGACTAATAGGACTGCACCTATAATGCCATGCGCAGAACCTTTCCAGAGGACTGTTACTGTGAATAGCTTTTAAGTTTCTGATTACACAGTATAGTGAACACTCTATTTATTCCATAACAAATCAAAGCAAAACTTTTACAGAAAATCAAGGTACAGCATTCACAATATTACAACTTATATTCACAAACAGCTTATCATTAAAATGGTCACATGGTTTTCACCAAAGTGGTCACAAGATTTAGAATAAAGAGCAATCATCTCAAAGTACAATAGTCAAAGTCCTCCATTCATGGGGCAAAGTCTTGATTAACTCAATCAGTCACTTATTCAGCAATCAATTACTAAATATCATTAGTCACTAAGTACAATAGAAAATACAGACCCTCCTCCCCTAGGTCACTAGTAAACTACAATTTCTTCATTACTCTGTACCCATGGAGAGGTCTTTTCATCTTGACTTGGGGCCTGTTCTCAAATTCCCTGGATACCCTTCCATGTTCCCAGATTCTACCTGGATTCACCACACTGTCACCTGGGTTCAATGGCAGACAATGATAGCTCCCAGTTCCTTGTCCAACTCTCTGGGTAGATCCTGCTCCACACTGAAGTTCACGTGTGTTCAAGGGTCTAGTCCATGTCAGATCCTTCACAATTTCTGCTCCAGGGAATTCAAGGCTCCTGGCTCTGGGTTCCAGGGTCCGGGCTCTGGGCTCCTGGCTCCAGGCTCTGGGCTCCTGTTCAGAGGAAGCTCCACCACCACAGAAAATTCTGTCTCACTTCTCCATTCTCTATTCTGTAGCTACTCTGCCACAAGATGCTGGTCCCATGAAATTCTGACTGTGCCTCTCTACAGCATTATCTTCCTGTTTCAGCCAACCCCTTCCTGTTATGTCAGCAACAGGAGACAGAAGTTCATACCTTCCATTTCCCCAACAGAGGCTTGATCAATTACTAAGTGCTAAGTACCTGCTACTTTTACCAACAAAAAGGGATCTTCAAATTCAAATTACATTACCATTACATTCCACCCCTCCAGGATCCTTGGCCTTACAATTTCAATTTAAATGGATCCTGGAACAAATAGAGGCACTATACTTTGTAATCCTGCTGACTATGTCATAATGTAATGCCATTCACAGAAGCTTTCCAGAGGACTGCTACTGTGAACAGCTTTTAAGCTTATTATTACACAGTATAGTGAACACTATTTATTTCATAACAAATCAAAGCAAAACTTTCACAGAAATTCAAGGTACAGCATTCACAATATTACAACTTATATTCACAAACAGCTTATCATTAATATGGCCACATAGTTTTCACCAAAAGTGGTCACAATATTTAGAAAAAGATTTGAAGATGCCTTTGTTTTGGCAAAGGTAGCAGGTACTTAGCACTTAGTAATTGATCAAGCCTCTATTGGGGAAAGAGAAGGTATAAACTCCTGTATCCTGTTGCTGACATAACAGGAAGGGGTTGGCTGAAACAGAAAGCTAATGCTGTGTGTATATAAGAAAAGTCCCAGAGAGCTGAGTCAGAATTTCTTGAGACCAGCATCTGGTGGCAGAGAAGCTATAGAATAAAGAATCAAGAACTGAGCCAGAATTTCCTGAGAACTTGTGGTGGTGGAGCTTCTTCTGAACAGGAGCCCAAGAGCCTGGAGCCCAGAGCCTGGAGCCAGGAGCCCAGGTGACTGAGGAAGCATGACTGGGATGCTGAGACTTTGTTTATTTGTGGCTTAGTTGAGCCTTGAATTCCCTGGAGCAGAAATTGTGAAGGATCTGACATGGACTAGACCCTTGAACACACATGGACTTCAATGTGGAGCTGGATCTACCCAGAGAGTTGGACAAGGAACTGGGAGCTATCATTGTCTGCCATTGAACCCAGGTGACAGTGTGGTGAATCCAGGTAGAATCTGGGAACATGGAAGGGTATCCAGGGAATTTGAGAACAGGCCCCAAGTCAAGATGAAAAGACCTCTCCATGGGTACAGAGTAATGAAGAAATTGTAGTTTACTAGTGACCCAAGGGTGGAGGGTCTGTATTTTCTATTGTACTTAGTGATTAATGATACTTAGTAATTGATTGCTGAATAAATGACTGATTGAGTTAATCAAAACTTTGCCCCATGAGTGGAAGACTTTGCTGAATAAGAGACTGATTGAGTTAACTTAAGAGTATGCTGTGAGTGGGAGACTTTGCCCCATGAGTGGAAGACTTTGACTATTGTACTTTGAGACTATATTGTGATACTGATTGAGTTAACTTAAGACTTTGCTCCATATAAGTGGAAGACTTTTGACTATTGTACTTTGAAATGATTGTTCTTTGTTCTAAATATTGTGACCACTTTGGTGAAAACCATGTGACCATTTTAATGATAAGCTTTTTGAGAATATAAGCTGTAATATTTTGAATGCTGTACCTTGATTTCCTGTGGATGTTTTGCTTTGGTTTGTTATGGAATAAATAAATTGTTCACTATATTGTGTAATCAGAACCTTAAAGGCTGTTCACAGTAGCATTCTTCTGAAAAGCTGCTCATGCATGACATTATAGCACCCCAAAGACATAAAAAAAGTTGAGGAAAGTGATCTATGAGTGCAAAAATATTTGTAGTTTCTCTTTTTGTTATAGCAAAGAACTGGAAATCAAGGGGATGTCCTCAGTTGGGAAATGGCTGAACAAGTTGTTTTATATGATTGTGATGGAATACTTTTGTGTCCTAAGAATTGATGAACAAGATACTTTCAGAAAAACCTGGGAAGACTTAGTTGAACTGATTCAAAGTGAAATGAGAAGAACCAGGAAAACATTGTATACAGTAATGGCGATATTATACAATGATCACCTATGAATGACTTCACTATTAGCAATACAATAATCTAAGACAATTCTGAAAGACATGATGAAAAATGCTCTCTACCTTCAGAAAAAGAACTGATGGAGTCTGGATGCAGAATAAACTGCATTTTACCCATTTTTTGTTGGGGTGTGTTTGTGATAATTTGGTCTATGTTTTCTTTCACAGTATGACTAATATAGAAAGTATTTTTGTATAAGTGCAGATACATAGCCTACATAAAATTGCTTATCATTTCAGGGATGGAGAAGGGGCAGGAAAGAGGGAGAGTATTTGTAACTCAAAATAATAAAAAAAAAAGAATGTTAAAATAGTTTCTAGATGTAACTGGAAAAAAAAAGTCTTAAACAAGAAATATGTGGATACTGAGTTCTGGGAATGGGAGTAGAGACCAAAGTAATTGGTAATTTGCATGACCTTGGGGAAATCACTTAAATAAATGGGTCTCAGTTTACTCAGCTATAAAATTCAGATGTTCGACTAGGTGATTTTCTAAGAATACTTCTACCTCTAAACTGATGATACCATTATCCTAAGAAGTTCTATTATGAGACTGTGATGGTCCTGAAGACAAGCACTGCCTATTCAATTTTTTTTCCCCATGGATTGGTTCTGATAACAAAGATGCCATATAATACTAGTAATAGTTTATAAGATTACAATTATGGTATTGGAAGGAACTTTAAAGAGCATGTAGTCCACTCCTCTTTTTTCTCTATGAAGAAACTGAAGCCCAGAAAATTAAAATATTTTATCCAAGGTCAGACAGACAATAAACAGCAGAGCTGAGATATAAACCCTGGTGCTCTGATGCCCCAAATTGAACTCTTTCTGCTAAACCACATTGTTTTACTTTCCTGTTTCTGAAACCTTAATTAATTTAAATTTCTAACCTCATCTCTGCCTCATGTCTTTCCTGGCTTCAGGTTCCAGCTAAAATTCCTTCATCTACCAAAAAGTTTTTCCTGATTCCCTTTAATGCTACTTCTATTGATTATCTCTAATTATTCTGTACATGTCACTTGTACCTATTTTTTTTTTCTATTTTGTCTCTCTCCATTAGATTGCATATGTCTAGATGGCAAAGACTGTTGCTTGCTTTTGTTTTAGATTTATTTATGGCTTTTCTTTGCATCCTCAGCACTTACCACAATTGCTAGCATATAATAGATACTTCAGAAATGCTTATGGATGTACTGATTGATAGGGAAGAAAAAATTAGACAATCATATTAGATCAGAAATCCTTCCTCTAATTTAGTTTCTTAGTTTAGTGTCTTTTTGAAAGTGAATTATATATAGATTTTTATCACAGTAACAAAAAGAGCTAGCAATGCTGACTTGCTTATAACTTTGATATTTTTTAGCAACCTAAAGGAATTTTGTATTATTCAATTTTAGTAGATGACTAAAATAAGACACAGGAAAACACAGGCCAAAGTCTTGTAGCAGGACATGACAAAAAAAGGGGGGGGGACTTAGTCAAAAAGATCCCAGGAAGAAAGACTTTAAATAAGAACTATCTTTATGACCCTCAAACACTATGGTACTTAATAGAAACTATTGCAAAAATTTCTATTCATATATGCTGATCTACAAATTTGGTACCCCTTTTTGACAAATAGGTAAGATGAAGATTGACTTTTAAATTATCTACACATGTTTAAACTAAATTAAAATTATATATATTAGAAAAGCACAGTGAATTGTTATAAGTTTTAGGCAGTACTGCTCCGGTTTCTGGATTCCTTCTTTTTCTAATGTATTGTTGGATCTCCTATTCAAATTCCCCTTCTGTGAGTGCAGAAGGAAAGAAATGGGCATGTCTTGTATCCTGAAAGGTAGTTTCATGAAAAAGAAACAGTAATGAATGGAGTCTGTCACTCAGTCAACAATCATATATTAAACACCTTCTATGTGCTAGGCACTGCTAAACACTTGGGATATATATATATATATATATATATATATATATATATATATATATATATATATATATATATATATATATAAGCAAAGAGACAAGTCAGTCTCTGCTCTCCAGGAGCTTGCATTGTAATAAAGTAAGGTGACAAATTAAAGAGAGATGTAAAGGGAGAGGGAAAGGGAGTGAAGGAGTGAAGATACACACCTCTGGGCTATAATGTAGAAATCTATTTTGTTACCTGGCCAGAAAAAAAAAGAGAAGATTGTGCACTCCTTAAATGAAGGTTCTAGAAGAATCTATTCAATTCATTGAAGGGGTACAGAACTAAGTTCTAATCGTGGCCCTTCTGGGTCTTGATTTCCTTGTTTTTAAAACAAGAGTCATTGGATCTCTAAGATTACTTCCAGTTCTTATGGTTTATAATTGTAGACTGAGAAGAAATCCTTTTTATCTCCTTACATTCTGCTCTTCTGAAGACATCACAGAATCAATTCATATTTTCTCCTTCAATCCTTGCCTTGCCTTGATTTGCTTTCCCTTCCCCTCTTTCTCCATGATGCCTTTCATTATCCCTCCAATTGAAAATGACTTCTCATGCTTTCAGTATCTCATAGCACTATGCTTAGTCTTTTGCACTTAAATTGTTCACTTATTTTATTATTTTAATGTTTGTATATACCTTGTGTTCATGATGAGTTTGTAAACCTCTTTTTTATTTATTTATTTATTTTTTGTTTTGGATGGGGAATAATTCTTTTTGTTTTTTTGTTTTGTTTTATTTTACTTTTTTGGTGAGGGGAGGGCAGGGCAGTTGGGGTTAAGTGACTTTCACAAGGTTACATGGCTAGTAAGTGTTAAGTGTCTGAGGTCAGATTAAACTGAAGTCCTCCTGATTCCAGGGCCAGTGCTCTATTCACTGCACCACCTAGCCACCCCTTGTGTAAACTTTTTTTTTTTAATTTTTCAAATTATTTTAATAAAATACAAGTGAATAATTTTGTTTTATCAAACAAGATGACATATGGATATGCAAAGAGGCTAGTACTGATATTAACTCTGTATCTCTAGATTTAGACCATTGATTGAAAGATTATCTTTCAGAACATATTATATATGTATATGCATACACACATACATATATACACACAGACATATATATGATATGCATAGATGTGTATGTATATATGTGTGTGTGTCTATGCATACACATATACATACCCATACTAGAACCCCAAAAGCTATATTTGCACAATATTCTTGCCACTGGCAAATACCCTTCACCCTGGCACAATCTTTTTTCTAAAGCAATGATTCATTTGTCACACAACAAATGATAGGGGCAGTATTTATTTCATCACCTAGCAGAGAGCCTTGGATATATAAGATATAGAATAAATACTTGTTGAAAGTCACTAATTCATTTACCAATCATTTCTTAATTTTTTAACAGATAATTATTAAATCTCTATTATAGGGGCCAGGTGGCACAGTGAGTAAGAGTGCCGGCACCAGAGTCGGGAGAACTGGGTTTGGTTCCATGCTCAGATACTTAACACCCATACAAAATAACTGACCGTGTAACCTTGAGCAAGTTACTTAACCCCAATTGCTTAGGGGCGGCCAGGTGGCGCGATGAGTAACAATGCTGGCACTAGTGTTGGGAGACCTGGGATCAGTTCCGGCCTCCGATACTTGGCACCCACACAAAAATAATAATAACTGGCTGTGTAACCTTGAGCAAGTTACTTAATCCCTATCGCTTAAAAAAAAATAATCTCTATTATATCCAGGGCACTTTCTGGTTCCTGGAGATGTTACTGAGGTTATGTAAGACACTATCTAAATTGTGCTTAAAATCTCTTGTTCCTCTTCTTTCTTCCTTAGATCACTGAAAAGTAAGGAAACTTCTAATTGTGTGAGGAGCAGGATGGAGACTATCTATATTCTTATGCATAGTGGAAAATCAGCTGGTTACACACTTTTGGGCCCATCTACCAATAAAAAATGAATTATAAATAAGCCTCCTGACCACCAGAGGACATCATTAGGAAGTTACCAACACTTAAGTACTTCCAAATATCAACTTTGCTTACTCATCACAACATGGTTCCTTGGAATTTATTCTCTAAAATTTATCCCAATGTGTAGGTGGTAATATCAGAGGGCAGCTAACTTTTCTGGATGTTCTCCTTCAAGAACATTTTAACTTTTTCAGCTCTTAATTCTATTTCTTTAATTTTCATAATTTTAAATAATATTTGATTTTTATTAATTTGTTTGTTTACTTTTAGTTTACAGGATTCAATTCCATAATTCCTTGAGTTTCACATTTTGTCCCCCTTCCTCTACTCCCCCCCCCCATGGCAGCATACAGTCAAGTGTAGGATTTGTAAATACTTTCACATTAGACATTAGTCATCTTATAAAGAGGGATTGTATCAGATGGAATGAAAAATGGTAAAGAGGACATAAAACCAAACAAGAGAAGGAAAAAGATCAGGTAGTTTGCTTCAATCTGGATATAAACTCAGTTCTTTCTAGTTCTTTCAATGGTTATAGACATTTCTCTCCATCATGAGTCGTTTGGGATTGACTTACATAACTGCATTGCTGAGAAGAGTTCAGTCTATCAAAGCTAGTCATCACACATATGTTGTGTCTATAATTGAGTACAAATTTCTCCTAGTTCTACTCTTCTCACTCAGCATCAGTTCATATAAGCCTCTCCAGGTAAATATGAAGTCCATCTACTCCTCATTTCTAATAGCACTATAGTGTTCCATAAAATGCATATAGCACAACTTGTTCAGCCATTCCCCAATTGATGGGCTCCCCTTAATTTCCAATTCTTTGCTACCACAAAAAGAGCTGCTATAAATATTTTTGTACATATGGGTCTATCGCCCACTTCTGTGATTTCTTTGGGATATAACCCCAGGAGTGGTATTGCTGGGTCAAAGAGTATGAAATTGTTTATAGCCCTTTGGGCATAATTCCAGATTGCTCTGCAGAAAGGCTGGATCAGTTCACAACTCCACCAGCAATGCATTAGTGTTCCAATTTGCCCACATCCTCTCCAGCATTTGTCATTTTCCTGTTTTGTCATCTTGGTCAATCTGACTGGTGAGATGTGGTACCTCAGAATTGTTTTGATTTGCATTTCTCTAATCAATAGTGATTTAGTGCATTTCTTCATGTGCTTATAGGTATCTTTAATTTCTTTCTCTGAAAACTGCCTGTTCATATCCTTTGACATTTATCAATTGGAGAATGACTTGTATGCTTATAGATTTTACTCAATTCTCTGTATATTTTAGAAACGAATCCTTTATTTTTACATAGGTTGTAAAAATTCTCTCCCCTTTCCCACCTCCTCCTTAATCTTGGTTACATGACTTTTTTTATACAGAAGCTTTTCAATTTAATGTAATAAAAATTATCCATTTTGCATTTTATAATGCTCTCTAATTCTTTTTTAGTTATAAAGTCTTTCCCTCTCCACAAATCTGACGGGTAAACTATTCCTTGTTTTCCAAGACTACTTACAGTATCAACCTTTATACCTAGATCATGTACCCATTTAGACTTGATTTTGGTATATGGTGTTAGATAATGGTCTATGCCCAGTTTCTGCCATACTATATTCCAGATTTCCCAGCAGTTTTTGTCAAGTAGTGAGTTCTTATCCCCAAAACAAGGGTCTTGGGGTTTATCAAACAATACATTACTATAGTCATTGACTTCTGAATTTCATGTGCATAATCTATTCCTTTGATCCACTAATCTATTACTCAGCCAATACCAAGTAGTTTTGATGACTGCTGCTTTATAATACAGATTGAAATCTGGTATAGCTAGTCCACCTTCCTTAGCATTTTTTTTTCATCAATTCCCTAGATATTCTGGAGCATTTATTCTTCCAAATGAATTTTGTTACTATTTTTTCTAGTTCTATAAAGTAGTTTTTTGGTAAATTAATTGGCATGGCACTAAATATATAATTTAATTTAGGTAAAATTGTCATTTTTATTATATTAGCTAGACCCAGCCATGAGCAAATGATATTTTTCCAATTAGTTAGATCTGACTTTATTTGTGTGAAAAGTGTTTTGTAGTTGTGGTCGTACAGGTCTTGGATTTGTTTTGGCAAGTAGATTCCCAAATATTTTATAATGTCTATAGTAACTTTAAATGAGATTTCTCTTTCTATTTCTTGCTGTTGAATTTCATTGGAAATATATAAGAATGCCGAGGATTTATGTGGGTTTATTTTATATCCTGCAACTTTGCCAAATTTATTTATTGTCTCAAGTAGTTTTTTACTTGATTCTCTAGGGAACTTGTATTTTTGTAAATATTCATCCATTTCCCTAAGATTGTCAAATTTATGTGCATACAATTGGGAAAAATAATTTCTAATTATTATTTTGATTTCCTCTTCATTGGAGGTAGATTCACTCTTTTCATTTTTGATACTCATAATTTGGTTTTCTTCTATCTTTTTTTATCATATTGACTAAGGGTCTATCAATTATATTGTTTTTTCATAAAACAAGCTCTTAGTTTTATTTATTAATTCAATAGTTTTCTTAATTTCAATTTTATTAATCTCTCCTTTGGTTTTCTATATTTCTAATTTAATATTTAATTGGGGATTTTGAATTTGTTCTTTTTCTAGGTTTTTCAATTGCATGTCCAATTCACTGACCTCTCTTTTCTCTAATTTAATCATGTATGCACTCAGGGATATAAAACTTCCCCTAAGAACTGCCTTTAATGCATCCCACAAATTTTGGTATGTTGTTTCATTATTATCATTCCCTTGAATGAAATTACTAATTGTTTCTATAATTTCTTGTTTGACCCACTCATTCTTTAGGATTAAATTCTTTAATTTCCAATTAGTTTTTGGTCTGTCTTTCGATGGCCCTTTATTGCATATAATTTTTATTGCATCATGATCTGAGAAAGATGCATTTAATATTTCTGCCTTACTGCATAGAATTGTGAGGTTTTTATGCCCTAGAACATGGTCAGTTTTTGAGTATGTGCCATGAACTACTGAGAAGAAAGTATATTCCCTTTTATTCTCATTCAATTTTCTCCAGAGATCTGTCATACTGTAATTGGAATGTAAAATTTAAAGATCTTCCCTGCCCCTAGGCTAAAGTGCACCTGGAGCCTGGGGTGGGAGGATTCTTTTTCAGTGATACTTCTTGATTGGCCAGTGAGTCAATAAGGTTGTTACATTCTCTGAGCCAGGAGAAGGCTATATAAGCCCTGATGTGTAACTTTGTTTTGGGACTCACTTTGAGAAGTGTTCTGTTATTTGATCTGGATTCTGGGAAGCTGTTGTCCAGAGCCCCCCAGCTTTGAAAAACCCAGATGTTGAAACCCAGAAGTTGATTTGGTATGGATGTAATGGTTGGACAGTTTGGAAAGCTGTCTACTTGATCTGTTTCTGTCTTGATACTTCTGCCTGTATACTTTGAAGTTCGGGGTGCTGACCTTTTTCCCCTGAATGAGGTAAACGATATATGTTTGACTGATTAAAGTAAGCTTGTTAACCCATTTTGAGTTGCTTTCCTTTAACAAAGCAGATCCAAGAACCTGTATGGGCAGCCACCCTGAAGACGCTTGGGGTGCTTGCCGCTACACATACCTATCCTCTCTAAAGTCCTGTTCACCTCCTTAACTTCTTTCTTGTTTATTTTGGGGTGGGATTTATCAAGTTCAGAGAGGGGGAGATTAAGGTCTCCCACTAGCATAGTTTTTCAATCTATTCCTTCCTCTAATTCCTTTACTTTCTCCTCAGGAATTTGAATGCTATACCACTTGGTATATATATGTTAAGTAATGATATTGCTTCATTCTTGATGGTGCCTTTTAACAGGATATAGTTTCCTTCCTTATCTCTTTTAATTAGATCAATTTTTGCTTTTGCTTTATCTGAGATAAGGATTGCTACCCCTTCTTTTTTTACTTTAGCCAAGGCATGATATATTTTATTCCAGCCTTTTACCTTTACCCTATATGTATCCCTCTGTTTCAGATGTGTTTCTTGAATACAGCATATTGTAGGGTTATTATTTCTAATCCATTCTGCTATCCATCTCCATTTTATGGGAGAGTTCATTCCATTCACATTTACAGTTATGATTGTTATCTGTTTCTTTCCCTCCATCCTATTTCCTCCCTTGTTAATGTTCATATTTTTCCCCTTCTCCCTTCCCCTCCTTAATAGTTTTCCTTTTGACCACTGCCTCCCTCAGTATTCCCTTATCAGCCCCCCTCCCTTTTCCTCTCCTTCCCCCTTCTTCCCTCCTTACTAACCATGCACCCCCCTTTCATAGCCCTTTTTCTTTCCTACTGCCTGTAGGATATTTTTATACTTAATGAAGTATGTTATTTCTTCTTCACACCAAGAGTGACAAGAACAAATCTCATGCAAAGCTCCTCTCCCTCCCCTCTTTCCCTCTAATATGATAATTTTTGCTTTTCTTCTCCATAGAGTCCTATGCTTAACTGGTTGTTATTCCCTCCTTGAAGCAGAACCAATGAGGGAAAAGCTCAGATGATATTCATCTCCCTCCCTTCTTTTCCTCTTCTATATTGTTTTTATGCCTCTTCATATGGCATAATTTACCCTTTTCCACTTCATTCATTCCTCTTCTTCAATTGCAGTCCCTTTGTAGCCCTTAATAAGATTTAAAAAAAATTATCACTTTGTGTATTTTGCATTCATACCATCTACTTGTCTATAAACAGTTTGCTCTTATTAAATAGCAGGGTGTATGTGTGCAGGTGTGTGTTTTGCTTGTTTACCTTTCTATGTCACTCTTGCATCTCATAATTGGAGGTTGAATTCTCCATTGAGCTCTGGCTTTTTCATCAGGAAATTCTGGAACTTTGTTATATCATTGAATGACCATCTCTTTGCCTGGAAGAATATGCTCAGTCTCACTGTGTAGGTGATTCTTGGTTGCAACCCCAGGTTTTTTGCCTTGCGAAAAATTGTATTCCACTGCCTCCAATCTTTCAGTGTAGAGGCTGCCTAATCCTGTGTGATCCTCACTGTGGATCCTCAATATTTGAATTGTTTCTTTCTAGCCGCTTGAAGTATTTTCTCTTTTAACTAGTATTTCTGGAGTTTGGCCACAATATTTTGAGGACTTTTCAGTTTGGGATCTCTTTCAGGAGGGGTCTGGTGGATTCTCTTGTTTTCTATTTTACCTTCAGGTTCTAGTATCTCAGGGCAGTTTTCTTTAATGAGCTCTTGGAGAATGTTGTCCAGGCTCATTTTTTCATCATGATTTTCTGGTAGGCCTATGATTCTCAGATTATATCTCCTGGATCTGTTTTTCAGGTCATTTATTTTTCCATTGAGATATTTTACCTCTTTTTCTAATTTTTCATTCTTGTTATTTTGTTTGACTAATTCTTGGTTCCTCATAGAGTTATTTGTTTCAATTTGGTTGATTCTAGTTTTTAGCACATCATTTTCCTTGGTTAGTTTTTTGAGCTCCTTTTCCATATCATACACTTTTCTTTTTAGGGAGCTGTTTTCTTCATTATAATGTTTTTCTAATTCTGCAATTTTGATTTTGAAAGAATTATTCATTTTTTGTTCTATCTCTCTCATTTGGTTTTTAAAATTCCCTTTGAGCTCATCTAGGAGAGCCTTCTGTGCTTGGGACCCATTCCCTGTTGATGTTTCAGCTGTGGGTGTGGAGTCCACATTTTCTCCCTCTGAGTTTGGTTCCTCCCTCTGGGGATAGTAGGACTCCAGGGTTTTTGTAGTCTGCTTTCTACCCATTTTGAGGCAGGGCCCTAGCCTTGCCCTTCCTCTAGGGATCCCAAGCCTTTACTGTAGAGGGTTTTGCCCTGGGGCAATAGTTACTATGTTTTTTTTTTGGGGGGGGAGGGGTTGGAACATGCTGGTATCATTCTGCCATCCTGGTCCTTGGAGGTTCTGCTAGGGGCTTTTTTTTTTTTAATTTCTGGGCTATGGAGTGGTAGTCCCAGGAGTCTTTGCTGTCCTAGACAGGGGCCCCTGCATTTGGTTCTTCCCTTGCTCTTTCCAGTCCCAGCCCTTTGGTGATAGGCTTGGTAGTGGCTCTTGTGATTGGTGGGATGACTTGCCCCCCGAGTTGATCAGGCCTCTCCTGGGCCTGCCTCTGTGGGCCATGCCTTCTGGGCCTGCCTCTGCATGCCGCTCCCCTTCCGGGCCTGACTCCTAATATTTGATTTTTCATGTCCAGTAAAAAATAAGAAAAATTGTGAGAAATGGCCTTCCCAACTCTTTTAGGTAACTAACTGTAGAGGATCAAAGACACATAGAAGCACCAAGATGTAGGTACCCATTTACCTGGTCCTTTCAGCCTTTTTCCCAAAAGAACAAATGTATTTCCTGGCTATTACCTGACAACCTCTCTCCTTGGGTTTGTCATATAGCACAACATTTTTTAAGGGAACATAGAATCATTAAGAACTTAGGCAAAGTCACACAGCAAATGACAGGAAGATAAAAACAGAACTCAGCAGTCCTGACCTTTCATACTCCTTGAACCATAAGAACATACCAGGAAACCACACACAGAGAATTCATTAACTGTAAATCACAATTCTTATTTCAATGCATATTTATAAGGCACATGATCAATTGTAGTGCTGTGGGGGTTTTACAAATGATTCAAATGCAAGATCATTCATTAGAATTTTTTTTTGTAAAGTTAGAAGAATTAAGATGACCAGCCTTGCTTGAAAACCTAAAATTAAAACAATGTCCCAGAAACCATGAAAAGAAATGAAAAATGACTGAGAAACTCCCAATCTCTTTTTCTTAACCTTGGAAAGGATCATGTGGCAAGGGTTCAGAATCAAGTTTATAAAATTAGTTGGTTAGAGAAATAGACAAAAAAAGGAAGGAGAAAAGGGAAGCAAGGAAAGAAGAAAGGAAGGAAGGAAGGAAGGAAGGAAGGAAGGAAGGAAGGAAGGAAGGAAGGAAGGAAAGAAGGAAGGAAGGAAGGAAGGAGGGAAGGAGGGAAGGAAGGAAGGAAGGAAGGAAGGAAGGAAGGAAGGAAGGAAGGAAGGAAAAGATTTGCCAGCAATAAAATGTGTGATATTGGACAAGTTACTGTGACTCATTGGACTTTTTTTGCATTCACAAAATGAAGGATTTGGACTAAATGGTCTCAAAAATTCATCCTAGAGTTAATATTCCATAATTTCACTTTAATTTTATTTGAATACTCCTCAACAAAATTCCTATCTGAAGACTTCACTGCAATGTGAATGTGACCCTGATTTTCTATAGGCTATGTGCCAATAGAGTAAAGCTCTGGCCGACTCTGTTTATGTAATGGCAAGCACAGAAGTAGTTTACACCTTGTTTCAGTTCAAGTTTCTTTTGAGCCTTGTATCAAGTCTGTTGAGAAACAGAAATTGTGAACCCCACAATTTGCGAACCCTAGAACTCATGAACTTCTGAAACAGGAAGGGGAGGAGCTAATGATCATATATAAGAAGAATTTCCAGGCTAGATACAGCAGAACTGAGGAGAGGACTCTTATGGTGGCAGTCAAAAAGGAGAAAACTTGTGGTATTCTGGCACTCTGTTTGTCTGCTCTGTCTGTGTTGATGTTTGTTTGTGATACTTTGTACAGAAGCCCTAGGACCTTACTGGAAGCTCTGAAAGAGGATTTTCTGGTTGTATGTTTGCAGAAGTCCTGGAGGAGGGTTTTGGAAGTCCTGGGACTTTACTGGATGATTTGTGCTGACCTCTTGGACCTTGTTTGTGGGTCCATGTTGATTTCTATGTTGATGATTTGTATTGAGTTCTTAGACCTTGTTGGTGGGTCTGAGTTGATTTCACAGGCAGATTGTGAATTAATGATGGTGCCAGCAATGTGTATGTATATAATTGTGGCTCTGTCAAGCTTTGTCTTCCCAGAAACAGGAACCGTGAAGGACTTGGGGTGTGCTGGATGCTGTGAACTTCGATATGGAATAGTAATTAGACAAAGAACTGGACCAGGAGATCCAGAATGCTTTATTATTTGGTGCATTTATGTTTAATATTTCTATTCATTTCTATGGTATGTTTAAAAACAAGATGTAGTTTCTTTCCTGATCTCTTTTAATTAGATTTATTTTTCCTTTGTCTTTGTTAAAGATCATTATTGCTCCCCCTGCTTTTTTTTTTACTTAAGTTAAAGTATAATGGAGTCTCCTCTAGCCCTTTACCTTTACTTTTTGTGTGTCTCTCTGCTTCAAGTGGTTTTCTTGTAAACAAGAAATTCACTTTGCTAATGGATGAATTCATCCCATTGACATTCACAGAAATATTTACTCTGTATTACTTTCCATTCTATTTTCCCATTTATCCTCTCTCCCATACTCTCTCTCTGTCTCTATCTGTCTCTGTCTCCCCCTCTCTCTGTCTGTGTCTCTGTCTGTCTCTCTCTGTCTCACACTTTCTCTCTCCCCTTTCTCTGTCCCGTCTCTCTACTCTCTCTCCTTCTCTTTCACTCTATTCCTTTTTGCCATTGTTTTGCTTCTGACCACCACCTACCCCAATCCACCCTCCCTTCTATTATCTCCCTTGCCTCTTATAGCATGAAAAAGATTTCTATACACATCTGAAAGTGTGTTATTCCATCTTTAAGCCAAATGTGATAAGAATGAGGTCCAAGCAATGCCCTCCCCCCAAAAAAACCCTTTTCTCGACTATTCTAGGTCTTTCATGTCTCTTTGCCTAAGATAATTTACTGCATTATGTCTCTCCCTTCCTTCTTTGCCCAGTGCAATCTTCTTTCTCACTCTCTTATTTTTTTTATGTCATTCCACCAAAGTCAACCTGTATCTACACCCTCTGTCTATGCATCCTCTTTCTAACTTACAAGTATTATGTTCCCATGTAGGGATGCCAAGAGTTTAACGTTATTGAATTCCTTATGCTTTATCTTTTTGTTTGCCTTTCTGTGCTTCTCTTGTTTCTTATATTTCAAAATTAAGTTTTCTGTTCGGCTCTGTTCTTTTCATCAGAAATGCTTGAAAGTTTTTTTTTTTAATTTCATTGAATGTTGATCCCTCCCTCCCCCCAAAGTATTATATTCAGCTTTACTGGGTAGGTGATTCTTTTTTATTTTTTGGTAATCCTAGCTCCTTTGCCTTCCAAAATATTATAGTTCCAGGCCTCATATTATTTGAGGTAGAAGCTACTAAGGCCTGTGAAATCCTGACTGTGACTCCATGACATTTAAATTGTTTCTTTCTGTCTGCTTGCATACTTTCTCCTTGACAGTAGAATCCTGGGATTTGGCTATAATATTCCTGTAAGTTTCCATTTTGAGATATTTCTCAGGAGATGACTGTTAGATTGTTTCAGTTCTTATTTTACCCTCTGGCTCTAATATTTCATCATAGTTTTCCTTGATAATTTCTTGAAATATGATATACAGTCTCTTTTATTTTGAAATCATGACTTTCATTAGTCTAATAGTTCTTAAATTATCTCTTTTTTGATCTGTTTTTTAGGTCAGTTGTTTTTCAAATGAGATATTTCAAATTTTCTTCTATTTGAAATTTTTCTTTGATTTTTGTTTTATTATTTCTTGATGTCTCACAGAATCATTAGCTTCCACATGCCAATTTTAATTACTAAGGAATTATTTTCTTCAGAGAGCTTTTGTAGCTCCTTTTCCATTTGACCAATTATACTTTTAAGGAGCTATTTTCTTCAGTGAATTTTTATACATCTTTTTAAATTTTTTTTGCTTCCTTTACAAAACTGTTGACCTTTTTCATTATTCTCTTTCATAACTTTCATTTCTCTTCCTAATTTTTCTTTTTATTTCCTTATTTGATATTTAAAATCCTTTTTGAGGTCCTCCAGGAGTTCTTTTTTTTGGACTTTAGACCAATTCACACTCTATTTTGAGTCTTAATATGTAGGTGTTTTAACATTCTTTTTCTCTTATGATTTTATGTTTGACTCTTACCTGCCACCATACTAACTTTCTGTGGTCAGCTTCTCCTCTTCCTCCTCCTCTTTCTTTTTCCTCATATTCCCACCATATTTCATGACTTTTTAAAGTTGGGCTCTGCTTCTGAGGTAAATTGGCACTCTCCCATGCTTCTTGTGCCAGAGGTATGGGCCCTTACCACTGGCCTGCTGCTCTGGGGCTCAGGGTCTCACAATTAACTTTCTGGGGTCTGGCTTGCTCCTGGCTTTACCAGACACCATCTACACTGGACTTTCTCCACTTTTACCCTAGTGAAACAGACCTTTCTGGTCAAACTTCTAAGTTTTATTGGGCTGGAAACTCCTCTTGTTGGTTCTGCTGCTCCATGACTTTTAAGTCATATTTTATAGTTTCTTGGAGATGACTTTGTGAGAGTTCAGGTGTATTCTTGGCTCCAGCCCTTGCCAATTCTAATTTTTTTTTTTAAGCAGTCAGGGTTAAGTAACTTGCTCAAGGTTACATGGCCAGTTACTTCTGGGTGTAGTGCTAAGTATCTGAGCCCAGATTTGATCCCCAGGTCATCCCGACACTGGAGCCGGTGCTCTTACTCACCGAGCCACCTGGCCGCCCCTAAGCAATTGAGGTTAAGTAACTTGCTCAAGGTTACATGGCCAGGTGTTCCTGGGTGGGTAATAAGTGTCTGAGCCCGGATTTGATCCACAGGTCATCCCGACACTGGAACCGGTGGTCTTACTTGCTGTGCTACCTGGCCACCCCAATTCTAATTTTTAATGAACTATTTTCTTCAGTGAGATTTTCTACCTCTTTTCCCCCCCATTTGGCCTGTTTAATTTTTTGAGACTTTCTTTTCTTCAGCATTTTTTGTGCCTTTTTTTTTTTTATCAATAGACCATTTTTTTTAGAAAGGAGTTATTTTCTTCAGTCTTTATCCCTCTTTTACCAACTTGTAAATTATCTTTTAATAATTTTCTTGCATCATTCTCATTTACTTTCCCACTTTTTTTTCTGCTACTCATATCTTTCTTTGACTCTTTCAGAGATTCTTGCTGGCTTTAATTAATTAAATTAATTAGCACTTTTTTTTGAGGCTTTACTTGTAGCTATTTTCACATTGTTTTTTCTTTACCCCTCCCCCCAAGTTTATATTTCAGTCTTTCTTGCCACTGTAGTAGTTCTTATATCAATTTCTTTTTTTTATTATTTGTCCATCCTATTTCTTCACTTAGAACTTTATGTTAAAGTTGGGCTCTGCTCACCTGGAGGTGAGGAGATACTGTGTCAAGTTTCAGGATTTTGGTACTACAATTTTCAGAAGTAGTTTGGGGGAAATCTGAAAGCTTTTGGTACTTTCAATATGATTTTATCCTGGAAGAAGTGTAGTTACTGCACTCCTGCTGAACTCTGGTCTTTAACCCAAGAAGGGATTTTGTTTCTCTGAAGCTTTAATCACTAGTTCTCTTGTCTCTGGAACAATGACCAGTGTCTCTGATCCCTTGCAACCAATCACAAGTTCTTTTCTCCTTCATTGGCCCAGATATGCTTATGGGAAATAGAGTTATCCAGTACCAGGAAAGGATCCACTGTAACCTCTTTCTGACCAGTTGTTCAATACCTGAAATATCTCTGGGTTAGGAGTTCCAAAAGCTGCTGCTGTTACCGTCAGCAGTCTCTAAGTCTCACCACTGGTAATCTTGCCACCGAAGGCCTTCACCCCAGTGTTATAAACCTCTTCTGTGGACCTCCTTCCTAAGTTATCATTGGGTTGAGAAATGTTTCCCTTTGACATTTGTTGGCTCTGTCATTTAAAAATTTGATTTGAGGCATTACTATAAAGTTGTTTGGAGGGTAATATTGAGAGAGATCAGCTGCATCTTGACCTGTACTCTGTAACCTTGGCATGACCCTTCAAATCCCAATCCATCTTAAAGAAGGTGAGTTGAATAGGTAGGAAGGAAAAAAAATGAACCAGACATTTTTTCAAGTTAACAATTTTATTTTCTCTTGTAAATCTAATTTTAAAGACAGAGAATACAGAGATGTCTTGTCATTTTCCAACTTTAACTTCCTAAGGGTACATGGAAATACTATAAAATTCAATTTCAACAAGATCTCCACCTGTGCTAGTGACTTATTTCCACTGGATTTTTCCAATTCATATGTGTGTTCAAAAAATCTCTGGCATGTACCAAGTGATTTCCTAATTTACATTTATAATCTTGGTCTTAAATGCCAGAAAATAAACCAGGCTGTGTTGAGTAAGCAGAGATCTACCATCTTTTGACACCATCTGGTAGCCACATTTAAAGAATCTTTTATCTCTTGACTGTTTTAGTAAGTAGCCTATATTAATATGGACTTCATTTTTTTCTTCAAGAAAAGGTTGTTCTCTGTCCTTTTTGGTTGGCATCTTCCACTTTTCATGTTTCTATCTCCTTAAATTCGAGTACTATTTAGTTCTACTTAGCTCATCCACAGATGCTTTGTAAGTCATTAATATTCAAATGGAAAACTAAGCCAAGAGTAAATTCCTAATGTCCATCAATATGGATTCTAACCAACAATCATGTCTTTTTGAAGATTAGCAATCCAATGACTATGTTACATTATTCCTTTTCAAAAAGAATTTAAAATGTGAGATAAGGTTTAATGATCCTTGGCTACCGATAAGGTAAACGCAGTTGATTATCAATAAATGATCAGTTTGTATTTATCCAATAAATATTATGAAATGTGTATATTATTTAGAACACTGTATGAGACACTAGGAGAGACATATATTTAAATAAGATGAAATGGCACTTTCTTCATGGAACTCACAGTCTAACAGAAGGATGTGTCAAACACAGAAAACTACAGTTCTCCTTGATATTCAAAAATAAACAGTAAGTATGAGAGAGAGAGAGAGTTGAAAAACAATCATGTGAGGCATGGTTTGTGGTGCAATATAACAGACCTAGGTACATTTTTTTTTACCAGTTTCCATGAAATGTAGTCTTTTAAGCATCTATAGATTCACTGAAATAAACTTACATGGAATTATTTTCTGCAATAAATAAATTCTCAGCATTTCAATAAAACTATAATCTCTGCAGTCTGCATTGCATTAAATCCAACTTAATTTGATTCAGCTGAAATACATAAAAAATTATTAATTCACATTTGTAAACTTCATCCAAGCAATAAACCAATCCATATGGCATCCCAGAAGGACTTAAAATGACAGGGAGATTATAAAAAGAATGGATTGATTGCACATTGAATTTTATCTCCACCACCTTGGCCATTGTTTAAATTGTGGATTAATATCATAGGATTTTCTTTTTTTTAAATTTTAATTTATTTAAGTTTTGTTTTAAATTTAAATTTAAATTTAATTTAAATTAAAAATAATTTTAATTAAATTTAAATTTATTTATTTACTTTTAATTTACAACATTCAGTTCCAAAATCCCTTGATTTCCTAATTTTCTCCCCCTTCTCCTCTTCCTTCCCATCCCCTCCCCCATGGGGGCAAGCAATCAGATATAGCTTCAAATTAAACATGAATCAAGTCAAGAACAATTATAACCAATGGAGTGAACAATGAGAAAGAAGGAATGGAACACAAGAAAGGATTTTCTTTTATTCTTCCCAGCAAATGAATGGTCCAGTAGAATTTCCAGATCACACAATGAAATAGAATGTCTTCTGTGGGACACATGCAGTTGATGGAGAGAACTTAGAACTGCACATCATAGCAAAACTGGATTATTCTTAGTTGCTCAGTTATTTTCCCTCTCTAAACCATTTTTTCCACTTATATCTTACTTTTTATCTAAGCCAATATACACTCTTTCTGTGCACTTTCACTCTTCTACATTACAAATCACTCTTCTAAAAATATCACACATTTCCTCCATGATTAATATTAGGAAGATCCTAGTAGTTTAGAGAATATCTGGATGAAGACAATAAATAAGATAAGATAGATAAGAAATAATTAGAAAAAATAAGGAATTATGATCCATTCATCCAATATATGGCAGCAAAAGACAAAAAGCGACCATATAAGAAAAACAATTATTTGCAGATTTTTTTTACTGACCCAGAAGAAATATAAAATGAAATACATTTTATTTCCCCTCACCAAAATGCAGATATGAATGATTGGGGCAGGGGAAAAGGAGAAAGAATTGTGATTTTTGCTCATCAAAACTCCTTAAAATTGGGTCGCCCACGTAGCACAGTGATTAAGAGCACAGGCTCCAGTGTCCGGATGACTTGGGGATCAAATCTGGACTCCAACACTTAGCACCACCCAGAAACACCTGACTGTGTAACCTTGAGCAAGTTACTTAACCCCAATTGCTCATAAACAAACAAACAAAAAAACAAAACAAAACAAAACTCCTTAAAATTGGCAATTTTTGCACCTAGGACCAGCAGCATTAAATGTGACCTCAATTTAGCTTGGGTTGAGGTGCCATAGTAGAGGTGTCAATTGTATAAAAGGTAGGGTGATCAGCCTGGACTAAGGTCAAGTAGCAGCAAATATGAAATGAAATTTCCTTAAAGAATGTAATCTAGAAGTTTCCAACTTGAACTGATGATTCTTGCTGTGTTCAAAGCTCATTTGTCTCTTTGCTGCTGAAGGATTACAAGTGCTGTCAGCACCTCCCTAAATCTCATTCCCCAAAAACATTGGGACAAAGCCCTGATCTTCTCCATATCTTTATGGCTATTTTCATTATGCCTATCCTCAACAGCACATCTCATCTGCTAAAACATGATCAAGCTCTCTTGTTCCTGCCTCTGCTGCCACATTGGTCCTAGAGTGAGGAAATGGAAGGGTCACAGTCTAATGAGAGAACCAACATGTCAACAACTATTAACATACAAGATATATTCAGAATAAATTGGAGATAACCAGAAGAAGGAAGACTCTAGCATTAAAAAGGATGAAAATGAATTCCTGAAGAAAGGGGGATTTTATCTGGGACTTGAAGGAAGTCAGGAAAGTTCAGAGTTGGAGAACATCTAGGCCTGAGGAACACTAAGTGAAAATGCATTGAGTTAGGAAATGAATTGAATGTAGTGTTCAAGGAACAGCATGAAGGACAGTGTCACTGGATATCAGCATATGTGGAAGAAAGTAATATCTAAGAAGATTGGAAACGTAGGGAAGGAGTTAGATTGTGAAAGGTTTTATACACCAAAGAAAGATTGAATATTTGATCCTGGGAGTGATAGGCATTTACTGGAGTTTATCGAATATGGGTGATATGGTAATACCTGTGCTTGAGGAAGATCACTTTCATAGCTGAGTGCAAGACAGAATAGAGAGGAAAGAGATATGAGTGAGAGTGGCTAACTATAAAATGACAAAATCTGAATTGAATGGCACTTTAGAATCTATTAAGCTAAACCTACAACTGCCTGAAAAACAATCTCTACTCCATCCCCCAAGGCGACATCCAGATTTTACTTAGGACTTAAAGTGAAAGAGACCCCATTATCTCCTGAAGTAGCTCATTCAATTAACTAATTAATTTTTAGTTTTCAATATTCACTTCTACAAGATTTTGAGTTGCAAATTTTCTCCTCATCTCTACCCTCCCCCACCCCAAATGACATGCATTGTGATTGTCACTTTCCCCAATATTCCCTCTTCTCTATCACCCCTCACCCATTCTCTTATTTCCTTCCCCTTCTATTTTCCTGTAGGGCAAGATAGATTTCTATACCCCATTGCCTATATATCTTATTTCCCAGTTGCATGAAAAAAACATTTTTTAACATTCGTTTTGAAAACATTACTTCCAATATCTCTCCTTTACTCCCTTCCCACTCTCCCTCATTGAGAATACAAGCAATTTGATAAGTGTTATATATGTGTAGTAATTCAAACACTTCCATAATAGTCATATTATGAGACTAACTATATTGCTGTCAATGCTATCCCACCTCCCATTTATTATATTCTCTCCTTTGATCCTGTCCCTCCTGATACTGAGAAATGTGTCATGAGTTACAAATACCATCTTTCCATGTAGGAATTCAAACAGCTCAAATTTAATAAGTCCCTTATGATTTATGTTTCCTGTTTACCTTTTCATACTTCTCCTGATTTTTGTATCTGAAAGTCAAATTTTCAGATAAACTCTGGTCTTTTCATCAATAATACTTGAAAATCCTCCATTTCATTGAATGACCATTTTCCCCCTGAAGAATTATACTTACTTTTGCTGTACAGGTGATACTTGATTTTAATCCTAACTCTTTTGACCTCGGGCATGTCATATTTCAAGCCCTATGATCCCTGAAGGTAGAAGCTGCTAAATATTGTGTTATCCTGCTTGTGTTTCCAAAATATTTGAATTGTTTCTTTCTGGGTGCTTGCAATATATTCTCCTTATCCTGGGAACTCTGGAATTTGGTGACAATATTCCTAGGAGTTTTCCTTTTGGGATCTCTTAGGAGGTGATTGGTAAATTCTTTCAATTTCTATTTTACCTTCTGGTTCTAGATTATCGAGGCAGATTTCCTTGAAAATTTCTTGAAAGATAATGTCTAGGCCATTTTTTGATCATAACTTTGGGGTCACCCCATAGTTTTTAAGTGATCTCTACTGGATCTATTTTGTAGGTCAGTTGTTATCAATGAGATATTTCACAGTCTTCTATTTTTTCAACTCTTTTGGTTTTGCTTTATAGTTTCTTGTTTTCTCATAAAGTAATTAGCTTCCATTTGTTCCATTCTAATTTTGAAGGAATTATTTTATTCAGTGAGCTTTTGGACCTCTGTTTTCCATTTGAATAATTCTGCTTTTTAAGACATTCTTCTTGACGAAGTCAAGATGGCGGAGTAGAAACAGGACTTCCATGGGTCTCCCACCTCCTCCAATTCATGTAAAAGGTGACTCTGAACAAACTTTGGACCTACAGAACCCACAAAATGACACAGAGAAGCTAATCTCCTGCTGAGGATAGCCCAGCAGGCTGGCAGGAATCAGCCAGCACAGCACTCTGGGAGCCGACCCCAGCCTGGCCTAAGCCATGGGTTTTAGCCTCAGGGTGGGGCTGACCAGCCACCATTTGGAGGGAATTCAGATCACCAGCAGCTGTGGTGGTTTCCAGAATTATCAACCCATAGATGCTAAGGACAAAGTGAGAGGTCAGTGCAGTGTAGACTTTGGGATACAGTAGTTTGGGGGTGTGGTTGGCCTTTGCCCCTGAGGTGAAAAGCCACTGAGGCCCCATGGCTGCACAGCCACCTGCCTCATGGCTGCTCCAGAGCTCCTGGTGTGCAGATTGTAGGGGGACCAAGCAACCTGTCCGAGGGGTAAGCGCTCTTGTTTTAATCTGCTTGGATCTGTATTGCAGCCTAGGGTGGAGGTCCTGGGGTGTGGGACTAGCTTGCCAGAGCATGTGGAGGCTTCAGAGAGGGCACCCAGCTTATACCTTTGGAATATGATATTCTGGAGGTCAAAGGAGCTGGGATTAAAACCAAGAATCACCTACCCAGCAAAACTGAATATCATGTTTCAGGGGAAAATATGGTCATTCCATAGAATAGAGGACTTTCAAGCATTCTTGATGAAAAAACCAGAGTTGAATGGAAAATTTGATATTCAGATACAAGAAGCAAGAGAAGCATAAGAAGGTAAACAGGGAAAAGAAATCATGAGGAACTTATCAAAGTTGAACTATTTACATCCCTACATAGAAAAATGACAATTGCAACTGATGAAACTTTTCTCAGTATGAGAATAGATGAAGGGAATAGAAATGTATATATACATACATATATATGTCTATATAGGAGGGTATATGAGCATATGAATACATATGTTAATTGTGTATATATGTGTACATGTATACATAGATAGAGGGCACAGGATCAATTTAGTAGGAAGGAATGATACTTAAAAGGTGAAATTAAGAGGTGAGAGAGGAATATAATGAGAGGAGATGGGGAGAGACAGAATGGGGTAATCTATCTCATATAGAAGAAGCAAGTAAAAATGGTCAAAAAGGGTGGGAAGAAGAGGAAGGTAAAAGGGAATGGGTCAACCTTTTTCTCATTGAATTTAGCTTAGGGAAGGAATGATATACACACTAAATAGGGTATCTCACCCTACAGGAGAGTAAGGGGGAAGGGGATGAGAGAAGTGATAATGGAAGGGAGGACAGGCTGGGGGGAGGGGGAGGGAAGTTGGAAGCACCCACTTTTGAACAGGCACAGGATCAAAGTAGAGAAAAAACAAGTGGGAGGTAGGATACAAGGAAGGGAAATATAGTGTCTTTTACAATATATCCACTATGGAAAGGTTTTGCATAGCTACACATGTACAACCTATATTGAATTGCTTATCTTCCCAGTAAGGGTGGGTGACAAGGGAGGAAGGGAATGAATCTGGAATTCAAAGCTTTAAAATCAAATGTTAAACTATATATATATATATATATATATATATATATATACACACTATTATTTATATTATTTTACATGTAACTGGGAAATTAGATATACAGGTACTGGGGCATAGACATCCATCATGCCCTACTGGAAAGTTGGAGGATGTATAGGAGAAGATATGGGAGAGAGCAGATTGGAGGAAGGGATATCCAGTGGGATTGCTATTTTGGGGTGGTAGGTAGGGGGAAAAATGGGGAGAAAATTTGTAACTAAAAATCTGGCAGAAATGAATGATGTAAACTAGAAGATAATAAAGCATTTGAAAAGAAAAAAAAGGCATTCTTCTCCTCACTGACTTTTTGGACCTCTTCTGCCATTTGAGTTAGTTTGTTTTAAGGTGTTATTTTCTTCTGTATTTTTTTGGGTCTCCTTTAGCAACTGTTGACTAGTTTTTAATGATTTCCTTGCATCACTCTTATTTCTCTTCCCAATTTTTCTCTACTTTTCTTACTTGATTTTCTTTTTTTAATGTTTTGTTAAGTTCTGATTTACATCATTCATTTCCACCAGATTTTGAGTTACAAATTTTCTCCCCATTTTTGCCCTACCCACCACCCCAAAATAGCAGTGTCACCAAATATCCCCTTCTCCAATCTGCTCTCTCCCATATTTTCTCCCATACCCCTTTCGACTTTTCCAGTGGATCTCTATGCCTCAGTGCCTGTATATCTTATTTCCCAATTGCATGTAAGATGGTATTAATAATAGTATATATATATATATATATATATATATGTACATATATAATTGAATATTCTATTTTAAAACTTTCAATTCCAGATTCATTCCCTTCCTTCCTTGTCACCCACCCTTACTGGGAAGATAAGCAGTTCAGTATAGGTTGTACATGTGTGGCTAATGCAAAACAATAACATAATAGATATATTGTAAAAGACTGACTATATTTCCCTCCCTCCTATCCCACTTGTTCTATTCTCTACTTTGATCCCATCTCTTTTCAAAAGTGGGTGCTTCCAACTTCCCTACCCCCCAGCCTGCCCTCCCTTCCATCATCCCCCCATCTCATTCCCTCCCCCCCCACTCTCCTGGAGGGTGAGATACCCTATTTAGTGTGTATTTCACTCCTTCCTCAAGCCAGATTCAATGGGAATAAGGTTGATTCCCATTCCCTTTTGCCTTCCTATTCTTCCCCCCAATTGTAACCATTTTCCCTTGCCTCTTCTGTATGAGATAGTTTACCCCAATCTGTCTCTCCCCATCTCCTCTCATTATACTCCTCTCACCTCTTAATTTCACCTTTTAAGTATCATCCCTTCCTGTTAAATTGGTCCTGTGCCCTCTATCTATGTATACCTGTAAACTTATATACACACATTCACATATGTATTCATATGCCCATATACCCTCACACACACACACACACACACACACACACACACACAAAATTCCTTCAACTACTGAGAAAAGTTTCACAAGTTACAACTATTGTTTTTCCATGTAGGAATGTTAATAGTTCAACTTTGATAAGTTCCTTATGATTTCTTTTCCCTGTTTACCTTCTCATGCTTCTCTTGCTTCTTGTATCTGAATGTCAAATTTTCTATTCAACTCTGGTTTTTTCAGCAAGAATGCTTGAAAGTCCTCTATTCCACTGAATGACCATATTTTCCCCTGAAACATGATACTCAGTTTTGCTTGGTAGGTGACTCTTGGTTTTAATCCCAGCTCCTTTGACCTCTGGAATATCATATTCCAAGCCCTTTGATCCCTCAGTGTAGAAGCTGCCAAATCCTGGGTTATCCTGATTGTGTTTCCACAATATTCAAATTGTTTCTTCCTGGTTGCTTGTAATATTCTCTCCTTTGTCTGGAAATTCTGGAACCTGGCTATAATATTCCTAGGAATTGTCTTTTTGGGATCTTTTTCAGAAGGTGATCGGTGTATTCTTTCAACCTCTCTTTTGCCTTCTGGTACTAAAACATCAGGGCAGTTTTCTTTGAGAACTTCCTGGAGGATGATTTCCAGGTTCTTACTTTGTTCATGTCTTTCAGTTAGTCCAATAATTTTTAAATGATCTCTCCTGGATCTATTTTCCAGGTCAGTGGTTTTTCCCATGAGATATTTCACATTGCCTTCTATTCTTTCATTTCTTTGGATCTGTTTAACAGCACCTTGATTTCTCTGAAAGTCATTAGCTTCCATTTATTTGCTCCAGTCTAATTCTGAAGCAATGATTCTCCTCAGTGAGCTTTTGAGATTCTTTTTCCATCTGGCACATTCGACTTTTTAAGGCATTCTTCTCCTCATTGCCTTTTTGAGCCTCTTTTGCCATTTGAGTTAGTCTGTTTTTTAAGGTATTATTTTCCTCAGTCAGGCTGTTGGCTCTCATTTCATAATTTTCTTGCATTGTTCTCATTTCTCTTCCCAATTTTTCCTCCACTTCTCTTATCTGCTTCTTAAGGTCCTCCAAGACCTGTAACCAGCTTGTATTTTCCTTTGAAACTTTTGGTAGAGGAGTTCTGACTTCACTGTTTTCCTCCTGTTCCATGCTTTGCTCCTTTTTGTCCCCAAAATAAGAGTGTAATCTTGGAATCTTCTGTCTGCTTTGTTTCCTTTGCCTGGTCATGTTGCCCCTCAGTCACTTGACCCCTGGGCTTTTTGCCACAGTAGGACTCTGTCACCAGAGAGGGGAGCTTTCGTCCCAAATGCTCAGGTTTTCTCAGCTGTTGGAGAAATTAGATGGGTGCCCTCTCTGAGGTTTGCACACGCTCTGGCAAGCTGGACATACACCCCAGGACCTCCACCCTAGACTGCAATCCAGATCCAAGCAGGTTAAAGCAAGAGCGATTACCCCTCAGACTGGTGCTTGGTCCCCCTACACTCTGTAGGCCAGGAGCTAAAGCTGCCACGTGGCACTGGCTGGCTGTGCTGGTGTCTCAGCAGCTTCTTGCCCTGGGGGTAAAAGCCACGGGCTCCCACTCACTGGTCCCAAAGTCCAGACTGCACTGACCTATCACTTTGTCCTTCGCATCTATGTGTTGATAAATCTGGAAACTGCCACGGCTGCTGCTGATCTGGAGTCCCTCTGGCCGGAGGCTGGTCAGGCCTGCCCTGGGGCTAAAGCCTTGGCATGGGGCTGGGCTCGGCTCCCCGAGTGCTGTGCTGGATTCCTGCCAGCCTGCTGGGCTGTCCTCAGCAGGAGGTTAGCTTCTCTGTGTCATTTTGTGGGTTCTGCAGCTCCAAAGTTTGTTTAGAGTCCTCTTTTTACATGGACTGGGGAAGGTGGAAGCCAGAGCCACGGGAAGGTCATGCTTCTACCTCCCACTTGATTTTCTAAATCCTTTCTGAGTTTCTCTATGACCTGTGACCAATTCATATTTTTCTTGGAGGATTTTGATGTAAGAGTTTTGACTTTGTTGTCTTCTTCTGGTTGTATGTTTTGATCTTCCTTGTCACCAAAGTAAGATTCTATAGTCTGATTTTTTTTTCTGCTGTTTGCTCATTTTCCCAGCCAATTACTTGGTTTTTTAGCTCTTTGTTAAGGTGGATTCTTCTTCTGGGATAAAAGGCAAAGCCTCAAGCCTCAAAGGTTTTGTGCAATTTTTTTCAGAGATACTTCTAGGGATCTGTAAATTTTTAGCTCTTCCAAGGTGGTATTATCAAAGGAGAGGTGTTTACTCCCCTCCTGACCTGTGCTCTGGTCTATAAGTGACCACCAGCACTCTTTTCTGCCTTAAAACTGTGAGGAGTATTTCCTCTCTACCATTGCTACAATCTCTGTCATGGCAGTAGTTCTCCTTGCCCCAGGACTGTGACCCAGAACTAAACACAAGCAAAGCATGAGACTCCTGCCTCAGTGCTTGCAAAGAGATCCCTGTGATCTGATCAACAATCTTATCAATATTCCTCCTCTGATCAACCGCTCATGCCCTCTCTGTCTGTGGGCTGAGAGCTCCAGAAGCAATTGTCACTGCTGCCATTGCTGCTGTGCCTGCTGCTACCCTGGGGCTGGGGCCAGACCCCACTCTTCTCTCACTCATGTTTGACAGAGCTTTCTTACTGACCTTCTAAGCTGTCTTTTACATTTGTGGGTTGAGAAGTCTGGAAATTATTATAGATGCCATGATTCAGTCTCTTGACACCTGCTCCAGGTTTGCTAGGCCCCTGTCTGTGATGGCATGTTTTGTGCTAGATTGTGCTCCTCTTTCAGATTGGTGCGACAGATCTTTCCAGTCTACCTTCCAGGTTGTCTTCTTTTGGAAATGTGTTTCAGTCTGTCATTTTTTGAGTTCTGATACTCTAAAATTTCTTTAGAGTCATTTTTACAGGTATTTGGAGGGGTTTGGGGGAGATTTCAAGCAAATCCCTGTTTTAACTCCACTATCTTATCTCCACCCCTTCCACCCCCCTCCCCACCCTGGTACAATTTTTGAAGATCTCCAATTGTTAGGAAGTTTCTTCCTTCCAATAATCCTAAATCTGTCTTTCAAAAACTTCTGACAATTGTTCCTAGTCCTGCTTTCTGGAAGCAAGAAAGCAAATCTCATTTTTCTTCTACAATACAACCTTGTACTACAGGACAACTATGGTGCTCACTGCCAAGTTCCTTTTTCTTTAGGCTATAACTGGGATTCTTTCATATGCCATCCTTTCATCCCCATTGACTAGCATATAGTAGGTGCTTTATAAATGCTTATTCTTTGATGAATATAAATAAGTCCACCTAGAGGTAGGCATTACTATTTTATTGGTAGAACAGTATTATACATATAAGTTGATAATACTTTCTACCTCAAAGACTTATTGTGAAGATAAAATAGCATAATGTTTTTTAAAACACTTTGTAAACTTTAAAATATTATATAATAGAAAGCTATTATCTGTAGGGCATGTCATCATATTTGGCTGCCATATCATACTACCGTGTTTCCCCGATAATAAGACCTATCCCGAAAATAAGCCCTCCCCTTACTGTGTAAGATTCCTCTAAAATAAGCCCTCCCCCGAAAATAAGCCCTATTGAGATTGCTACTGTAGTGAAGGTGATCCCCTGCGCTACACGCTACATTACAGTACCCTCTGTATGCACCGTCCCCCCCTCCGTGAAACGCACGCCACGCTCCGAGCCGCATCCAATCAGAGCTGCAGCAGTGAGTGCGTCATCCTGTTCTTTATTGAATTCATTATTGAATAAAGGTACATTTTTTTGTTCACATTTACCTGTTTATTAAAATTGCTGTCAATGTTCATTAAAATAAGCCCTCCCCTGAAAATAAGCCCTCTGGTGTTTTTCTGTCCAAAAAAAATAATAAGACAGTGTCTTATTATCGGGGAAACACGGTATTGACTTATTGAACCTGTGTCCCTATTCTAGATTATCTAGGTCTTCTTGATTCTGACTCCAAAGTGATAACCAGTTTAGTCTCATACCAGAAGATCTATAGTGATGAGCTCTTTAAATGGAGGTGTGATGAGGTCTTGGATTAACAAAGATGACTTGTCCTCCCCCAATACAGATTTCCCCAGAATCTCAGGGAAATGATATGAAAATCCATTGACAAGTTGGCTTCCCTTACATATCTACAGCTTCTAAAACTCTCTCTCTTCATATGACCAGAGTTGTTACGCAATAGTTTCTTGCCCCATATTGATCTTCTCTCAAAGAAAGTCTTCCTTCTCAAAAGTTATTATACAAATTCCACTTATTATACTGTCATGCAATGTCCTATCAGAATTCTTTATAATATTTAGAATAATTTCATGAAAAATGTACCAGGTTAGAAAGTTGGATTACATTTTAAAAAATGAAAAAGAAACAGTATTTATTAAGTTTTCACTGTGATACAAGAAATGGTGTTGGAGATACAAATGCAAAAATGAGAGAGTCCCTGCCTTCAAGGAGCTTCCATTCTAATAGGGGAGATGATATTGTTTTATTTTTGAATTTTGGAGGAATGGTGAGTAAAGTCACATGGCAGTAGACTGCCATACATTTCCTAGTAACAATGATAGTATTGATTTGATTGTTGCGCCAGAATTGGAAAAGAGGAAAAGGGAGCTGGGTGAGGGAGGATATACACAAAATGGCAGGCAGATGGCAAGAAGATGGATTAGGTATAAAATGAAGCATGGCTATGTTGGCTATATTTAGTGGGCTATGTGATGAAGCATTCATCAATCAGAACAAAGTAGTCCCCTGGGCAAGAGTAAGGAACATATTTGTTTTCATCACAATGCGGAAGCAGCATGAGATAGTAGAACAGAATCCAACTGGAACTCATGAGACATGCTCTGACATTAACATGGATCATGACCTCAAAAAGCCACTTTCCAGACCTATATTTAATCATCTGCAAAGTGAAAGAATTGTCTCTCTCAGGTCCCTTCAAGCTCTAATATGCTAAGATAATACTTATATACCTTATCTCATTTAATTCTCAGAATAAGTTTGTAAGAAAGAAACTCTGCATGTCATTGCCCCTTAGATTGAGACAAAGATAGATTAAATGAGTTGTCTGTTGTCACACAGCAAATATAAGTCAGAGACAAAACTCAAACCTTGGCTCACCAGTATAGCATTCTATATCCATACTTTTAAAAAAAATGAATTTAAAGAAAACTCACAGAAAAGCAAAGAGAAGGTGGACAGTTCTCAACACAATGAGTATTATTTATCATATAGACTTTCTTAAAATGAAAATTTATCATTACATATTTTGAATCTTCTCTTATGTTCCTATGCATATGACATACATTTATTTCTTTCTAATTTTGTATTTACATTCCAAAATTTAAGTTTATGATAGGTTTTTATTTCTTTTTTTATTCTCTATTTGTGTCCTGGTGTTTGAGTCTAAAATAAAATTTTGGGAAAAAATGAATTTAATTTAAAAATTTCAGTTCAGAATGCCCTCTTTCCATCCCATCCCTTTCCTATCTACTGAAAAGACAAGAAATATGTCTATCCAACATTTTAAATGAAAAAAGTATAACTTTAAATAGTTAAAATGCAACTATTTTCTACCAGTTCCTAAAATCCTACCCCCTCTCCTGTCCATATATTCACCCCATTGTTGGTGGAAAGACAAGGAGTCAGGAAGATCAGTCTTTTCAAGTATTGCTTAACTTTTATTTCAAGGGCAAAAAAAAAACAACATTGATTTATAATGTGTATCTGAAGATGGACAGGGAAACAGTGGTTCCACTGATTCTTGTCTCTTCCCCACTCTGAACTAGATGATCTATCTCTGCTGCTTCTAACTTCATGTGCATGTGCCTGTTTCAAGTGAATGAGCAGAAGTGTATGGAAACCTGAAAGTCTATTAGTTGTTTTTCTTCCTCTTATTCAAATGGCTTAATTGTAAATTACATGTTTATAGCTGCTAATCTGTAGGCAAAAACTTGTTTAATTGCCTCAACTTTAAGGACTGTCCTTAGACCCTGACAACAACCTGGGTCAATGCCTCACACCCTCTCACCCACCACTTTGGAGCACCCCATTCATCATAGGCATAACACATTTTGTGAGGTGAGTCATAAACAATTTTCCTGGAATATTGGACCAAATAGTGTTGCAAATAGCTGGCAGAAAAGGTGAGGAGATTCATTCAATTATAACTGGAGCATTTGCATTCATTAGTATGATGGTCCATATACATGTGAGCACATGTCAGAGGCATAGCTGGGCATCCTGATACTGATTCAACAAGTTTTGTGTAAGGAAAAATTTCTAGTAAAAGTATCATGCTGCTCAAGCCAAATCTTGGTAAACTTTATAGCAAAAAAAAAAGTCTGGATTGAAATAGTTATCTGAGTGAATACTAAAAGGTTAATAGAGTTCACTTATAGCCTGAATTTAATGAAATCATTCCCTTTCTCAAGATTGTGTCCCAAATTTTGTCTGAGGACATCAAGTTGTCCAATATTTTAAAGGTATAATTTAAAATATACTTACCAGATTAGTTAAAATGATAGAAGGGAATAAATGTTGTCAAATGTTCATTGTTTTTTTTTTTTTAAAGCAATTGGGGTTAAGTAACTTGCTCAAGGTTACACAGCCAGTTATTATTTCTGGGTGTGGTGCTGAGTATCTGAGCCCAGATTTGATCCAGGTCATCCCGACACTGGAGCCAATGCTCTTACTCGCTGAGCCACCTGGCCGCCCCTAAGCAATTGGGGTTAAGTAACTTGCTCAAGGTTACACGGCCAGGTTTTTCTGGGTGGGTGCTAAGTGTCTGAGCCCGGGATTCGATCTCCAGGTCATCCCTACACTGGAGCCGGTGCTCTTACTCGCTGTGCTACCTGGCTGCCCCCAAATGTTCATTGTTGAGGGAGTTATGAATTTGTCCATTTTGGAGACCAATTTAGGATTATGTCCAAAGAGGTATTAAACCACCTATACCTGTTGACCCAGATGAACAAACTAAAAAAATGAAGAAAATCAGATATCAAGTGATTTCCATCTCATAGTTGAACAGAAGAATGGACATCATAACACACCAAAACCAAAAATGAAAACAAAACTACTTGACCCCCCCCCCCCCCGGCAAATCCACTGCATTCATTAATCACTCTAATTCCACATTTGACTTTTATTTAAAATGCAATCTGTGTTTTGTGCCATATTACCTTAAGAACTGTCATGGAAAATAATAAAGTCATAGTCAGTTGTTATGAATAAAATTCTGAGAGACAAAGTTTTCTGATATTAAAAATCACCTAATTGGTTAGGTTAGCCAGTTATCAATAAATTGAAGGTCAGTGGCTTCTCTAAGTAAACAAAACCACTAATGGAGAGTCCTGTGTCAGAATAAATCTGTCTATTTTGTTGAATTGTAAACTACTGAGAAATCCCCTGACAAGAGAAAAGTAACCCCTGATTGGTGGGTAATTAATGAGTAAGTACATTAAGAGTATTCAACTCCTCCTGATTAGTCACATTTGGAGTGGGGGAGGGTTAGCTGAGAAATTGAGCTTGCCATGAGTTTTGAGTCCCTCTAGCTATCTTGACACCCCAAATGAGTTTTTTCTGGTTTTATTTCTCCTTCATGACCCAGGCAACCCAAAACTCTAATGAAGGGACCAAGGTGATATGAATGGCTCTTGGTAACTTGGTAACTAACTAAACTAGCTCAGTTTAGCTTATGTTTATGAGTTAAACAGAAATTCCCACTCCGGGTCCTAGGAAGGGCTGCTATGTGACCACATTTCTCAGTTTCTGGAAGCCATGTAAGCTGAAACTGAGTGAGGATTTTAAATAGAAAAGAGAATATTATAAACGAACAATAGTCAAATGATACACCATTGAAATGATTTTTCCTCATAGTAAAAGCCAAAACCCTGAACTGTTTTGAAAACAAAACAAAACAACTTGCATGCAATGACCCATCAATAGAAAGTTTTTGCAAAAACTCAGGAAAACTATCAAAAATACTATATATATATATATATATTTACACATAATATACACACAGGTACATACATGTGTACCTCTACATATATGCATATATGACTATACGTGCATGCATTATGTGTTTGTATGTGTATATGCACATACATGTGTCTAGATATATGTATATGTACACACACATACCTGAATACAAAGGGGTAGCCCACTCTCAGGTGGTATGGATTGCAAAATCTCCATAATTCTTCCTGTGGGTTTCTTGGAGGTACAGTGAATTAGGTGCTAGACCTAAAGCCAGAAAAACTGGGGTTAGAATCCTATCTGAAGTATTTAACTAGTTTTACTCTAAGAGAGTCACTTAACTTCTCTTGGCCTTCGTTTCTCATGAGGAAGTTGAACTTGATATCAGAGGTATCTTACAACTTTAAATCTATGAACCTATTATATTATGTTGTTCTATTAATCTTCTGAAGAGGATTCATCTAATACTCTGTAAGATTTCCTTAGGTTGTTTTTGTCCTTTAAAAGAGGACACTAAACATCTGACCACAAAACAGTGCCTCCATTTGTTTTCTAGACTAAATGTCCTAGTTCTTTCAAACAATTCTTAAGTTACTAGTATTTTTCTTTATTTATTATTCATAAGATAGCCAGTGATTCTTTCAAATATGAAAATTTGAGTTTATGGTTATTGGACTGAATAAATTTGAATTAAATTTAGATTCTATGAAGCATTAACTTATGAATTTCAGGTTGACTATGAACTAATGTAGTGCAGTTATTCTAAAGGGAATCAAAGGATCATAGTTTTAGAGATGGTAGAAACCTTAGATATAGTTTATTCCAATCCACTAATTTTACAGATGATGACACAAAGAACAAGAGAGATTAAGTGATATGACAAGATCAGTATATATAGTAAGTTGCAAAGACATAATTTGAACTCAGTTCTTCTGATTTTAAGTCTAAAACTCTTTCAAATGCAGCATACTTCCTCAGTGGGCATTTGTTAGAACTTTAGCTTTATATTTTGTAAGTGGGACCAACCAGGTCTTCCAAAATACATGTACTGTGCTCTGAATGCTCAAGGAAAACAAAAACAAATTACAAATGCAAGCACATTTGCACGTGAAAACAACTTTTATATGTAAAATAAATCTTTCTTTAGGTGGACAATCTCCTAGAAGTTATAAAAGTCTAGAAAGTTATAGCCAATTTTACCCTGATGATATTTTGAAGTTTTATTCTTATACATCTCCTTAAATTTTAAAATGGAATTATGACCTGGACTTGGGTAGAAGATGTAGACACCAGACCTTCCTCCCAGGTTCTACTCATGGTTATAACTGCCAAATGTCCTCATTGACTTTCATTAAAGAAAGCAATTATTTTTCCTTTAAGGTATATTTTTCTTTCTGGTGATAATAAGAAAGTCATAGCTACTCCTCCTGATTATACTGGTATTCACACTGGGTGGCTTGCTAGAATAATTGAAATTCATCAATTCTCTTACATTAATTTTCAGTAGTTGCAATTTTCCTTCATGATTAGTGGTGTCAGACAGCAATCTGTAGGCCATCGTTATCTCCTGTAATTTGGAAACTTGCCTTCTGGTTTGAGCTCTACTGCAGCTTAATGATATATTTGTGCCTTAACTATCCTCTGGCCCTTTTAATACTAATCTAATCAAATGATACATCATAAATATGCATAATAGAATGTCTGCAGCATTGGCTATTAGGCTTAGTAGACAGCTGTATAGTTTTCTTGCTTTGGATTTGTCTGTATTTGAATAAATATCTCCTGATTTCCTAGCTATCCAAAAATACCTTTACAATCCCTAGTGAGACACTTCTCAACCTGTCAAGTCAGGATGAATTGCAACTGGATCTTAGCAACTACTAGTGGTAGCTTCAGATTACACAAGGGAACAGATAATGACGACACCTCTGGCACATGAAAGAGTGGTAAAGAAGAACCTAAATTCATACACATATTTTGTTACAGAAACATGGATTTGAAAGGATGTATAGAGAAGTAAGCAGAATCGAGAAACAAGGTAGGCAATGACTACAAAAATGTAAATGGAATAATAACCACAAAGATTTTTTAAAAAATGAACGCCACAAAATTACAAAGAAGAGCCCAAGAGTAACCGCTCCACTTCCACCCTGGCAGAGATGGAAAAGTCTAGTCTAAAAATATTCAAAGGACAAGCATGACCTCCAAAGGTGATATGAGGAGAAACCTTCCCCCATTCCTCTAGAGGTGGGATGTTCATAGATGTGGAACATTGCATATATTTCCAATTTTTAAACAGATTTTGATCTTCATCATCATCTTCTCCTCCTCCTCCTTTTAAAAAACAGCTTTGCTTGATAGGATTGTTCTCTGGGAGGGAGAGGGGTGAGGTGATACAGGAGGAAATTCAAGCAATGTAAAATTTAAAAAATTACAATAAAAAAGAAACTTAGAGATTATCTTGTAATATTCCTTCATTTTACATGAGAACACTGAGGCCTAAAGAGATTCAATGACTTGTTCCTGGTCATGTAGCAGAGACAGAATTTGAACCTGGGCTTTGACTTCAAATCTAACCCTTGCATTGAACCATTCTGCCTAGAACAGGACTAGCATATAATGAGTATTATTGAATTGCAGTGAAGTACCTAGTACGTGTTCAGATTATGACCTAGGTTATACAGTTGTAATAGAATCACATCATATGGATACAAGTCCATTATTTGAAAGCTACATGTTTTAATATGGTATAATTGAAAAATCACCTTCTCTAGAGTCAGAGGATCTGCATTCAAATTCCACCACTGATACTTATTACTTTTTGACACAATGCATGCTGACATCACCAAGCATCAGTTTCCTCTTCTGTAAAATAAAGAGTTTAAGAGGTCAGGCTCTTGGGGCAGAGAAAAGATGGTAGAGTAGAAATAGGACTTCTGCACAGCTCTGGCTTCCACCTCCTCCAATATATGTAAAAGAAGACTCTAAACAAACTTTAGAGCTACAGAACCCACAAAGTGACAGAGAGAAACAAATCTCCTGCTGAAGGAAGCCCAGCAGGCTGGCAGGAAGGGTCCATTGCTGTGTGCTGAGAACAGAGCACAGTCCCAAATGAGTCCCGGTTTTAGCCTCAGGGAGGCCCTGACCCGCAGCAGTAGCTGGAGTAAACTTCATAAGAGTAAATCACCAACAGCTGTAGTGGTTTTCCTGACTTCTCAATCCACAAATGCCAAAGACAAAATAAAAAGTCAGTGTGAAATCTTGTTGGGAACAGAGGGAACACAACCTGGCTACTGGCCCTGGAGTGAGAAGTGGAGGAGGTGCAGTGGCTGTAGCCACTGCCCTGTGGCCACTTCCAGTGCTCCTGGCCTGCAGATTGTAGGGGGACCAAGTGGCCATTCAGAGGGTAATTGCTTTTGCTTTGACCTGCTTGGATACAGATCGCAGTCTTGGGTGGTGGTCCTGGATGTGTGACCAGGAAGCCAGAGTGTGTGGGGGATATAGAGAGGGCACCCATCTAATGGCTTTGCCAGCTGCAAAAACCCCAGCAATTTGGAACACAGCCCCCTCCATTCTAGAAAGCAGAGTTCTACTGTGGAAAAGAGCTCAAAAGTCAAGTAATTGGCTGCCAATATGAGCAAGCAATGGAAGCACAAACAGACAATAGAATCCTTCTTTGGGGACAAAAAGGATCGAGGCATGGAGTGGGAGGAAGTCACAATTCCTGCATCAAAAGCCTCCAAGAAAAATATGAATTGGTTACAGGTCACGGAGGAGCTCAAGAAGGATTTTGAAACTCAAGTAAGAGAAGTGGAGGAAAAATTGGGAAGAAAAATGAGAATGATGCAAGAACATCAGGAAAAGTGAGTCAACAGCCTGCTAAAGGAGACCCAAAAATACCCTGAAGAAAATAACACCTTAAAAAATAGACTAACTCAAATGGCAAAAGAGGCCCAAAAAGCCAATGAGGAGAAGAATGCTTTAAAAAGTCAGATTTGCAAGATGGAAAAGGAATTTCAAAAACTCACTGAAGAGAATAACTCTTTCAAAATTAGATTGGTGCAATTTGAAACTAATGACTTTATGAGAAATCAAAATACTATAAAACAGAGCCAAACAAATGAAAAAATAGAATGCAATGTGAAATATCCCAATGGAAAAGCCTCTGACCTGGAAAATAGGTCCAGAATAGGTAATTTAAAAATTATTGGTCTACCTGAAAGCCATGACCAAAAAAAAAAGAGTGCTGACACCATCTTTCAAGAAATTATCAAGCAAAATTGCCCTGATATTCTGGAACCAGAGGGCAAAATAGAAATTGAAAAAGTTCACTGCTCACCTCTTGAAAAGGATCCCCCCCCCAAAAAAAATTCCTAGGAATATTATAGCCAAATTCCAAAGTTCCCAGGTCAAGGAGAAAATACTGCAAGCAGTCAAGAAGAAACAATTTGAGTATTGTGGAAACACAATCAGGATGACATAAGATCTAGCAGCTTCTATATTAAGGGATTGAAGGGCTTGGAATATGATATTCCAGAGGTCAAAAGAGCTAGGACTAAAACCAAGAATCACCTACCCAGCAAAACAGAGTATAATGCTACAGGGAAAAATATGTTCGTTCAGTGAAATAGTGAACTTTCAAGTATTCTTGATGGAAAAACCTGAGCTGAACAGAAAATTTGACTTTCAAATGTAAGAAGCAAGAGAAGCATGAGAAAGTAAATAGGAAAAAGAAATCATAAGGAACTTATTAAAGTGGAACTATTTACATTCCTACATGGAAAAACAATAATTGTAACTTATGAGACTTTTCTCAGTATGAGGATAGATGAAGGGAATATATATGTATATAAATATATATGAGTACATACATGTATATGTATGTAACTATATATGAGTACACACATGTATATGTATGTAAATATATATGTGTATATACATATATATGTATGGGAGGACATATGTGTATATAATATATATGTGAGTGTGGGTATTTTTATGTTCTTGTATACATAGACAGAGGGCACAGGATGAGTTGAATATTAAGGGATGATATCTAAAAATATAAAATTAAGAGGTGAGAGAGGAATTTATTGGAAGAAGAAGAAAAGGAGTGATAGATTAGGATAAATTATCTCATATAAAAGAGGCAAGAGAAAACTGTTAAAATGCAGGGGAAGAGCTGGAAGGTGAAAGGGAATGGGACAACCTGATTCTCATTGAAGTTGGCCTAAGGAGGGAATAACATACACACTCAATTGGGTATCTTACCCTACAGGATGGGTGGAGGACATAAAGGAGGGCTGATTGGGGGGGGGTAGTTAGAAGCAAACATTTTTGAAAAAGGAAAGGGTAAAAGGAGAAAACAGAACAAGTTGGGGGCAGGATAGGATGGAGGGAAATATAGTTAGTCTTTCACAATATAACTACTATGGAAATTATTTGGGTAACTACACATGTACAATCTATATTGAATTTCTTATCTTCCCACTGGGGGTGGGTGAGGAGGGAAGAAGGGGAAAAATCCTGGAACTGAAAGTTTTAAAAACAAATGTTTAAATATTGTTTTTTTACATGCCACTGGGAAATAAGATGTACAGGCACTGGGGTATAGAAACAGTTTTCTATATGAGGGAGAAATGAGGCCTTTATCAGAGAAACTTGCTTCAAAAAAAATATTTTTACAGTTAATATTGCTAACTGTATTTCCCTTCATTCAATTCCCCTTCCCCCCATTTATTCTATTCTCTCTCTCCTTTTACACTGTCTTTCATCGAAAGTGTTTTACTTCTGACTACCCCACACCTCAATCTGCCCTCAATTCTATCACCCATCTTTTCTTATCCCCTTCCCCTTCAGTTTTCCGGTAGTGTAAGATAGAATACTATACCCCTTTGTTTATATTATTCCCTCTTTGAGACAAATCTGACGAAAGTAAGGTTCATTCATTCCATCTCACCCCCCCACTCCTTTCCCTACACTCTAAAAGTTTTTTCTTGCCTCTTTTGTGTGAGATAATTTACCCCATTCTACCTCTTCCTTACTCTTTCTCTTAATAGATTCCTTTCTCACCCATTTTATTTTTTAGATAACATCCCTTCATATTCAACTCACACCTGTGCATTTATATACTTTGTCAATATATACTCCTTCTAACTACCCTAATGATGATAAATGTCTTATGAGTTACAAATATTATCTTCTCATGTAGGAATGCAAACAGTTTAACCATTATGATTTACCTTTCCCATTTAATGTTTTATGCTTCTAAACTGCTAAATCTTGTATTATCCTGACTCTGGCTCCAAAATACTTGAATTGTTTCTTTCTGGCTGCTTGCGATATTTTCTCCTTAACATGGGAAATTAAAAAATTTTTATTTGTCATTTCAGTGATCAAAAAGCTTGATTACAAAGCAAGACAGTATTATCAACTTACTTCAGTTATGCCCCTAGTTACCTCGTAAAATATATAATGGAGGTCCTACACCCTTTGGATATACAGGATAGGCCTTTTCTGATGAGGTTGAGTTCTCATTTTTCATCTTAAAAGTAGACTAACAAATTTTATGCCTAGGAAACATCTGACAAGAGACCCAACATATCCCTACATTAATTATTTTTAAAAATTGTTTGCATGATGCTAATTAAGAATCAGGATGCTATTACTCATTAATGAAATCAATTAACAACCATTTATTAAGTGCCTACTATGTGCCAGGCATCCTATAATTTTTTTTCTTGAGATTAGTTTTTCCAGTTTACTTGCAGGGACATGTTTTTTGCTTGGTGAAATTACAGTAATCTTGATAAAAATTCTAGTCAGTGCTTAAAGTCTTATGTAGAAGTGGGGGAAAAAATCTTGAGATTTTTATTTAGCATATTCAGAAGAACCTCTGCAAGTAATGAAAATTGCATTTTAGTAGTGGTGATACATACTTTCTTTCACTTTTAAGGTTCAGAAATTGAGCACTTAAATAATATTTCCTCAAGGCAGAAGAGAAAAAGAGCACAAGACGTGGAATCATAAGACCAGAACTCAAGTTTTAGCAAACCACTTTGCTAGTATGAGCCTCAGCTTCTACATCTAGAAAATGGGGATACTAATACTACCTACACTACCTATCTATCCCACATAGTTGCGGAGAAAATGCTTTAGAGTAAAGTCCTTATAGAAATGGTAATGGTCATTATTATTGCTTGTGCTATCTACCACATAGGGTTGCTGTCAGGAAAGCATTTTGTAAGCTGTAAAGCACTATTTACATGTGAGCTATAATTAAGATAACAATTATTACTGTGATCTAGGGTTCTTTTCATACACAGTCAGCTTTCTTGGTTAATATGAATGTTTTGTTCAAAAAACTTTTTTTCTCAATTACATGTAAAAATAATTTTAGCATTCATTTCCTTAAAAAATTGAGTTTCAAATTCTCTTCCTTCCCTCCCTGCTTTCTTCAGAAGACAAGTATTTCGATATAGATTAATGAAAAGTTATGCAAAATATTTCCATTAGTCATGTTGCAAAAGAAAATACAGGAAAACAAAGAAAGTTTAAAAAATGCTCTGATGTTCATACAGACTCCATTAGTTCTTTCTTTGGAGGTAGATAGAATTTTTCATCATAGATCCTTTGGAATTATCTTGGATCATCATATTGCTGAGAATAGTGAAGTCATTCATAGTTGATCATTGTACAATATTGCTATTATTGTGTACAGTGTTCTCTTGGTTCTGCTCACTTCACTTTACATCAGTTCATGTAAGTCTTTGCAGATTTTTCTGAAACCTTTCTGCTCATAATTTCTTGTAGCACAATAGTATTCCATCACAATAATATACTAAAAACTAAAACTTGTTCAGTCATTCCCCAATTGATAGGCATCCCCTCAATTTCTAATTCTTTGCCACTACAAAACAAGAGCTACTATAAGCTGAATGGTTTATCTTAATAGGAATCTTAATTCATAAAAATGCATTATGAACTTTGACCCATTACAAATTTGAGGCAAATAGAAAAACAATCTTTTCCTAACTAGAGGATACCTCTCTAAATGCTTTCAAAATTGCACTTGACCTCTCTTTCTGAAGAAAGTTAAGTCATTAAAAGTCAGCTTTGTTAATACTGGGAAAATAGTTTTTAAATGTGCAAAGTCTAACTGTTTTTCAAGCAAATAAAGAACAAAAATATGGCATTATTTCAAAAAAGATGCCAATAAAATGGCAGTGACACAAAGATTCAAGCCAATCTCCAACATCACAAGTTAGTAATGGTTTTCTGACAAACAAGGAGCTTATAGTATTAAGAATAGGAATAAAATATTGCTTAATATTGATGGCTATGCTAATTATTTATATATGCATATAATAATCTTACAGTCTCCCATTCAGAACTACTTACTAATAACTGAATTTGAGTACAGATTTTTATTTAGTATTTTTTAATTAAATTTCTGTACAACAAAATTAAAACCTAACCATTATAAACAGACATATTTAAACCAACGTACATGTTATTTTCTTCAGTATTTTTTTGGGTCTCCTTCAGCAAGCTGTTGACTCATTTTTCATGATTTTCTTGTATCATTCTCATTTTTCTTCCCAATTTTTCCTCTACTTCTCTTAATTGATTTTCAAAATCCTTTCTGAGCTTCTCCATGGCCTACAACCAATTCATATTTTTCTTGGAGGCTTTTGATGTAGGAGTTTTGACTTTATTGTCTTCTTCTAGTTCTGTGTTATTATCTTCTTTGTCACCATAGAAAGATTTTATAATCTATTTTCTTTTCCTCTGTTTGCTCATTTTCCCAGCTTATTACTTGACTTTTGAGCTCTTTGCCAAGGCAGAATTCTGTTTCCAGAGTGGAGAGTGCTGTGTCCCAAATTTCTGGGGTTTTGCACATCTGTTTTCAGAGCTACTTCTAGGAAACCTGCTTCAGAACTGTGAGGAAGACTCCCTCTCCACAGTCACCACAAGCTCTGTCACATTAGTCCTCTTCCTCACCCCAGGACTGGCACCCAAGACTGCGACCCAGATCCAAGCAGTATGAAGCGAGATAATCCTGCCTCAGCACTAGCAAAGAGATTCCTGAAATTGCCCTCTGATCATTTGCTTGGTCCCCCCACCATCTGTGGACCTGGAGCTCCAGATGCAGCTGCTGCTGCTAATGCTGCTGCTGCAACCACCGCCACAGCCACCTCTGCCACCCTGGGGTCAGAGGCCAAACCAGACTCTTGTCCAGGTCCAACAGAGTACCCCACTGACCTTTTTCTTTGTCTTTGGAATTTGTGATTTGAGAAGTCTGAATACTTCCACAGCTACAGGGTGATTCAATACCCTAAGGATCTGCCCTGGTCAGGTCTGTGCTGGCAAGGCCCACATGGGACTGTGCTCCTCTCTCAGCCCAGTTAGAGAGACACTTCCTGTTGGACTTCCAGGCTATCTTCAGCTGGAGATGTGTTTCACTCTGTTATTCTGTAGATTCTGTAGCTCTAAAATTTGTTAAGAACAATTTTTTTAATAGATATTGGAAGTAACTGGGGGATAAGCTCAAGCAAGTTCCTGCTGTTACTCTTCCATCTTGTCTCTGTCGCCACTAGTGTTCTTTTTAAAATTAGCATTGCTACTCCAGTGTGAATTTTGTTAAGGTCATGCCAAGATCTTCTTTTTATCTCCCATAGCACCTATAATAGTGCCTTGTACATAACAATTTTTCATTAAATGCTTGTTGATTACATGAGTGAATTATTTAATTAAAGAGAGTTTCTCACTTTCTGACTAGATTTCCTTACTTCCCCGCCTGCTTGTTGAGGATATTTTCTTCTGATAGATAAAGAACAATAAGAGATATGACACCAACAAACCTAGCCTTCCGTGAGAGTAATATTGTCGTTTCTTTTAAGATTAATCATTTTAGAAATAGAGATGGTGTGAACTTGGACTTCTCATTCAAAAAAAATAATTCAGTCTTCCTTTTGATCCAGTTTTCTAAGACTTTACTGAAGCCTATCTGATCATTTTGTGGTTACTATTGTTGCCTTTCTGTAACTGCCAATCTCATTTTTCTGGTAGTTCCATCATTCAAGTCAATAAGAATTTATTGAGTGCTTTCTATGAGTCAGTCACTGTGCAAAGTTCAGGGAATACAAAGAAAGACTAAATTTCATGTTCCCTTAATATAACTTTCTCATATTTCTGAATAACATTGCCCATGATATGCAATGTTATTCTTGAAGGCTCGTCCATCCATCTGACCATATTTAAGAAACAAATAATATGAGAACAGAGTATTTTATTTCATACTGCTATGGAATTCAAATAGTAATAAGACATAATCCCTGACCTGAAGCATTTTACATACTTTTTTTGGAGATAGGACATAAAATATATGAAAAATTAAATAATCATAAAGGAGACAAATAGCACAAAGCAACCTCAGGAAGCACAACATGTTTCATTAACTAAATTAGCAGTATAGACATGTAGTACTATTAGGATTTCAGAAGAGTTCAGATTACTGTACCCTGGGAGAATCAGGAAATGCTTGATGGAAGCAAAAGAATTTGAGCTGGATCTTAGGGGATGCACAGTATTTGAAGAGGTGGAGAGAAGGGGAACAGCCATTTTAGGTAGTACAAATTTCATGAGCAAAATTACAGAGGTTGGAAAGCCTCTGTTTGAGATGTAGTAAATATACTAGATAGGCTAAAATGGAGGGATGAAGAGATGAGCAGACAGAAAAATTAAAGAAATTTGATTGTGCCTAGATTGTGAAGATCATTGAATACCAGATTAGGGAGCTTGGAATTTATCTTATAAACTATGGGCAGCCTTTGTTGATTTTTGGACAAGTGATTCAATGTTCATTCATTCAATACTGAATGACACTATGAATGGGAGTGTTTTAGAAAGATTAACCTGACAGTGATATTCATACACAAAAAGAGTACAAAGAGTTATCCCTGTTTATAAAAACATAGGGTGTCCCAAAAGTCTTAGTGCAGTTTAAAAGTTTTATAGCTTAAAACTATACTAAGACTTTAGGGAAAGAATATATATGTGTATGTATAATGTTATCACTGGAAAGTAATTTGCTTGTATGCATGTATCAAGGTGTTCCAATAGGAAGCTAATGGATACAATGTTACATAAGAAAACCAGTCAAAAAACATTTATTAAGAGTTTACTCTGTGTTAGGCATTCTGCTAGGTGCTTCAGTTACAAATAACAGCAAAATCACACCTTTCCCTGAAGGAGCTCACATTCTAAAGAAGTATCAATAATGTATCAGCAATGAAATACATATTACATATATATATACATGTATGCATGCATAAATACATACCATACATGTATATATGTGTAGGCATATATTTGTGCATGTGCATATCTAAATCTATATCTATTCAGTAAGGTCTCTTTACATATCATATATATATATGTATACATGAGATATGTGCTTATATATGTATATATTATTAATTATATATTGTCTCCTCCCATAAGAATGTAATCTCTTTTGAGGAAAGAGCCTGATTTTGCATGTGTGTGTGTGTGTGTGTGTGTGTGTGTGTGTGTGTATAACTACAGCACTGCCTATCTAAATGTCTAGAAACATCTATCTATCTTTCTATCCTCAGCAAATATAGTAGTCTAGTATAACTAAATGATAGAGTACATGGTCTAGTAAGTAAAGTATAAGGAGAAAAGGAAGGCAAGAAGGGGACAAGCTATAAACCATTGTATGAACTTAAAAAAAGAGCTCACATCTGAACCTAGAGGTAATATGGAGTAAATATGGAGTCAGGGAATCTATTAAATCGGGGAGAAGAGGTGCGTTGTTTTATTGGTAAAAGGGGCAAGTTAGAGCAACCTTATCTTAAGTTTGCACCTAGTGAAAGGTTAGCATCTAAAAAGTGAAATCAGGGACCTTAACCAAATATTCAGTTGAAGTACAGATGGGCAGACTTGAACGCCATCTTTGCTTATATATGGAGAATGTACTCAAATCAGATGAAAACAACGCACTCTCAAATAAGATCAAAAAACAACAAAAGTACAGGTCAGCAATATGCAGAAGATGATAATAATTGCACAAGTGTATCATCATTGGTAGATACTGTTTTTCCCCTAAGAAACTGGCACTAACTAGACTATCTAATCTTAAGAATATTCAAATTTGGAATCATTCCAGAGAAAGTTCCATCATAGATTCCACTTGTCACTAAATTATTTTTACATTCAATGGGGTCTCTAGTTGTACCATATCTAAAGATGCAGTATCTCCTTGCTACAAAATTGTTTTTCCCCTTGATGGATGTTGAATATCACCTGTGGCAGATGACAGAATCATGTTATTTCATTCTGAGAGAGACCTTAGAGATCGCTGGGTTTAAGCTCCTCGTTTTATAGTCAAGGAAATAGGGGCCCTAAAAGCAAAAGTGATTTATTACTGGTTACACAAAAATTAAAGAGCAGGACCAGGATTCAAATTCAAATTCTCTGACTCCAACATTGGTCCTTTTTCTACTATATCACACTGCTACAGGAACATTAATACATTTAGGGGTTGTGGGTTGTGACAATTCAGTTAAATTCAACGAATATTTGCTTAGCACCTGCTATGTGGCAAGGCATTGTGCTAGATTGAGGGAATACAAAGATAGTTCTACAGAAGAACAGATGCTTAAGGAACATAAAATCTCACCAGGGAAGAACAGCTGCAAAAGTAACCATGATCTTTAATGTGGTTCAATAATTCATTTCAATACGCATTTCTTGATCACCTATGCTTTATGCTATGGTCTAGTCATAGGAGTTCTTAATCTGACGTGTGTAAACTTCAAAACAAACCAGCTATTTGTATACTTCATTTCAATTTAATTGGATGCCTTTGCAAATTTATATATTTATTCATCTAAAATATTATTAGAAAGAGTTAATAGGCCTTATCAGACTGTCAAAGGGATTGATGACATACAAAAAAAGTCTAATAACCACTGATAGAGGTTTACACAAACACAAACAAAGAAAAAAAATGTGTCCCTCTTCCCTCAAGGAGCTTATAATTCTGCTGGGGAAGAGATATAATACAACATGTAAATTGGTAAGTGTGCTGATAAAGACCCATTTTATTTCTTCATTTTCTGATGGTGGTTCATTTAAAGTGTTTTTTGGCAGTGTTTTGGCAATGTAACTCCCTGGGAATAAGAAACTTTTGTTTAACTATTTTCAATTTTCCTATGGACTTGTTATTCACTTAAATGGCTTATGCCACTGCCACTGCTACCACACCTGCTACAGACCCGTAGTAGGCTAGTTTAGATGGTGCATTGAATGTATGAGGGGAAGCAATGTGGAATAAGTCTAATTTACTACTAATTTGGTGTCAATCCAAGTCAAATTGGTAAGTTAATGAAACTTCCTGGTTCAATGGTATAAGTTCAAAAGGATGTTGAACTCTCAGCAATGTTTAATTGATCACATTCTACTTACTGTATAATTTTATTATCTGGCAGCCAAAAATTTATCCTAATTCATGAGCATGGATTGATATTCAACTCCATTTAAATGGCTAAAATATTCTGTATCTTCAGGTACTTGTCTTTATTACCATATCCCTTTCATTCTCTTTTTATTCCCCTACTGTATTTTCCCTCACCTCTTTGGGGGATTAGGATTTAATAGTTTAAGAAACATTAAGCTATTTTACAGCTGCCTGACACAAATCTCTGAGGTTCTGTCTATATTAAGAGACAATGTGGTTAATGGATAGTGTGCTGGTCTCAAAATCAGAAAGATCTCAGTTCAAATACCACCACTGACATATATGTTACATGAACAAGAGTGAGTAAGTCATTTAACCTTTTAGTACCCTCAGCCTAAAAATATGTTTTAGAAATTAATCAAGTATTCCTTCTACCAAAAGGGTTGGGAAGGAGGAAGAGAGAGAAAGAGACAGAGAGAAAGAGAAAGACAGACAGAGACAGAGAAGAGAGAGAAAGAAATTCAAGTCATAATTCTGGGTATCTGGCAACATCACTAAAGAGACATGCTCTGGTTGGTTGAGTTCATCAGAATTTTTCATGGTAAAACTTGTGCTATGGTTCTCTTTCTTTTTCTTTTCTTTTCTTTTTAAATTTTCTTTTCAATTTATGGAATAACCCAAGCATTGTCATAACAAAGTACAATAAAAAAGATGATTATTCATGAAACTACTATGCACAACTTGGTATTCCCTTCTATCTTGTCACTTTTCTTCTTTTTTGTCCCCTCCCTCTATAAAGATGACTACCATTAGACACAAAAGTAAATATAAAATTATACGTATAATAAATTTATTCTTTACATAATTCTACTTATCATTTCTTTCTCTGGATGTGGATAGTGTCTTTTTTCATATCTCCTTTATAGTTAATTTGGGTATTTATAATAGACAAAATAATTTATCTGCTCAAAATTGTTCTTGAAACAACATTGCTGTTACTGTATACATTGTTCTCTTGGTTCTGCTCATTTCACTCTTCATTATTTCATGCAAGTCTTTCCATGTTTTCTTTCTAAAATCATTGAAATCATAATTTCTTAAAGCACAGTAGCACTCTATCACAATCATATACCACAAGTTGTTCAGTCATTTCCCAATAGCTCTCTTTCCTTCCATATGGACAGAGTCTTAGTCAAGTAAGAAACTGTAGTCTACGTGAATTGTGAGGCAATGGAGTGAAGTGGAAAGAATGCTAAGCTTGGAATTAGAAAACTTAGGTTTGAGTCTTGACTGTTACTTCCTAGTTATGTGACCTTAGGGAGGTAGCTTAATATATCTGAACCTCAGCTTCCTCATATGTAAATTGGAGGTAATAGTGCCTCACCATAATGCCCCAGTATAATGTTGTGGGGAATGAATGTGAGAGTGATGACAAAATATACTACAAAGTAGAAAATGATTAACAAATGTAAAGTATCCAGTGCATGTATCACATAATCTCCATTTTCTTGGGAGCATTATGTACATATGTGTGTATATTTAGACACAACACTCTATATAATACACACACATATACATCCAAACTATATATAAACATATATACATGCATGCACACAATATATAAACATATATGCATATATACACTATACTAAACATATGTAGCAGCAAGTACCCCAAGCGTCCTCAGGGTTTGCTACCACCACAGGTTCTTGGATCTGCTTTGTTAAAGGAAAGCAACTCAAAATGGGTTAACAAGCTTACTTTAATCAGTCAGACATATATCGTTTACCTTGTTCAGGGGAAAATGTCAGCACCCCGAACTTCAAAGTATACAGGCAGAATTATCAAGACAGAAACAGATCAAGTAGACAGATTTCCAAACTGTTCAACCATTACATCCATACCCAGTCAACATCTGGGTTTCCATATCTGGGTTTTTCAAAGCCGGGGGGGCTCTGGACAACGGCTTCCCAGAATACAGATCAAATCACAGAACACTTCTCAAAGTGAGCCCCAAAACAAAGCCTCACATCAGGGCTTATATAGCCTTCTCCTGGATCAGAGAATGTAACAACGTTCTGGACCCACTGGCCAATCAAGAAGTACTGAAAAACAAGCCTCCCACCCCAGGCTCCAGGTGCACTTTAGCCTAGGGGCAGGGAAGATCTTTAAATTTTCATTTCCATTACAACATACATACCATATATGTATATGCATGCATACATGCACGTGCGTGTATACACATACACACATCTCTATCTCTATCTTTATCTCTATCTCTAGATATCACATGTATCACATTCTTAAAATCAGGATCAGGGAGGCCTGAATCCAAGCTTGTCTTTGATGTATACTAGATGTAGAAGTATGGGCAAGTGATTCAACCTCTAAAAACTCTGGCAACCCTCTTGTGTTCTAAGTTATAGAGGTAGCTCCTAGGTGCAGTAGATAGAGTGCTGAAGTTAGTCAGGAGGACTTGAGTATGAATCTTGCCTCAGATGCATAATTTTCTTATCTGCAAAATGTGGATATTAGTAATGCCTACCTCAGAGGATTATTATGTAAATCAAATGAGATAACATACAAAGCAGTTTGCAAACTTTAAAACGCTGTAGAAATTCTAACTATAATAATAATAATTTTCAGTACTGGTTGTCCATTTCCTTCTCCAACTCATTTTATAGATGAGGAAACTGAGTGAAATAGGGCTATGTGACTTGACTAGGGTAACATGAGTAGTAAGAGCTAGTAAGTGTCTGAGGTCACATTTGAACCCCTTACTCCAGACTGGACACTCTATCCGTTGTGCTACCTCATTGCCCCATTACTACTGGTACTACTACTTATAATAATAATGATAATGAATTGCCAATATGCATTAATGCAAAGCACCCTCTATTCCAATGAAATTATAGCTGGATAGAGTGGTGCTGCTGCTGCTGCTGCTACTGCTGCTGCTGCTACTACTACTACTACTACTACTACTACTACTACTACTACTACTGCTATTACTACTACTGTTGCTGCTGCTGATATGAATACTATTACTACCATGACTGTGACTACTATTTCTGCCACAACTACTAATAATTCATCAGGTGAGGGAGAGAGGGAATTTCAGGTATAAGGAAAAATGTAAGCACAGATCCAGTGGAACAGAGGCAAGAAAATATGGGGTAAATACAAAGTGGAAGGTAAAACTAATTTGATTTAAGCACAAAGCTTATCTCTAAGCTTCAAGTGCCTCTCCTACAAAATTGCTTTGTGTTTGTTTTAAATCTTGTATATACTTGTATGAGTGTGTATTATTTTCCTTTAGTGGAATGTAATCTCCTTGAGGGCAGATACTGATTCTTTTTTGGCATTGTATTATAGTGCTTTAGCAGAGTCCCTAGTCACACATAGTCAACTCTTAAGAAATACTTGTAGATTACTTATGTAATTGTTTGAGACCCTAGAAGGGAATAGTGTGAAATAAGACTGAAAAAGTGCAGTTTCCATTAGATTGTGGAGAAAACCCAGAAAAATTGGCATAATTTTGAAATTTACTCAGTAGGCAAGAGGTGGCCATTGTAGGATTTTCATCCAAGGAAATAAAAAGTTGTTTCTAATCATAAGGAAGATTAAAGTGATGCAGTATTATAGGATCATAGATTTAGAGCTGGAAGATATCTCAGACCCCAATCTCTTCATTTTACAGATGAGTAAACTGAGGCCTAGAGAAGCAAAGTAATTTATCCAAATAACAAAACTAGTTATTGTCTGAGGCAATATTTGAATTCAAGTCTTCTTGACTCCAAGCTGATTTCACTAGAAGCTGTATGAATAATGGGAAGGAAAAAGAGGAAACAGAAAGACTTGTCATGTGGTCATTTCATTGCATAGAAAATGAAAAGCAATAAGGGTCAGTACTAGCATTATGACAATGGAAGTAGAAAGGAAGGAACTCCTTTTATTTTTTTCCAAGAAACTGTCATGATCTCAATGACCCAAATTCAAAGCCCCAGTTATCCTCTACATTTGACTCTTCCTCTTTCCCCATATCCACTTTCAATCAGTTGCAAAATCATGTCAATTATGCCTATACAACATATATCATATCTTTTATCATTATTCATATGGGCACTGCTCAAGGTCAGGACCTATTCCTTTGGTTTCTAGTCACTCACATCTCTATTCTATCATGCACACAGCTACCAAAAATATATCCCCCCCCACCCATGAAAGCACAGGTCTAGCTCTATTTTTCCCTAACTTAAAAACTTTTAGTGGCTTTCTATTGTCTTCAGGATAAAATGCACTATTAAAAAATACAGTATTTAAAGCCTTTCCCAGTAAGATTTAAAATACCTTCCAGGTTTGTGTTTTCCACATCATTGATCTTCATGAACTGAGCTTCCTAAACTAGTGCACTAGGTACTCCCTAAAGTCACCATTCCAACTCAGTTTTGTGGATTCTATTCCCTTTTTATGAAATGCACACCCTCCTTTTTAGTATTTTGAGCTTCCTTTATGGTTTAACTCCTGTGATGCTTTCTACTTCAAAACATTTCTGGACCTTTCTAATTATTAGTGTTCCTTCCCTCCTCAAATCAACATAGTTTACTTGTCTACTTATATGTTATATTTCCAAAAACAAGGCAAACTCTTAGAAGGAAGGGATTGTGTGTCCACACTCAATCCCTCCAGTTCCCTCCCCTGTCCCCAGAGCAGTGGCTGGAGGGGCCCAGGATACAAGACTGTTGGGAAGCGGTGGGTCCAAGACTAGTCTAGGTCTTAAAACTAGTCTCCTCTGTCTCTCTGTCTTCTGATGCTCTATGAGATCGAAGTAGGGAGTCAAGGAAACAGATATCAAGAACTGGTCACATCTGCCTCTACAATTTTTCTCCCATCTGTTCCCTTCTTCCTAGACACCTTAATTCAAATACTCATCTTTTCTAACCAAGACTATTGTACTACCTTTTAATTGGTCTCCATGCCCTCAGTCTTTTCCAAATTGATATTCCTAAAACAGACAATTGATCATGTCTTCTCTGTACTCAAAAATCTCTGTGACTTGCTTTTTCTTCTAGAATAAAAATCCTCAGTTTAGCATCCAAATTGTTCACAATCCTATTCACATCTACTTTTCTTGTGTCTATCATTTCCATTCATATACTTTCCATTCTAGTTAAAATAGCCTGCTATTTGTTGTTTAATCATGGCATCCATGGCTAGTATTCTATCCTCTGAGCCACCTAGCTGTCCCATTCTGTAATTTTATTAATTGAATTCTAGTTGTTGAGGGCAGTACAAGGCAGAGCATAACAGGATGCACTGCAATCTTAATTATCAAAGCAGAGGAGATTCTTAATGATCAAAGGAAGGAATGACTAAAGGACAGAGAACCTACTGTAACTCATTTAATCTAGAAAACTCATTTAAGCTTCAAAAATTGAATTTCTCTATTTTCATGCTAATCAATTCAATTTATTTTAATTCAAAAAGGATTTTGAAAATAATATTCTGTTTTCCCCAATTACATGTGAAAACAATTTTTAATACTGATTGCTTTTTTCCCAAAGTTTAAGTTCCAAATTCTATGCCTCCCTCCCTCTCCTACTCTTCTCCCTCTCTTTCTAAAATAAGTTATACATGTGAAATGATGTAAAATATTTCCATATTAGCCTTTGTGAAAGAAAACACTGACAACAAGAAAGAAAAGGAGAGAAAAAGCAAATAAGAAAGAGAAAGAAAGAAGAAAGAAAGGAAGGAAGGAAGGAAGGAAGAAAGAAAGAAAGAAAGAAAGAAAGACATATAAATATAGCTATAAATATGTTTCAGGCTTTATTCAGACATTTTTTTCTCTAGAAGTAGATAGCATTTTTCATCATGAGTACTGATTACTCTGGATCATTGTATTTCTGAGATAGCTAAGTAATTCATGGCTATATTCTCTATTCCCTATTCTTCTATGTCTCTAATCTACTCCACCTTCCCATTCCCCTCTAGATCCATTCAGTGATTCAAAATTGTAGGCATCTAAGTCAGAAGTTCCTTTCTCTCTTACTTTCCTTCTCTCCCCATTCCTGATCCAAAATTTATTTCTCTTTTCCACCACATCTTGTCACTCTATCCCTCCCTGCTTTCCCAGGACATCACCCCTGACTTGACCCACTTTTCTCTCTTCAAAATTTTGCCCCTATAAATAGGCAGTTTGATTTTACATTGTTCTATACCATTAAATTCCATGTTCCTTTGTCCAGTCACTATTTATTTATTTATTAACAAACTCTAAAGTTCATAGTGTTGTACTAAATAGCCTCCAGATCCCTTCCAACTCTAGACCTATGATACTGTGAGCCTAATATATGGTACTCAAACCTGAACACAATACTCTAGATGTGATTTCATCAGGACTTAGTATAATAGTAGTATCAACTTTTCCTTGTGTTGAACATGATGCTTTTTGCAATTCAGCTTAGGATTTTGTTTGTCATTTTATTTTGTTTTCTGGTAGGCACACCATGCTATTTAGTCATGTTGAGATTGCATTCCAAAGGAATCCTAGTTGTATTTTGTCTTGTTTGTTTTTCCCCCTCTTTATTTTTGTCTAGAACTATATCTTATTCATCCTTTACTTATTTTGGAATTGATTTTTGGAATCCAATTTTTAATTTTACATTTATTCATATTAAATGTAAACAATGGTGAGATGGAATATCATATATGTCATCAAAGAGGCGTCTAGGTGGGAGAGTGGGTAAAGTGCCCTACTTAGAGTTAGAAATGCCTGAGTCTGAACCTTGACTCAGACAATTGCTGATCCTAGGCAATTGTGTGATCCTAGGCAATTGTGTGATCCTAGGCAAGCTAATTAATCCCTATCAGCCTCAGGTTTGTTTTTTTAAAGTATGAAATGGGAATAATAACTTCAACTACTTCCCAGGGTTATTGAAAGGATCAAATGAGATAATATTGGTAAAGTGCTTTTTAGCCCTTAAAGCTGGTTGGTTTTGTTGTTATTCTTTCTCCTGACACCTTATTCTCAAGACCCTTGAGCTTTTCCATTTGTCCTTTCCTTTGATTCTAAGGGTCATCAATCTTCACCATCCACTTTGCAACTAAGTTGTTCTATATATGTTGCTTTCCCCAATTATACTGTGATCTTGAAAACAAAGACTTTTGCACCCTTCTATTTGCATCCTCAGCATGTAGCACAGTGCTAGACATATATTAACCATTTGATTTTTTTCATTCATTCATTCAACATAGTATTTTTAGTTTTAGATAGTTTAAGCTCTCAAAATATGTTTGAATTTGAGTTCATGTAACTGTCATTCACAATTTAATTCAATTAACATATAAGTCTATTACTTATCTCTTCAATAAATCAATGAATCAATTTATAAGCAAATCTTTTTTAAATGGCTTATATGATCCAGGCACTGTGGTTGGATACAAATACAAAATTGTGACAGTTTCTGCCCTCAAAAAGCTGACATTTTTACTAGGTCTGAGTATCCAGATAAATGGAGGTGGCTATTTGTGCCATTTACTATTAAGAGGTCAAAAATGATGACTACTGAGAAAGGATAAAGAGATCTGTACTAAAGAGATCACTCATGCTTTTGGAAAGGGAAATTTTAGTTGATCAGTGGAAATAGAAGCTGTATTCAAAGGGTTCAAAAATAGGAGACTAGAGGGTGGAGATAACAATTACGGAAGTTTTTTATGAAGTTGAACTTCAGTCTTCCTGATTCCAGTTCTAACACTCTAACCACTTAATTGTCATAATTTTAATGAGAGGAGATGATCAAAAGGTCACACTGCTCAGGGAAAAGGAAGGAATAGGATAAAGGGCACATGCAAAGACATTAGTATTGATAAGGAGCAGCAGTATCTCTCTGAGGCTGAGGCAAAGGAGGAGAGGATGGAAATAATGTTAAAGTTATGTAATTTGTCCTGCTGGAGAAGAGTAGAAGCTTTTCAAAAACATGCCTTAAGGAGAAAAGGACCAATTACAGCATCCTGTGGCATCACACTAGACACTTCTCTCCAGCTGGATATCATGCCATTAGTCACCTCTTTGGAATTTTGTTCACTCAAACACTTATCTATGTGATTACTAAGCCCATGTTTCAATGTTAAAAAAAGATATTGAAAGAGATTTTGCAAATCATCCTGTATTACCTACATACGTTATATCCATGACATCCTCCTGATGCTAGCTCATCAAAATTTCAACTTCTAAGCTTTTGCAACTATTTCCTTATTTTATTAATTAATTTTTGAAGAAATGAACTTAAATACCAATAAAGAATATTTCCCAAACTGCACAAGAACATAAAACAATTATATATATAAAAACTGTATTTCTCAATTTTATACTGCTTATACTTTTCAAAGTATGTAATAAATTCAGTACATTACTTTCAAAAGTCTCTTGCTTGCCTGTGGTTCCATCTTTTTTAAAATGAATTTTAGAAATGTTTCAATGCCTTCCCATTTGTTGAAATCAATATCATTAGTCCCATAAACCATCCCCCCTTATTAAAAGCATCAGAAAAAAATATTAAGAAACAACTATAATCAATCAAGACAAATCCACACAATGATCATGACCAAAAATCAATGTCTCTTTCTACATTTTGGAACTATCATCTTTATCACAAGTGGATAATATGCTTCATCACTGAAGCTCTGGAGATATGATCAATCATAGTTCTTAATTCTTTTAAAGTTATTTTTCTTTAAAAGTTGCCCATGAATGGATTATTCTCCTGGTTCTGCTCACTTAACTCTTTATAAGTTTATATTCCTAGAATTATTTAAAATAATTTCTTTTATTATGTTTTACAGAGCAATAATAATTTATTTCATTCATATATTAGTCTGTTTAGCCATTCAAATAATTGACACTTTCCTCTCCTGTCTTCCCCTCCCTTCTCTTTTCTCTTCTCTTCTCCTTTCTCTCCTCTTCTCTTCTCTTCTCTTCTCTTCTCTTCTCTTCTCTTCTCTTCTCTTCTCTTCTCTTCTCTTCTCTCTCACCTTTTTCTGTCTCTTTTTTTCTCTGTCACTTTCTCTCTGTCCCTCTCTCTGTGTCCCTCTCTCTCACACAATCTGATGCTCACTCCTTCCACCTCCTCCTTTGTGTTTGTATATGCTTATTATCACTCACTTCAATTATGAGAGGTATTCAGTTCCACACTCTCTACCTGACTTTTACCAAGAATGTCATCCTCCTTTTATGCTCATTTCTCTTTTCCTTCTTAAAAAAAGAGTGTAAGAAATTCTCCTCCCTCCCCATACCTTCTGTTTTTCTAGCTACCTAAATACCCATTTGCAGCTATAAAGATTAGAAAGACATACTAATTTCTTCTCCCTCTATTAGAATGTTAGAACTGTATCACTTTACTACTCCTTCAAATTGCTTAAATCCACATATGTTTCTAGATTTCTACTGACTCATATTCATATTTCACATCCTTACACAGGTGTAGTCTAAGGGGATTTGGAAACATTTCATGCTTTAGCCCAAAGTAATTATTGAGGTTGGGGGAATCACTCTGGAGAAGAGGTCTGTCTACCTTCCTGAACACTACCAACAACTGCTTAACAATTCCTACCAACTACAGATTAAATCCAAGAGCCCCAGGAGTGGTAGTGTCATCCAGACCCCTGATCCTGCTTCCAATCCAGCTCCTATATATATATATATATATATATATATATATATATATATATATATATATATATATACATATATATATATATCAGGAAATAACCCCTGTGGAAATGTGGCCTAAGAGTTCTACATGTAAGAGTGCTGCAGCCACAGCCACTGAAGGCCCAGAGAAGAAAGTTCTTACCAACAAAGTCCTTGATTCTATTGTCTGGGGAGTGAAAACTTCTTTGAATGAATCTTAGAATTTAGTGTCACTTTTGATTGTCGACTTCCCCCTTCCTCCTTCATTTCTGCTGTCAATCAATAGCAAGCCCTTTTAGGAGTCTTCCTACCCACACCTCGCTTCAGTCCTTCGTCTACTTTCCCACCTCTATGGGCCCGTCCTCCTGGCTAGTGGGAGTCAGGGACAGCCTGAGCTCACCCCACCCCCCCAAACAATGGGAGTAAGGGACAATGGGGGAAATATGACCCTGCTATATTAGGGTTTAAAAACTCTGTTCGTCCCATATTGCATGCCTCCTCTCCTTGACTGGTCATGGGGAGGACCACCCTCTTCTCCCTGAGGAAGAGAATAAAATTTCCTGTTTTTATCCTGAGAAATCTCTGTGTTCTTGATTAAAGTTTGAATGGGATTCTTCATCCCACACAATATCGAAAGTCAATTTCAATCTTAGAAAATGAATATGAAAATAAAATTAAATACATTATCAATTGTTTTGAATTTATACTCTAAGAACTATGAGGTCTTTCCATTAGACTTGGAGAGAAAACTTCTTAGATGTGTTGTTACATTTTGATAGAACGTAAGTTACTGGAAAGCAGAGACTGTCTTACTTGTCCATTTTTATCTCCTGTGATTAGCACAGTGTTTTGCACTTAGGCTTATTAAAACTTAACAAATGATTTTTTCATTAATGTATCTATATAATATGTTTAATAAGTGATTTTTTCATTAATTCATTTTTATAATATGTCACAACCTGAGACTTGAAGGAAACTTGGAATTCTAAAAGTCAGAGGTAAGGAGGTACTGCATTCTGCACAAGGCCAGCCAATGCAAAGGCATAGAAGGTGGGAAAAGGACTGTTGTTTGTAAGGAACAATAAGTCTCATTTGGTTACATAAGAATGTTATAAAACAGGGTGGCCAGGTGTCTCAGCGAGTAAGAGCACCAGCCCCAGTGTTGGGATGACCTGGGGATCAAATCCAGGCTCAGATACTTAGCACCACACCCAGAAATAACTGGCCGTGTAACCTTGAACAAGTTACTTAACCCCGATTGCTTAAAAAAAAAAAAGAATATCATAAAAGAGAATAATGTATAATAAGGCTAGGAATTTAGATTTTTCGGTTTAAATGCCAGAAGAGTTAATATGCAAATACAGAGATAATAAAGATTGATTTGAATTTATTGAGTTATGGAAAAATACAACCAGACCTATATTTCAGAGAAAACTCTTTCACAGTTGTGTGGAGGAAATGTCAATATGCAGTTCTGCCATTCATGTCTTATTCTCTATGATTCTAAATATTCTTGATTCTGGGTAGCATTCACATACACAAGATTTTTTAGTATCTTGCTATTATATTCATAAGTAATGAATTCAATAAAGGCAATTACCTATTCTTCAACCATCCCTTCATTTATCTTGGATTTCAATTCTTTCACAACTCTTTTCATTCTTTCTTTCTTGATATGCAGATTATTTTTCACAGAGGACACAGATACAAAAAGAATTGTATTTTCTGCCATCTGTTCAAAGTGACCTCTTTCCTTTTACACTTCTCTTACTTCTCTTTTGTACTTATTTCAGTCTTCCTTATGTTATGCCTTCCATGTATTTCCACTATTATAAGACATGAGAACAGGATTTATATTATATGTATCATTTTATACTCAGCACCTGGCACATGGACTATCACAAATTAAATGCTTAAGAAATGCTTGTCTAATTGAGATGAATCTGTTATAGTTGTCTCAACTTCCCCTCAAATAGCAACTCCATCCTTATAATTTTTCATTCTTTCATATGAGGATATCCTTTCTCCCCAATTAGACTGGAAACTCCTTGAGGATAGAGTTTGTGTCTTACAGTTTTGTGCATTCCCAAAGTGCCTAGCATAGTACAGAGGATTACATAGATCATGTTCAATGCATACATATTTAAGTGAATTGAACTGAAATGCATTCTTTTTTCTTTCCAGTACCCCCAAATGAGTTCCAAATATACAGGAAAGTGTTCTGAGCCTTTCTTATAAATGCATTATTACTTAGCTAATTTGCATATGGCCAGCTAGCAGGCATAGTAGATAGAGTGCTGGGCCTGAAAAAAGAGGTTCATTTTTATGAATTCAAATCTGACTTCAGATACTTACTAGCTGTGTTGCCCTAGACAAGTTACTTAGCCCTGTTTATCTCAGTTCCTCATCTGTAAAATGAGCTGGAGAAGGAAATGGCAAATCATTCCATTATCTTTGCCCAGAAAACCCCAAATGGGGTCATAAAGAGTCAGACACAATTGAAAAAAAGAATTGAACTGAGTTAATGTGTATTTCATGGAGGAATTATATATGTTAAAAAAATTATTTCTTTGCTTCAATGCTAATATTCAAATGTAAAAGTAAAATTCTTAAGAATTTAAGGTTTTCATTTATTTTTCAAAGACAGGGTAGTATAATTATAATAAAGGCTATATACTATAATAGGAATTAACATTTTTATTATTGCCATTGCATATCTTTTATCCCTCCCAGCAAACTAAAAGTACATTGTTACTATTACAATTTTTGTATTATTATTATTATTATTAAAAATCAGGCAGGGAAGTTGACTTAAAACATATTCTCCACTCCCTGGCATTATAATTCAAAAATAAAATCTTTCTTGCCACTTCATCCATGAAATGATGCTGAATCAGAGGAAAATCAAGTCCCCAGCAGCCCATTAACTCATAGCCCTGTTCCTCTGCTACCCTAGGATCATTCTATGGAACGTATTTTCTCACTCTGTTAGGAACAGCATCAGCATTCTTCCACAAAAGGAAACAGCTCTGGTTTGCTTTTTGTGTTGATTCGGAATCAGCTCATGTTTGAATTATATTTGGAACTGAATAGAAACCAGACTTATTCATTTCCATAATGATCATTTCCTGTATCCAGAGTGCTTCTAAATGTACAATGCAACTGAAGACAGATAAAATGTATTAGGCAAGTATATATATATATATATAAATTCCAAATTCCAGTAAATGGAACTTCTGCCCACCATAGAGATCTTAACCCTTCAAAGGCAGGGTGGGTTCTGGGAATTGGTTGAGTAGCAATATTAAGGATAAGGCAATGTTAATTGTTATAGAGATTCTTATGCATAAAAGCTTCTGCTAAGTTTTCAGGTTCTCTTCTCTCTATATATAGAAGACTCTGTCTTGGTTATCTCATCAACTCTTCTCATATCAGTTGTCTGCTTTATAGATGTCTCCTAAATTTCAAAATCAAGCCCCAACCTCATGAATTCCACTCTGATATTACAAACTACTTGAAACATTCTCCTAGACTTTTCATCAACATTTCAAACTCTACATGTATTCTAATAGTAACCATTATGCACCCTTATCCCCAACTCATTGCTTCTCCAAACTTCTCTTATCTAATTGAGAATAATATCACTCTTCTAGTCATCCAGGTGTGCAGTCATAGAATCTTTATTGACACTTTCTTTTTCTAGCCCAGGGGTGGGGAACCTGTAGCCTCAAGGTCACATGTGTCCCCAGGTCCTCAAGTGCAGCCCTTTAACTGAATCCAAACTTCACAGAACAAAGCCCCTTAATAAAAGGATTTGTTCCATTGAACTTGGACCCAGACAAAATGCCATATTCACGTACTTATAAAGCCACATGTGGTGTCAAGGCTGCAGGTCCTCCACCCTTGTTCTAGACTCAGTTTTGTTAACCAAGTTTTGTCATTTTCTATTTCTACAACATCTCTCACATCAATTCCCTTCTTACCACTTACATGGCCCTATCTCAAGTTCTCATTAACACCTGTCTAAATTATTATACTAGTCTCCTTATTGACTTTCTTCACTCTAGTAGTGCCTTCCATTTCCAATCTATCTTCCACTTGGGTGACAAATTATGATTCATAAAATCATTCTAACCATGTCCCTCCCCTAGTTACTCCCTAGTGCCTCAAGGATAAAAGAAAATTTATTATTTTGCCTTTTAAAATATTCCATTGTTTGACTTACTCACTTTTCCAAATGTATTTCATATTACTTCCATCCATGCATTGTTTGGTCTAATCAAGCTAGCCTAGGAGTTGTTTCTAAACTTATGACAAATTCCCAAAAAGATCTGGAGTTTTAGGACACTGTAAGGTCAGTATACGTATTAGTTAATGCAATTTTTAACATTAGTAGGAAGATTGTTTCTAAGCTGCAGGAAATGATAATCCTACTGTGCTCTGCTCTTATCATACCTAAACTAGAAGGTTTTTTTTTTTTTTGCTTTTTGGAAGGCAATTGGGGTTGTGACTTGCCCAAGGTCACATGGCTAGATTTTTTTGTTGTGTCTGAGGCCATATTTGAACTCAGCACCTCCTGACTCCAGGGCCAGTATTGTATTCACTGTGCCACCTAGCCGCCCCCTAATCTAGAATATTGTGCATTTCTGCACACCACAGTTTAAGAAGAACGTTGAAAATCTGAAGTTTACTGAGAAGGATACTCAGAATGATGGAATGCATTGAATTCAGGACAGATGAGGGTGGTTGGAGGAAGTAGGTATGTTTAGTATGGAGAAAAGGAGACTCAGGGAAGAAATGATAACTATCTTCAAGTATCTGAAAGGTTTTCATAGTGGGGAGAGATTAGACTTGTTCTTTAAGACCCCAGAGAACACAACAAGGAGCAGTGGGTAGAAGAGGTAAATTTATATATATTTTAAAATATTATTTAATTATTTTAAATATTCTTTTTTTAAGTAAATCTTTATTGATATTTTTTGTTTTATGTCACCTAAATTTCCTTTTAACTCTCCCTCTCTCCTTTCCCATAGAGGCATCTCATATAATATAATAGTTTATTTGGTAAAGATAATTTCCTTTTTATATCCTTTCTGTACCTGATATTTCACAGTCTAGGAAACTCCCTACAGTGATAGAGATCATAAATTCATACCCTATAGTTTTAGAGAGCATTATCTAGGGACAGTGAAAGATTAAGAGTTCTGTCCATAGTTATAAATCTGTTAAGATTAACAGATTATATCAAAACTGAATATATTCAGATTATATCAAAACATATATATTACAAAATTTAGGTTTATTTTGTTTGTTTTTAAATCTATTCGTAATGTTTTTATTCCACTTACGTCAATTCAATTTATATGTTCTTTTGAAATATTCTTTTCTTTTTAAATTGAGTTCCAAACTCTCTCCTTTCCTCCCTCTGACCCATCCACTGCAAAGGCAAACAAAATTACATCCATTATATATATGAATACATGCAAAATATTTTCCACATTAGCCATATGGCCAAAAAAATTAAAAGTGAGAAAATTAAATTTCAGCTTGCACTCAGAGTTCATCAGTTCACTCTCTGGAGGTGGATAGCATTTTTTTCACCATGAGTACTTTGGAATTTTCTTGGATCACTGTATTGATCACTCTATTGATCAGAGCTGTCAAGTCTTTCACAGTTGATCATCATAGCAACATTGCTGTTACTGTGCACAATGATCTCCCAGTTCTTCTCACTTCACTTTCCATCAGTTCATATAGGTCTTAGTATATGGTTTGTTTTTTTTCTGAAATCACATTCCTCATAATTTTTATAGCACAAAAGTACTTCATCGCAACCATATGTCACAGTTTGTTAAGACATTGCCCAGCTGATGAGTATCCTCTCAATTTAAATTCTTTGCCACCACATAAAAAATTGCTATACATATTTTTGTACATATAGGTTTTATCCATTTTCTTTTATCTCTTCGGGGGTCCAGAGGATATGCCCAATTTTATAGTCCTTTGGGAATAGTTTCAAATTGCTCCCTAGAATGGTTGGACCAGTTTTCCATTCCAGCAACAGTTTATTTTCCCTCATTCCTTCTTTCTCATTATTCCCGATAGGCATGAGGTGGTACCTCAGAGTTATTTTAATTTGCATTTTTTTTAAGCAATCAGGGTTAAGTAACTTGCTCAAGGTTACATGGCCAGTTATTTCTGGGTGTGGTGCTGAGCATCTGAGCCCAGATTTGATCCAGGTCATCCCGACACTGGAGCCGGTGCTCTTACTCGCTGAGCCACCTGGCAGCCCTTAAGCAATTAGGGTTAAGTAAGTTGCTCAAGGTTACATGGCCAGGTGTTTCTGGGTGGGTGCTAAGTGTCTGAGCCCAGGATTCGATCTCCAGGTCATCCTGACACTGGAGCCAGTGCTCTTACTCGCTGTGCTACCTAGCCTCCCTTAATTTGCATTTTAAAATCAATAGTGATTGAGATTTTTTTTCTATATGATTCTAGGTAGATTTGATTTCTTCATCTGAAAACTTCCTGTTCACATCACTTTACCAATTGTCAATTGGGGAATGGCTCTTATTTTGATAATTTTGATTTAATTCCATATATATTTGAAAAATTAGACTTTTATAGGGAAACACTGTAAAATTTATCAATATTACTTTATTATCTATAGTACCTTTTTATCAACATATAGTTGTCTGATTATCTCTTTTAAGTAGGGCTATTTTTGCTTTTGCTTCTCTGAGATCATGATTGATACCCCTGCCTTTTTTACATTAGCTGAAGCATAATAATTTCTGCTCCAGCACTTTATTTGAACAATACATGTTTGTCTTTCTGTTTCAAGTATTTCTTATTTGAACAACATATTATTGGATTCTGATTTCTAATCCATTTTGCTATCCACTTCCATTTATGGGTGAGCTCATTCTATTCACATCTATGATTACTGTGTATTTACCTCCATCCATTTTTATTCTGCTTATTCCCCCCCCCCCATTATCCTGTCCTTCCACAAAAATACATTTTGCTTCTGATGACTGCCTCTGGAATCTACCCTCCCCTTTGCAATTCCCACCCCCATCACTTATCTCCTTCCCCTCCTATTTCTCTATTAGATAAGATAGATTTCTATGCTCAACTGAATGCTTATGTATCTTATTTACTCTTTGAACCAATTCTGATGAGAATTAGGTCCAAGTATTACCAGCTCCCTCCCTTTCCCCCATTTTCATCTGTAGAATAAAAGTTCTTGCTTTGGTACCTCTTTTATGTAAGAAAATACTCCTTTATACCTCTGCCTTCCCCCTTCTTCCAGAGTATCTCTCTTTTTAAACCTTTCATTATTTTTAGAACATTCCAACATAAATAACTCACTCTCATGTTCTCTGGCTATGGACTCCTTCTAACTGCCCTACTAATGGCAATTTTAAAAAATGAGTTCCATGAATCATCTTCCCTTATAGGAATGTAAATGGTTTAACTTTATTTACTTTTTTACAATTACTCTTTCACATCTACCTTGCTCTGCCTCCATTGAGTCTTGTGTTTAAATGTCAAATTTTCTATCCAGCTCTGGTCTTTTCATCAGAAATGTTTGAAAGTCCTCTCTTTTATTAAAGATCCATTTTCTCCTGTAGCATTATCTTCAGTTTTGCTGGATAGGTTATGCTTGGTTGTAATCCTAGCTATTTTTGTTTCCATAATATCATATTTTGAGTCCTCCACTTCTTTATAATGGTACATACTAAATCTTTCGTGACCCTCATTGTGGCTTCATGGTATTTGAGTGGATCTTTCTCACCCCACACTAGATGTCTTCAGGTAGAGGTTGGATAATCAATTTTCAAGTAAGTTATGGGGCACATTTCTTTTTGTGTGGGTCAGACAAGAGGACTGCTAATTTCAACTCTAAAATTTGGAATTCTGTGATATCCTGCCTCCATCCATAATTTTGCAAAGACTATTCCCCAAGCTTAAAATGTACCTCACCCCTTGCCTTTAAAAATTTATGGTTTTTTCCATGGTTCAGATCATGTGCTACTCCAACAAGAAACCTTACTTCATTCCCTAATTGTTGGCACATTTTTTTCACCTGGTGTTACTTTGCCTTTGCTCATCTGTGAATATATAGGAGCTTTCCCTTCCTCTTTCCCAGGGAGTTTAGGTTCCTTGAAGATAGATTCTCTTTCATTTGTCTCTTACTAATTCTAGTTTCATGATCTCCAAACTTTGTACCATGGAATGCCCTGCCTAACAACAAACTCACATGGGCAAAATAGCATATTTAATACTTTAGAGGGAAACAGTGATATTTTACACCTATCAGATATCATTTGATTCATTACTTGAATAGTTCGCTATTTCAGCATAGATCACTAAAATACTTTCAATCACATTCTCAAAGGTTTGCTATGTTTTTGCTTTCTTATATTTTTGACTATACCAGTAACTTCTTGTACTTTCTAAATTGTGACATCTTAACTTTACACAGCTGGGTTTTAGTGGTTGTGATAATAAGCAATTGCCATTTGAAAATCAGTGTAGAACTGGAAGTGTGGGCATGAGTAGCTAGTCTTATTCTAAGTTTTGAGAAATTATGCAACACCCAACAGGTACATAGATCCTAAAAGAAGATGATAGTTTAATAATAAATACTAATAATAATCAAATAAACTTTCTTTTTTTCTTTCCTTTTCTGTATTTTGTAAAGTGGCTACGAACTATGGATGACTTAGCTATTCTCAGCAATACAATGATCCAAGACAGCTCTTGACTTATGATGAAAAATACTGACCATCCACAGAGAATGAACTGATGGTGTCCAAATATATACTGAAGTGTACTTTTTTAACTTTATTTTTCTTGAGTTTTTTTTGTCTATGTTTTCTTTCACAACATGATCATTATGGATATGTTTTGCATGACTACACATGTATAACCTGTATTGAACTGCTTGCCTTCTCAAGGAGGGGGAAGAGTGGGGAGAGAGGGAAGGAGAAAATTTAGAACACAGTTTTAAAACACAAGTGGTAAAAATTGTTTTTACATGTTACTGGGGAAAAATCAAAATAAAACACTTAAAAATGGCTATTAAGTCTTTGGAAAATAAATATTTAGTACATAGTTTGAACCTAACTAATAAATGAATTATTACTCATTTCTTTTTAGCTTATAGGTCCTGTGAAAAAATTACTGAGACATTAATGACACCATGAAATGAGAAAGTTTGGGAACTTCTAGCATACTACATAGAATAATTGTGGTTGTTCAATTATTCAGCCTTGTCTGACTCTTCATGACCCCATGGACCATAGTACACCTGGCCTTTCTATCCTTTGCTATTTATGGAAATCTGTCTAAGTTTAAGTTCATTGTTTCCATGATGCTACTTATCCTCTATCATTCCTTTATCCTTGGATTTTTCCCAACATCAAGGTCTTTTCCAATGATTTATGTGTTCTCATTATGTGACCAAAGTATTTAAACTTCATTTTTAGTATTTGACCTTCCAGTGAATAGTGTGAATTAATTTCTTTAAGTGTTGACTTATTTGACTTCTTTGCTGACCAAAGGACTCTCAAAAGTCTTCTCTTGCACCACAATTTGAAACCATCAATTCTGTGAGATTCAACTTTTTTTTAAATCCAATTCTCATAGTCATACATTGCTACTAGAAAAAACATAGTTTTGACTATAAAGACCTTTATTAGCAAATGTTTATCTCTACTTTTTAGTATGCTAGTTGGATTTCCCATAGCTTTCCTTCCAAGGAGAAGTGTTTTGTTTTGCTTTAATTACATGACCCTAGTAGTTACCTACAGTTATCTTTGAGCCCCAAAATAGAAAATCTGACACTACTTCTATTTCTTCTTCCTTTATTTGGCAGGAAATTATAGGACCAGTCACCAAAATCTTAGGATTTTTGATGTTCAACTTCAAGCTAGCTTTTCACTATCCCCTTTCACCCTTATCAAGATGCTTTTTAATTTTTCTATACTTTCTTCCATCAGAGTGGAATTGTCTGAGTATGTGAGATTGTTGATATTTCTCCTGTCTTCCTTTATTCCAACTCGTGTTTCATCTAGTCTGTCATTTCACATGATGGGGTGACTTATTAACTTATATGACTGCATATAAGTTAAATAAATAAGGTGACAATATACAGCCTTGTCATACTCCTTTTCCAATGTTAAACTAATTAATTGTTCCAAGTTCATAGGAAGAGCTTAGAAGTTGTTTTTCTAAGGAGAGGATGGAGAGAAAAAGGTGCCTGGTATCTAGTAGGCACTTAATGAGTGTTTACTGAGTAATTATTGAGTTGTTTGGAAAGATGTTTCCTTTCTAAAGGGGATGGGGGCCAAAATTCCAAGAAGAAGGACACTGCCATATAAGCATGAAGATGATCAATGCTATCTGACCTAAGTGGGACAGCTAGATGGTTTAATGGATAAAGTTCTGGACTTGGATTCAGGAAGACCTGAGTTTAAGTTTGACCTCTAGCTATATGACCTTGGACAAGTCACTTAACTCCTATTTGTTTCATATCCTCCTCTGTAAAATAGAGACATAATAAAAAAGGAAATGCCAAACCACTTAATTATCTTTGCCAAGAAAACCCTACGAAAAAAGTCATGAGGTAATGTGGAGTCATACATATATGAACAACCGAATAACAGCAATAACAAAGTCCAACTGATTAGTGATAGAGGTCAAACAAGCCAAGAATTGCATGATGTTTTGAAATATAAAAGTAGGGAATAAATACTGGCAGGAACATTTTTTGAGGAGGGATGGCAAGACCTTCTTTCTCTACTGATAGCTAAATGGTGTGTGAGTCTTGGAGGGAATTATTTTCATAATACTCTGAACTCAGGAATGCATATGAAGTTAGTTCCCTGTTATTTGACTATTTGTTTTAGTTCTAATAAATATTTTACTACTTGTAAGATTCATGTTGTAAAGTTTTGTTAACAAAGTGTGCAATTAAATGTCTAGTCTTGAGACCTCTTAAAAATTTCCAATTTCAAACTGGATATATGAAGCAAAATAACCTCAAACAACCTAGGCTGGTGTAAGGGAAAACTTGATGATCATTAGTGTTATTCAAAAGTGGAATCAGCTTCCTTGGGTGGTAAGTAGTAGGTTCTCTCTCATTGGAGGTCTTCAGGCAAAGGCTGAATAATCACTTGGAAATTATTTTTCAGATATGAGTAGCACCATATAGCCACTGAGCTGAGCTCCTTTATAAATACCCAAATGAAGTGATTTTGATTTTGAATTGTATTAGTGAGAAATAATCACCAAAGTCCTGTTCGTCAGAGTAACGTTTCTTTATCTTAGCCACCAGGTCATAGGTATGAGAAAAGAAGACAGGATATACTCATTTGATTATTCCTTGAGCATCATGATATCCTTCTTGTTTCCCTTTGTTTTTTGCTGAAAACATTTCCTCTTTGTATCAGCCCATGCTATGTGTTTTGCTACCTATTTATTCATTGCTTTGCTCTAAAACTCTAAATGAAGACAAGTGCCAGTACACTGTCTTCCTTTCCCTCTCTCTCCTCTCCCTCCCATTTCCTCTGGGTTAGGATATTATGGAACAAAATTTTATGTATATGTGTATGTATGCATGTATATATGTATGCGTGTATTTTTTTTTTAGCAGATAGGGGTTTTTCTTTTTGGCATTTCAAACCGAAGATGAATTTGTCATGAGATAAAGTTCTTGGTTCACATAAAACTGTTATGTCCACAGCATATACACTTGAGTAAATAAACACTAGTAGAAAACCAAATTCTGGAGCTATGATTAAAATCAGAATACAAAATTTAAATCATGTTCAGAAATGTAGTTTATTAGAACCTCACACTTATGGATTGATTTGTAGTTCAACAGGGGTACCTTAGAAAATGTTTTTGCTTTGATATTTACATAAAGGTACCAGACAGTTATATAAACAGACCTTTTTTAGTATTTTCTCAAAGAATTGAGTCATTCCATGCTTCTCTTCATCAATCCATGTCCCTCTTTTCCCTCCCTAACATGGCATATGTAGGTCCTCCCCCCCCCCACACACACATTTTGAAGACAAAACAGCTAAATTCTAATCTTGCTTCACTACGCTATTTGTTAATTGTGTGACCTTGGACAAAATCATCATCATCTTTAGGCTTCAGTTTCCTGACTTGTAAAATGAGCAGGTTGGAATAATTAATCTCCAAAGTCCTTTCCATGTCTGAATGGATTTACATGTCTGAATAGCATTACAAATTCATTAACCAACTACCACACTTGTTTATATGTGTGCCATAAAAAGCTGGATTTGGAGCCAGAACAAGCTCTAGTACTTACTACATCCGTCAGCTTTAGCAAGTAAATTCACAACTAAAGAGCCAAAGGACCAAAGAGCCTTTGTATTCTTGTGGTTGGTCCAGAAGTTATCTGAGCTCCCTTCTTGCTCTATTTCTGTGCTTTCACCATCTTTTCTTCATCCATCTTTTCATTATCATACTATAAACAAAGATTTATTTCATTGCATAATGTGCTTCCATTGAATTATGGAAATAAGATGAGAAACAATTAGACTTTCATAGCTATCCTGGGAAGCTTGGGTATGTCTTGTAGAGATAGGATATTCAGTACATCTCAAAGAAATTCAAAAGTACATGGACTAGGGCATTGGTCATTCTGAGCATTAAAGTGCAATCAAGTAAAGCTACAAGATCATGTGAAGATCTAGTAGGTTCAGTGGACTAAATACACAGTATGAGTCAGTAATACAGAATGATAGTTCTCAAAACTAATTTGTTCTTAGACAATATTGAGAGAGACATAGTATCCAGAATATAGAAGACAATATTGCTAATGTACTGATCAAACAACACATTGGGTATTGTGTCCAGTCTAGTTATTACTGTTTAGGAATAATGTTGAAAAGCTGAAACAATGACTAAATCACTTATACTCACTTTACAGATGATAAAACTGAGGTTCAGAAATATGATGCACCTCCTCACAGTCACATAGGTAGCAAGGGATAGGTCTAAAATTTGGGCACAAATCTTTTGGCCAAGTTCAACATTCTTGCCAATTCATTTCAATAGACATTCTTTAAATGCCGACTATGTGTAAGGCACCCCTAGAGCATTGACTTGACATAACAGAGGGAATTACATAGCTCAATAAAACCAATAGCTGTGCCATTCAGGTTGCCCAAGACAGATATGTCATAGTGGATAGTTCTGAGAAGCAAAGATCCACTGAAGAGGGAAATGGCAAACCATTCCAGGGTATTTGCCAAGAAAACTCCATGATAGAATAAAGTAGTAAAAGAGATGACATCAGAAGATGAACCTCTTAGTTTGGAAGTTATCCAATATAGTATTGGGAAAGGGCAGAGGACAGCTACAAGTAAGTCTAGTATAAATGAAGCAGCTGGGCCAAAGCTGAAAGGAAGCTTGGCTATGGGTGTGTCTTGTGATGAAAAGAATGTCTGACGTTATAAAGGTCAATATTGCAGGCTGAGACTCAGTCTAGTGCAGACACGTTCTGTGTTAAATTGTTATGACCTGTTGGTCAATACAAGCATCACAAATACTTAGACTCCTTAAGAGTCTACCCATTATGGTGAGTCTTTAATAAACTTTACTTTACTTTGGCTGAGAGAAGGTTTGAGTTGAATTCATTCAAGCAGGAAGAGGTGTGTTGGTATTTTGGGCTATTGAGCACCCCTAAACCCCCAAACCTCAACACCTCCAGAGTGCCCCTCCAAGGGAGACCCAGGAACCAACACTGATGAGACCTTGCCCATATGACCAGGAGGGACACTGGAGGGAGGAATGGAATTGGAAAAGTGATTGAGTTGCCTACCCTGTCCTCCAGTCTTCTCAAGACTCAGAATGACCATGAGCCTGGGGCTTAGCAATGCTCCCATTTTCTCCATCTCTCCTGTCGAAGTCTGGGCACAAATTGAGGCTGAAGCACCTGAGCACTTATACTTCATAGCAAGTCATAACCTGTACCTGAAACTTTGGGAGCCTATAAAGATACTGGAAAGTGATGACTTTTTTTTTTTTAAGCAATTGGGATTAAGTAACTTGCTCAAGGTTACACAGTCAGTTATTTCTGGGTGTGGTGCTAAGTATCTGAGCCCAGGTTCAATCCCCCAGGTCACCCCGACACTGGGGCTGGTGTTCTTACTCACTGTGCTACCTGGCTGCCCCAAGTGATGACTTTTTAACTGACATAAGAATCAATGAATATGAAGAATACAGATATACAGAAAGATTTATATGAATTGATGCAAAGTAAAGTGAGCAGAACCAGGAAAATAATACACACAATATCTACAACAATATAAATAGAAAGAACAAAAATCAAAACTGAATGCTGGGTAATGATAAAGAACAAGTTTGGCCCCAAAGAAGAGGTGTAAGCATATATTTCTTTTCTTTCAGAGGTATGTGACTATAGGTGCTGAAAATTACTTATAACATTAGATTTGTTTAGCATGTTAATTACCTTTGCTTAACTGTATCTTTTCTCTTCCTTTTCAGTCACTAATCCATCAACAAATATTTATTTATCACATACTGTACTACACAACAGACACTATGCTAAACAATAACTTCGGGGGGAGGGAAGAAGGAGAAAAGGAAGGGGATAGAAAAACAAAAGGTATCTCACTTTTCTGTTGACTTTTCCATATTCCTCTGTAGCTACTCTAAAAATATCAAAATGTAGCTGGAATTTCTTCCAACAATGCACATTGCAACCCATCCCTTCCAGTCCTGGGGGGAGAAAGAGGCTCCTTGAAGGCAGGTGCTTTTGCCTTTCCTTGTAACTCCAGAGTTTAGAACAGTGTTGGGCACACAGTAAATACCTTTAAAATACATTTAATTTCTATCCCTTGAATTTAATTTTTAGATGTTTTGTACATATTTATATGTATTTGAGTGGTTTTTATGGGTGGAATATAAGCTCCTTGAAAGTAGGGATTGTTTCTCTCTTTCTCTCCCCTCCCAATTCCCAGTACCTAACCTAGGTCCGGGCTAATAGGAGAAAATTAAACAAAGGTCTGTTGATCCCTTGCTTGCTCAACCAAATCCTTGGCAGAAGCCATAACCCTCCATGTCTTAAGTCTCAACAAATGTACCATTAATGCTTTGTGAATTTCAATTTTTCTCACTATCCTATCCCTAGAGATGGATACACTGATAGACCAAATAAATTATTCTAGTCACTATACCCATAATAAAAAAAGATCAATATTGCATAGGAACTTGAAGTGTAAGATACATGAACCAGTAAGCTGGATGTGATCAAACAGCAGATGGAAAGATTACATATCAATATCATAAGTGTTTGCAAATTTAAATGGATAGGAATGGATGAATTTAATTCAAATAATCACTACATATACTATTGTGGTCAAAAATCTCTTAGAAGAAATAGAGTTGCCCTTATAGTCAATAAAAGGGTGAGAAAAGCAGTACTGTGGTATAATCTCAAAAATGAAAATGACATCTGTTCAAATCCAAGACAAAACATTCAACATCCAGCAACTCTACACATGGACATCACTAGAAATAAGACTGATTATATACTTTGCAGTTCAAGGTAGAGCTCTATACAGGCAGTTTTAACAAGACATAGAGCTGACTGTGGCTCAGATCATGAGCTTCTTATTGCAAAATTCAGACTTAAAATGAAGAAAGAAGGAAAAACCATCAGACCATATGGGTATGACTTAAATAACTTCCCTTATGAACATGAAGTAGAGGTCATGAATAGATTTAAGCAATTCAATCTGGTAGGTAGAATGCTTGAAGAACTATGGACAGAAATTCACAATATTACACAGAATGCAGCAAAAAGGAACATTTCATAGAAAAAGGAGAGCATGAAAGCAAAATGGCTATTTGATGAGGTTTTACAAATAGCTGAGGAAAGAAGAAAAGTGAAACAGGAAGGAGAAAGGGAAAGATATACCCAACTGAACACTGAATTCCAGAGAATAACAAGGAGACATAAGAAGGCTTTCTTAAATGAGCAATGCAAAGACATAGCATAAAACAATAGAATGGGAAAAGCAAGAGATCTTTCCAACAAAATTAGAGATATCAAGTGAAAGTTTCATGTAAAAATGTTTATGATAAAAGAACAAAAGGATAGAAATTTTGTAGAAGCAGAATACATTAGGAAGAAGTGGCAAGAATACACACACACACACACACACACATAATTATACAAGAAAGATCTTAACATCACCAATAACCATGATGATGTGGTTATTGATCTAGAGCAAGATATCCTGGAGAATGAAGTCAAATGGGCCCAAGGAGGCATTGATATCAGTAAAGCTAGTAGAGGTGATAGAATTCTAACTAAGCCATTTAAAACCCTAAAAGATGATACTGTTAAAGTGCTACACTCAATATGACAGTGATTATGGATAACACAACAATGGCCCCTGGATTGAAAAAAAGATCAGTTCACATTCCAATCCTAAGGAAGGGCAATAGCAAGAAATGTTCAAATTACCAAACTATTGCACTCATTTCATTTCTTTATTTCATTTCACAAAGTTATGCTTCAGATTCTGTATGTGAGATTTTAGAAATATGTGAACCAAAAATTATGAAAAGAGAAGACTGCTTTTCAAAGAGTAAGAGGAACTAGAGACCAAGTTGCCAACATTTGCTGGATTATGGAGAAAGTTAGGAAGTTCCAGAAAAAAAATCAGCTTCTGCTTCATTGACTGCATTAAAGCTGTGAACAGTGTGAATAACAACAAAATGCTGCAAATACTCAAAGAGATAGGCGTATCAGATCATCTAATCTCCTGGGGAATCTGTATGCAAGTCAAGAAGCAACATTAAGAACTGAATATGGAACAACAGAGAGGTTTAAGATTGGAAAAGGAGTATGACAATGCTGTATATTGTCACCTTATTTATTTAACTTAAATGCGAAATTTAACATCATGTGAAATTACAATCTAGATGAAACACCAATTGGAATTAGGGTTTCCAGGAGAAATATTAACAATCTCACATATGTGGACTATTCTGATTGCATTTTGATGACAGAAAATAAAGAAGACTCTTAATGAAGGAAGGTGAAAGAGGAGAGCATAAAAGCTACTTTAAAGTTTAACATAAAAAAACCTAAGATGTTGCTAACTGATCCTTATCACTTCCTGGCAAACAGAGGAAGAAGGAATGGAAGCACTGTCAGATTTTCTATTATTGGGTTCTAATATCACTGCAGACACCCACTGCAGCTATGAAACTAAAAACAAAACAATAAAAAAAACTTGTTTCTTGGAAGGAAAGCTATGGCAAATCTGGCCAGCATACTGAAAAGCAGAGACATGGCTTTGCTAACAAATGTCTGTTTAGTCAAAACCATGGTTTTTCCAATAGAGATGTATGGCTATGAGAGTTGGAATATAAGGAAAGTCTTTTCCCAGAGAATTGACACTTTCAAATTGTGGTTAAGAAAAGACTTTTGAGAATCCCTTGGACAGCAAAGAGATCAAAACAGTCAATCCTTAAAAAAACATTCAGACCATTCACTGGAAGGTCAAATACTAAGAATCTGAAATTTAAATACTTTGATCATATAATGAGAAGACAAGACTCATTGGAAAAGACATTGATGTTGGAAAAGATTGAAGGCAAAAGGAAAAAAAGGGGACAACAGAAGATGAGATCATTAGATAGTATCATGGAACCAAAGAACATGAACTTGGACAAACCTCCAGAAATAGTAAAGGATAGCAGGGTCAGGTGTGCTATGGTCCATGATGTCATGAAGAGTCAGAAATGACTGAATGAATGAACAGGAACATGTACAAGGCATTGTAAGGCATTGTGTCTACAGAGACAAAAAATGTGTTGTGTGACTGATAGAAAACAAGTTCCTAGAAGACAAGGTGTTTTTTTTTTCTCCTCCATTTAAAAAAGTCTTTATCCACATCAATTGGAACATAAAACACACTTAATATTTGTTGACTGAATGACTGGTGACTTTGTATAGGGGATTTTAGTGTGTGGGTGTATGTGTGTGTGTGTGTGTGTGTGTGTGTGTGTGTAATAGATCCCTTTAGCCTGAGGAAATCTATGGAACCCTTATCATAATAATGCTTTTAAAGGCATAAAATGAAATATATAGAATTACAAAAGAAAACAATTATACCAAATAGCAATTATCAAATTTAAAAAAAATAGTTTATAGAACTCACTACAAACCCCTGTTTCAATATCATATATGGGAAATTGAGGAAAGAAAATTCATTAACAGCCAAAGGTATCAAGGAAGGTTTGATGGAGATTTCCCTTATTTGAAACCTGAAAGAAGAGAAGATCTGAGTAGTAGAGATGAATAAGGAATGCATTCACAATAAGGGTAGTAGGTAATGTAAATGCATGGAGGTGAAAGAAAAGAAAATTAAATTTAGTGAATAGCTAATAGTCTAACTTGTCTGAGAAGCCAATTTGATGAAAAGGGTGTAATATAAGATAAGGTTAGAAGGGTAGGTGGGATTCAGATTTTGAAGAGTGCTAAATAAAGGCAATTTTTGTATTGCAACTTATATGAATGATGAGGAGTCACTAAACGTTTTTGAGCAGAAGATATACATCTTGATACTGATGCCTTAGTAAGGTTATAGTGGTAACAATATTGGAGAAAAAGAAAGAAGAGAAAAAAATAATAACAGTTAACAGATGGCTAGAGGATCTCCAAGAGAGTATCACAGAGAAATACAGAAAGGGGACCTGGAACAAATCATTTGAGGAATACACATTCTAAGTGCCACTGCCTTTATATATGGTCTTCTCCATTAGAAAATAAACTTCTTGAGAACATGGCCTGTTTATGCTTTTCTTTAAACTTTCAGCACGTAGCACAGTACTCGACACATAGAAAACATTTAATCAACTTTTGCTGAATGATATTGTCTGTTATATTTGTTTGCACTCAGAAATATTTTATTTTATTAGAAATGTACCTTTGGTAATTTAAAACATATTTGGGAGAGTCAAGATAACATAATAATAATGATTTTGGTAGAGTTCTCTCACCTGGAACATTCTCTATTTAAAAAATGAATGACTGTCAAGCTTGAACAGTAAGAGGCATCTCAGTTCTGTGAGGTACTTCTGACCAGATAAATGCAGTTTCTTAAGATATAATAAAATATTCTACTCTATGAAAGCATTAAAACTCATCTAGGTGATGAATTTCCTTGATGGCAGAACCCACTTTTAAAAAGGGCTTTCTCAAGACTCTGAAATTTGTGAGGTGCCTCCATTCCTCTCACCTACATCCAATTAAAAGCAAATCAATGACTTAGTACTAAATTGTTCCTTCCAGTATCTCCAACTTTCAATTATCAAGGGCTGATTATCTAGTTTGTGGTTTATCTAAGCCCTTCTGCTTTGTGCCTTTTTGCCATGGTACTAAATCAAGGTTTATTAGCTCTACCAGAGAAGAGGCAGGTAATTATGGTGAAATTCATACTTTCCAGCCCATTTTCTACTATTCAACCTCAGAAACTGAGAGCTCTGGACAAAATGGCTATTCTACATTCCCCAATAGGTCACATGAAACTTTTTATTAATTTATTTTTATTTTTAGCAAGTTCTGGAACTGCCTTCCCTATCTTTAGTTTATACTCTCTTTCCCCCATTTCAGGCAATAAAAATTTACTTCTTCTGTGGCCCAGATCAAATGCCATGACAACTATGAAGCCTTTTATGATGCCCCACATGATTGTGATTTTTGACTCATGCAGTCTCCAATTTCCTTTCATTTATATTTGAAGATATTTCTCCCAGTCGTTTGAAAAACTTGTAACTTGCCAGAGGAACTGCTAAATTAAACTACTTTAAAGTTGGAATTGTAGGTTTTTGATTTTGTTTCCTTTTCTGGATTTTATCTGTGGTTTCTTTCATTTGATGCTTTGTTTTCTGTAATCAAAAGTTCTGTATAGTTTTTTGTTATTATTTTTTATTTTATAATATTTAAGTTTTTCAATATGTTGGGTTTTTTACAGTGTAATGGTAACATAAGTGGGAAGATCTTTCCCATCCATTAATAGGTCCATGTGACCTGCTTAAGTCACATGGAAGCCTAAGTCACATGAATTTGAGTTACGTGAAGCCTGTGGTGGGAGGAGGTTCTGTCTCAATTATTTCCAATTTACCAGTATACACATACATGCATACATATATACATAATATATACCCACACACCTACATATATATGTAATGGTAAATTGTTTTTGTAAATCAATTCCCCCATTAAACTGTAAGTTCCTTAAGAGCAAAGACTATCTTTTTTTGACTTTCCTTGAAACCCCAATGCTCAGTGTAGCATCTGACAGACAGAGAGATAGATTTGGCGCCTCCCCCTCCCCAAGTCAGTTTCATCCCTGAATTCTCATTTAGGTTTTTTGCTTAATACTGACATCAACCACGCTAAAGTAGATGAAATAGATTTATGAAATTATTTTCCTTTTTTAAATTTTATTTTTAATGTATGGAAAAAAACAAGTATTTTCCATAACAGTACAATAAAAAATGAATGCACATAAAACTGCAGTTCTACAATACACAACTTGCTATTTTTTTCAAATATACAAAAAAATTTTCATGTAAATTTCTTTTCTATCCCCCTTTGCATGAGAGATGGTTACGAAATTTTCATACACACACACACACAGATAGGTAGAGGATAGATATGATAGATAGGAAAATAGATATTGGAATAAAAAATAAATAATATTTTTTTTTATTTTTTAAATGTAATTAAAAAATTAAAAATAAATAATATTAAAAATAAAAAATAAAATTGGAAAAATATATAAATATATATTTTTTCTGTAGAATGCTAATGGAATGTTCTAATTGACAGAGAAGGAGGCCTCGTTAGCCTGTTCCCAGTTTGGTACCCTAAATTTGGACCAAATTCATCACTCCAACAGCAAACACCCCAAATTAAGTGAATATATCGACATTCATCTGTCCCTCTCATGTTCTTTTATTATAATTGAGTCCAAAAATTATAATATTTAGAGCTGAAAAGGAAATAGAAATCATATAATACACTATCTTCATTTAAAGGATAAAGAAACTGAGTCCAAGGGAATTTAAACAATTTTTCCAAAGTCATAAGTAGTGTTGTTTCTATTGCTTACATTGTCCTTTGCTTATTAAAATGGAGTGATAGGGGGCAGGAGCATATCATGTTGATAAAATCTCTACAGCAGGAGAAAAATTCATAAATTTACTCAAATACAAACTGTAGGTCACTTTATGTACACAATGTGTACTCAGATTCCCTTGCCTCCTAAGCCAATGCTCTCTCTCTAGAACAGTACACTAATTCAGTACTAATTGTTTTATTTGGCACGTAGTAGGCACTTAATAAATGTTTGTCGATTCATAGAATATGAATGATGAATTTAAAAAGAGATCATTTAATGAGAGAGGAGATAAAAAAGCCAGTAGTTAAAGTATTTACTTGTGTTATGCTTTTCATAATAAAATCACATGGGATATTCCAGAGAAATCAAACTTGAGTAGTTAAAGTTTTAACTAGCTAGTGGCCCACTACTGTTCCAATTATTATTCATACCAAGCTTATGCCCAACATAATTTAAGGCTGACATTCATGCCATATTAATGGCTAATGTAACATTTATTATATGTCACATACTGTGCTAAGCACTTTACAATTATTATCTCATTTGAGACTCACAACAGCCCTGCTAGATGAATGCAATTATTATTCACATTTTACAGATGAGGAGACTGAGGCAAAGAGAGGTTAATAACTTGCCTAGAGTCATATAGCTAGTAAGTCTCTAAGGCTGGACTTGTACTCAAGTCTTTCTAATTTCAGGCCTTGTGCTATAACCACTTCACCATCTAGCTGCCACATTGCAGCTTCTCTTATTTTACTGTTTTATAATCAATCCTACATATTTATATAAAATTCTCCTGATTGGTGGTGACAATTATTATTTAATGATCTTCAGGCAGAGGACCCTGAAGGAAAGTAGTCAACATCTTGGGGATGTTCCAGATTTGCTTTAAGTGAGTGTGGGAACTCTTTCTAAGTGGAACTGACATATTGCTTTCCCAAAGGAAGTGATTGTCCATTCTATGACTTATCCATTAAATTCTGATAAGTATAATTTCTCTGATTTCCATTTGCTATGAAGTGGATGAATGGATTTATTTGTTATTCAATATGTGTAATGGTGCTTGTGTTGAGTCAAGTCACTAAATACTTATTAAGTGCTTAATCTTGGAAACAGTGTTATACTTTCATTTATAGTTTAAAACACTTCCTCATCAAGGGTTTGAGACCAGAAAAATATCCTGAAACCTAAAAATAATCAATCTCCTAGACTAGCAATATTTTTGGGTAAAGGAGGCATATGTGCATAATTTTATTCCAGTACCCTATTTATGAGGAGAATCAAATGAGCCATCCTCATGGTTCTAATCTCTTACTCCTTTCCTGGAAGGAATCAAAGTCCCTCTTGGAGAACAAGGTGAGCAAGATTCCGGAGGTATCTTTTCATGTGTCCCTCCAAGCCACATTTTGACAAACTCATGTGGTCACACAGATAACCTACATGGGCAAGTTATATACCCTGCAGAATCTTAGAACCTTAGATTTGGAAGAGAACTCAGAGGTTGCCTAACTTGTCCCTGGACAGAAAAATCTTTACAATATCCCCACCAAGTAGGACACAGTTATCTTTCTCCTTTGAGTAACTAAAAATAAGAACAAGAACAAATCTTTGTTGTTTTTAGCTGTGGTCTATTATAGTGTGCAAAAAAAATACAGGATAATGAATCTTAACCATGGTTGCCTTTGTTTTTGTTGTTCAGTCATTTCAACTCTTTTTGACCCCATATAGGGTTTTCTTGGCAAAGATATTGAAGTGGTTCACCAATTCCTTCTCCAGCTCACTTTACAGATGGAGAAACTGAGGTAAACAGAGTTAAGTGACTTGCCAAGGGACACACAGCTAGTAAGTATCAGAGACTGGATTTGAACTCAGGTCTTCTTGACTCCAGGCCTGACAATCTATCCACTGCACTACCTAGCTGCCATGTGGTTGCCTTTAGTGATATTTGTTTGACTATTGCTGCCACTACTGTACTCTTTCCATTCTAATTTCATAAACCACGTGGTTTAGTTGACCTTGCTTCACTTCTGAATACTATTGACCATCTCCTCCTCCTGGATGCTCTTTCTCCCTAGGTTTTCCAGGCACTTCTCTCTGCTGATTTTCTTCCTACTCTTCTGACCACTTTTTTCAGCTTCCACTGTTAGCTCATCATCTATCCCTTCTCCCCATGCATTCATTTTCTACAAGACTTTGTTCTCAACTGTCTTTGCTTTATGCTTTCATCTTGGGTGATCTTGCATATACCACTGGTTTCAAAGATCATTTCTTTGCATCTAGTTCTTAAAAACAACATATCTTAAACTTCCTATCCTAAACTCCAGCTCAACATCACCAAGTTGAACATCAGATATCATCACCTAGATGTCCAAAGTGTTCCATCAAACACATATCTAATAATCTGTCTAAATATGCCCAACCCAAAAATTGTCCTTTTTTATAACAGCAACATTAACAACAACAACAGTAATTGTTATTATTTCCTTTATCAAATCATTTAGGACTTTTATTCATCTTGGATTCTTCTCATTCCCTCATCATCTGTTTTCCCCTTAGCTAATATCATATCCAATGGTTTCCCAAGTCATATAATTTCACAGTCCTATTCATCCATTTACTTTAGCTCCTCATAATATCTTCTCTCTACTATTGTAATAGATTCTTAATTGGTATCAAACTCAATTAATTAGTCTCAAATTTCAATGTTTTCTCTCTATCCTCCTTCCCCTGAGCAGCAGCATGGAAAGAGAGCTGATGGATCAATAATAGTAGATAAAGAGTTGACCCCATAGTCAGGAAGATCTGGGTTCAATTACTGATTCTGACTAAAGTACCCTGGACCTAACACTTGTCCTAGGTAAAAATCAAATTTCTGAAATTATAAGTTTATGCTAAAAACAAATGAACAAACCAACAGTGATAAAAATCCTGCCAATAAAAAGAATTAGAAAAAAATTAGATTCTCAAAAATATGACAAAATAATCCCTATGTCTTGTACTGCTCCCAGCAGCAGGTGGGTGCTTTACAGAGGAGTGTAGAATAATCATGGGCCAGGCGAGCCAGTAGAAACTGAGCCAATTTTATTCATCTGTGGGTCCAGTATATAACTGCACAGTCATCATAAGCCACTTTCTTGGGAGACTTCCCAGTGCCCTACTTCTCATCCACCTCATATGTGACTGCCTTGTTCTCTATCTTGGTTATCATGGTACAGGGCTGGGCAGGATGTTCCACTATCCTCCGTCGAGCAGGATGGAATTATATCAATGTTTCTAGTTAGTACCAAGATATATGGCAGACCTTGAACATCCTCTGGCCAAGATCCCAGAACAGGGCAGAGCCCTGGACCCCAGATTATCAGAAAAGTTCTGTCACTTAGCCACACAGGGTCACACAGAACTACCTGAATCCTGGATCAGATGTTTTTGGATCCCTACATTGTATTTTTTTTGTTTAAACTCTAAAACAGTAACTATCAAACTGGTTTTGACTAAAAAATGGAAACAAAGATTAATGGAAAAGATAAGATAGTCAACAACTAAAAACAAAGTCATACAAAAACTAATGCTCCATGAATTTAAAAAACATTCTTAAGGACAGGGACTGCATCTCATTCTTCTTATTCAGCTAATAGTTGGTGTTTGTGGACTGTCTCTCTGTATAATCTGAGCCTCAAGGACATATTGCTTGTGTCCCTTCTCATTTATGTCTCCATTTACAGACTATTAAAGAGACTAGGCAAAAAATATTTAGTATCTCCACAAAAAGATTTATACAACGAGAATATCCTTGCAGAAACATTTGAAGGGAACAAATAGGGTTTTGTTGACAAGTTTTAGACTTAGAGATGGAGAGACTAGAAGTTGCTGCTATTACCTAATGTTTGTGAATTACCAAAAACAAACAGAAAAAGCACACAGGTAACCCCCTCTACCCCCAAAATTGACTCAGGCAGACAAACTTTGTTCTTAAAGGTTCTCCTTTGATGCTCTTTCTCCCATCTGTGTATTATGATCATATATAACAGACTTCATGGGAATAAATTTATTCAGTGATTCTCTGAAGAGTAACAAAAATGAGGCATACAGCATCAGTAACAGGGTGTTCTAATACTGTGAGTTAGGCCCTGTGCAAAGTCCAAGTGGAGGAGAAAGTCATTATTCTCAGGCTGGTTTTACAGATCGCCTGGTTTGCGTGTCACATTTAGGTGTTTGCATCAAGTCCTAGGACACTACAAGGTCTTCTTTATGAGATTGATGATTAATCAAATGATTAAACCAGACAGCTTCACAAAAAAAAAAATTTGTATTATGAAACACTTTGGTTTTTTTTGTTTTCTTCCTTTTAATTAATTAATTTACTTTTAGTTTACAACAGGTTTTTTTGTTTGCTTGCTTTTCTCTTTGGTCTTAGAGGGCAGATTAGGCTAGGTGGTATAGGAGATAGAGCTCTGGGCCTAGAGTCAGAAAGACCTGAGTTCAAATAGAACCTTAGACATTTACTAGCTGTGTATCTTTGGTCTTCATTTAATCATTGTTACGCCTCAGTTTTTTCAACTGTAAAATGAATATAACAATAACATCTACATCTTGGAGTTGTTGTGAGAATCAAATGAGATATTTATAAAGTGATTAGAGTAGTTCCTATCACAGAGTAAGCAGTATACAAATGATAACTAGATATTAACTAGGGTTTATGGGTTCAGGCAGCAGAGAAAAAAAAAATTAGGTTTGATGTCAGGGAAACAGTCCTTAAAAGTTAAAGCTGTCTAAAAGTAGAATGAAATACTTCAAGATGAAGTGTGTTTCCTGTATTAGAGGTCTTTAAATAAAGGCTAGGTGATCATTTCCAGGGAATTTTTCAGATATGGATTGAACTATATGGTCACTGAGATTCCAACTCTGATGTTCTTATGATTCTGTTAGTCCTTCAATATGTGGACGCTACAAGAGCTCTAGGATGGAATAAAAGGAATAAATCAGATTAGATTAGAATTGTAAAAATGGGAAATTTTTTCTTTGATCAATGTTCACTGCCATAAAACTTCATCTTTCAGTGCAAGTTTTATGCACATGATGCTATATGGCTATGATTTATGGAGTGCCCATGACCTTAGAAGAAATGATGTTGTTAGGTAGGCCAAAGTCTAAGGACAGATGCACATACAGAAAGAGGCATAAAAGGTGCTTCAAAGGATATATACTGTTAAATAAGAGAGAAATATGGTACCATGTAGTATTCAAAGCAAACATTAATAAGTGCTCTCCTGGTATGCAGTTGGCACAATGGATAGAGTACTATACTTAGAATAAGGAAGACAAATTAAAATCTTGACTTAGACACTAGAGTGTGGCAATGGGCAAGTTATACTGGTATCTAACTTCTGGCTGACTGCCTCAGTTTTCTGATCTGTAAAATTGGAGAATAATAGCACCTACCTCACAAAATTGTATGTGAGGCCATATAAAAGAGCAATATATAAAGCATTTTTCAGATAATGAAGCACCTTATAAATACTAGCTTTTATCGTTATTTGATCTTCTTATTAAAAGATCTGGAGAAATGCCTATAGAACATTTAGGTATATTCTCTATAAGAAAATTCCTGGACAAAACTCAGAACATATTGCAAAAGATGAGAAGGTAATGATCTATATCAATGGCATCAGTCTGCACCCAAGCCTATAAAATGAAAGGATGAAGTTTTGAAATATATCACCACAACACTGTCCTTCAAAGAAACTTAAAGCAGTATACAGTCTCAATCTTATAGGTTTTCATGTTTAATCAATTCAAATATTGTCAGCCAAGATAATCCATCAGCCAAGATAATCAGTCAATAAATCAATTACTTTAGTCATCCAATCTGGAGGGATTTTGCATAGATCAAAAATGTTTTTGCAATGTTTGAACTAGTTTCTTTAGGTACCTGTAGTATCCTAGGAAGAGTTAGTATGCATATCAATGTCTCTCAAAATGTTTAACTACCTCATTGATGTAAAGCCTACTATAATCCATTATAAAATTATATATATGTATATATATATATAATTTTATAATTCAGTACATGGAATGCCTTATTTCTTTCTTAGTTGGGCATAAGATATAGAGGCAGTATGATAGAGTAAATAGAAATCCAGCCTTCAAAGGAAGATATGAGTTCAAGTATATATGCATACATATACACATATACATGTACACACATGTGTGTACAGATAGATAGATGATAGATAGATAGATAGATAGATAGATAGATAGATAGATAGATAGATAGATAGATAGATCTTCCAATATATTCTGGTTATGTGATCCAGGGTGAGTCCCTTAACCTCTCAATGCTCTAGGTAACCTCTAAGACTATAAGTTACAAGGAAAATGTTAACCTGTACTGATAGACAGGTTTTCTTCACTTGGGAACAAAATCACTGGTCCAGCCCTTAGATATGAGTTAAATTATTGTAGATAAAAACCTAAGGGACATAAACTTGAAAAGGTTTTTATTTATTCAAGGTCAAAAATAATGATGAGATTGGATGTGAACAGAGAGCATCACTTTCCTGGTTCTAGCTGCTTTATTCTACATTTGTATTATCTTCCCAGCAATATGACAAATGGTTTCCAATACTATGAGTAATGGGATTATAACTGCCTGGGTGTCAGCAGTGTCCTTTTTTGACTAAATAGCCTTTGGGGATACAAGCATTCTATTCAAGGAAAGCATCAGAAATAGAATGACTTTTCTACCTTCCTGCCCTCCTCACCCCCATTTGCATTTCTTCTCTGCTTATTTTATCTTTCCTTTATATTTGCTTTCATTGGTCACAATCATAAATGCCTCCTTGAAAGGAAAGGATAAACAAAAATGTCACAGATAACTTTTTTTTGAAAGTCTCTCTCCATTTGAGTTTCCTACAAATCTCCTTGGAATATACCATCTCATTTGTCTTAGAAAGAACCATAGATGCTATAAACCTCTCAAAAGAATGCAGGTGTCATAGATCCATCATATACATATGATATCTAGTAGACTGGATTTCTGGGAACATTATACATTATAGGATATTTCATTTAGCTCTCATAGTCAAACTGATACCCTATATCACAAAATCATATCTGTATTTTCTTGCAAAACTTCAGGTAGGTTGTATTTTGCCACTTGCTAGCTATGGGACCTTGAACAAATCATTTTTCACATGAAGACCTCGAGTTTTAGATGTTCTCAAAAAGTCCCTCCTAGCTCTAAATCTATGACCCTTTGATGCAACCTCCTTCACTTAAAAGGTCTGTGGCAATCTTTAATTCTATTTCATTGCCTCAGGTCTCCCAAAACAAAAACAATTGATGCCAAAAATATCAGAAAAATGTTATTTAAAAACTTCAAGACTGAGTCTTCACTGTCTCTAATCTCAAGTCTTCCCCTCCAGTCTCAGTTTCCTCATTTACAAGTTGAAGGAATTGGCCTGGATAGACTCTAAAGACCCTTTCAACTCTTTGTATATTATCCTGTGATCCTTAGATGTTTATAGGATGCTCTAATGCATTGGTTTAGAAATGTTTTATCTTTTAAGTCTAATATGCTTGTGCTTCTTTCTTATAATAGCAAATGCCCAAAGTCTTCATGCCATGCTGGGGTCTAAATGTACATTTGTTCACTCAGTCAGCTGGTCTTGCAAATGTGTTCTTAATTATTGAATTGGCATTTGTCTACCCCTGGCAATAGAAAATGGCATTCGTCATTTCTGTCCCTACACATTTTTAATTAGAGTGATGGATGCCACACAATTTAGCATGCATGTGTTCATTATTCTTATTACATCTGAGTATTTCCCTGTACTTTTGTCTGACGTTAATTAAGTCAGTAAACAAGTCCTACGCAGAGATTTGGTTTCAGTTTTGTCACAGACTGGAGATTTGCTTTGATTGCATGCCATTTGCTCCTTCTGTTGTGTTGGGATGGAGTCTTTGCATTTGCCTGTCTTAGCATGTGTATCATTATGGGAGGGTTGTATGCTGTTTATGTGTCCACAGTGAATTGTTTCCTGGTTTGCTTGAGTTAGCTCCTGGAACACAACTTAATATTGACATTAGGTTATAAGCAAGCTGGCATTTGAATTTCATATGCCCTTAATTTCCTTTAGGCTTTCAATGACAGCTGGAATAGTAGAGTGAATTCAGCACCAGTATTCATTCATTCAATCACTCACACATTTGGCAAATATTTATTGAACATTTATTATGTGCTAAATGCTTTGATAGGTGATTGTAGAACGAAAGATCTAAAACTAATAGAAGATATGACCCTTGCCCTCCTTGGAGTTCACAATCTAATTTTGTTATTCAGTCACTTCAGTTGTATTCGATTCTCTGTGACCTAATTTGAAGTTTTCTTGGCAAAAATACTGGAGTGGTTTGCCATTTCCTTCTCCAGTGCATTTCATAGATGAGGAAACTGAGGCAAACAAAGCTAAATGACTTGTTTGTGTCCACACAGTTAGTAAGTGTCTGAGGCCAGATTTGAAATCAGGATGATTATTTTTCCTGATTCCAGGCCTAATATTATGTCCACTGTATCACCTAGCTGCCCACAGTCTAATTGGAGCATAAAATTAAATGCTGATACCTATACTATGATGTTACACATTGGCATATATCATATCTGGATTAATTGAGGCAGTGTAATTCAGTATAAGGAATACTGAACTGGACATTGGAAGTGTTGGCTTCTTCCCTTTTTATATTTTCAATGTAAATCAGATGTAGAACAAAGTGCATGGTAATCTAGTATAAAGTGACCTTAGGTAGTGTGACTTTCTTTCTCAAGTCCTCTCTTTCCAGACTAGAAGGAAGGATTTCACAGAAAGTGACCAAACTCCAGAAAGTCAGGATGCCAAAGGTTGAAGAGTAGCCTGTATAAACTTTGGTGTATCTTTGTCCCAGCTCCTATTTTCCCAGGAAAGTTGGGTTCCCAGAGCAAGGTTGGTTACATCTCCCTCTTAGAGGTCTAGGTGTGACACTGAGGAATCAGTGGTAATTCTCAAATGCCATTATATTGAGACCTTACAAGTGTGGCCTTCACCAAGATTATATTACACAATCAGCTAGTGTTTATTAAGTGCCAGATGTGTTCCAGCCAGATTTAAGTGGCTTTTACAAAGGGGTTTTTATTAAGCTTAAACAAGAAAAACAGTTGTCACAAAACAATCTCCCTTACCCCTCCCTGATTCTGAAGCATAACTCCCTGTAAATACATTTAGCATTCAAGGAAAGTGGGTGCCTGATTAGGAAACAAACATGGGAAAAGGGCAACTCACAGATCCTGGTTATTGGCAGTCTTTTTTTTTCTCTCCTTCATAGGATATTCAAGAATCTCCCCTTAAATATGATGCAATATCTCTGCAGGCTTCCTTGTACAAGCATGAATCCAATCTGCTCTTGTCTACTGATGATTCAGACACTGCCACCAGTTGATCTAGGAATGCTGTTTAGGACAGTAATGGAAAGATGAAAAGTCCAACCCTTCTAAGCTGTAATGGACTCTACAGATAAAATGGGAAATGGAGGAAGAAGAGAAAAAGCCAAAGCCAATTCCTCTCTCTACTGCCCAGATCATTCCTCCAAAGGAATCTGCTAAAAAGCAGCATTCTCCAATTTCTAGAAAGTCCTCCCCCATACACATTCCAGATAAACTGATGTTTAAATATAGGCACAAAAATGCATAAGGATGGGTCAGAAACAAGATGGCAGAATAAAAGCAGGAACTTGGTATGAGCTCCCACACCAACCACCTCCAATACCTGTAAAATATGACTCTAAACAAATTTTAGAGCTACGGAACCCACAAAGTGACAGAGAGAAATAAATCCTCCACTGAAGGCAGCCTGGCAGGCCCACAGGAAGGGTCTAGAATACCGGGCTAGGAGCCAAGCACAGTCCCATGTGAGCTGCCCAGGACCAGACTTGGGGTTCCCTGACCAGAGACCCAGACCATCCAGAACCGACTTTAGGAGAGTGAATTACCAGCAGCTGTGGGAGTTTCTAGACTTCTCAACCCATAAACGCTAAAGAGAAAGTAAAAATCAGTGGAGAACTCTGCTGGAACCTGGTGGAGAAGAGCACAGTCTGGCCCCTGCCCTTTGGGGAGAGAGGTGGCTGAGGCATGGGGTTTGCAGCTGCTGCCACATGGCTGCCTCCAGGGTGCCTGGCCTGCAGATTGTAGGGGACCAAACAACCATTCAGAGGGTAATTGCTCTTGCTGTGACCTGCTTGGATCTGGGTTGCAGTCTTGGGCAGTGGTCCTGGGGTGAGAAATACCAGTGTGCCAGAGCTTGTGGTGGCTGTAGAGAGGGCATCCTCCTCAGACCTCTGACAACATTTGAGAAAACACCAGCAATCTGGGACAAAGCTCTCTCCACCCCGGAAGCAGAGTTCTACTCTGGCAAAGGGCTCAAAAGTCAAATAATTAGCTGGCAAGATGAGCAAGCAGAGGAAGCATTATCAGACCATACAATCCTTTTTTGGGGACAAAAAGGATCCAAACATGGAACCAGAAGAGGTCAACAAAGTCAAAACTCCTGCATCAAAAGCTTCCAAGAAAAATATGAATTGGTTACAGGCTTTGGAGGAGCTCAAGAAGGATTTTGAAAATCAAGTAAGAGAAGTGGAGGAAAAATTGGGAAGAGAAATGAGAATGATGCAAGATAATCATGAAAAGTGAGTCAACAGCCTGCTGAAGGAGACCCCAAAATACACTGAAGTAAATAATACCTTAAAAAATAGACTAGCTCAAGTGGCAAAAGAGGCCCAAGGAGCCAATGAGGAGAAGAATGTCTTAAAAGCCGAATTTGCCAGATGGAAAAGGAATGTCAAAAACTCACTGAAAGGAATAATTCCTTCAAAATGAGATTGGAGCAAATGGAAGCTAAAGACTTTATGAGAAATCAAGACACTATAAAACAGATCCAAACAAATGAAAAAATAGAAAGCAATGTGAAATATCTCATTGGAAAAAGCACTGATCTGGAAAATAGATCTAGTAGAGATAATTTTAAAATTATTGGACTACCTGAAAGCCATGATCAACAAAAGAGCCTAGAAATTATCCTTCAAGAAATTCTAAAGGAAAATTAGCCTGATATTCTAGAACCAGAGGGAAAAATAGAAATTGAAAGAATTCACCAATCACCTCTTGAAAAAGATCCCAAAAAGAAAACTCCAAAAAAATAGTATAGCCAAATTCCAGAGTTCCCAGGTCAAGAAGAAAATATTACAAGTAGTCAGGAAGAAACAATTCAAATATTGTGGAAACACATATAGGATAACACAAGATCTAGATGTTTCTACCTTAAGGGATCAAAGGGCTTTGAATATGATGTTCTGGAGGTCAAAGGAACCAGGATTAAAACCAAGAATTAGCTACCCAGCAAAACTGAGTACAATGCTACAGGGGAAAATATGGTCATTCAATGAAATAGAGGACTCTAAAGAGTTCTTGATGAAAAAAACAGCTGAACAAAAAATTTGACTTTCAAATACAAGAAGCAAGAGAAGAATGAGAAGGTAAACAGGAAAAAGAAATCATAAGGAATTTATTAAAGTTGAACTATTTATATTCCTACATGGAAAAAAAATAATTTTAACTCATGAGATTTCAGTTGAATAGGAAGAGATGATATCTAAAAAATAAAATTAAGAGGTGAGAGGAATATAAGGGGAGAAGGAGAAAGGGAGAGATAGAATAGGGTAAATTATCTCATATAAAAGAGGCAAGAGAAAACTGTTACAATGGAAGGGAAGAGTAGGAAGGTGAAAGGGAATAACTCTCATTGAATTTGGCTTAAGGAGTGAATAATGTACACAATTGGCTATCTTACCCTACAGGAAAGGAGGGGAAGGGGATAAGAGGGAGGATGATAGAAGGGAGGACAGATTGGGGGAGACGGTAGCTAGAAGCAAGCACTTTTGAAAAGGGACAGGGTCAAAGTAGAAAATAGAACAAGTGGCGGGTAGGATAGGATGGAGGGAAATAGAGTTAGTCTTTCACAATATAACTACTACAGAAACATTTTGTGTAACTATATGTGCACAACCTATACTGAATTGTTTGTCTTCCCAGTGGGGGTGGATGAGTAGGGAAGAAGGGAAAGAATCTAGATATCAAAGTTTTAAAAACAAATGTTAAAAAAAAGAATAAGGAAATAGTCATAGTCATCCAGTCATGTCTGACACTTCATGGCAAAAATACTGGTGTGGTTTGCTATTTCCTTCCCCACTGTGTCCCTGTTTTACAGATAAGGAACTAAGTCAACTAAGTTAAGTGACTTTCTCAGGATCACACAGCTAGTAAGAGTGTGAGACTAGCTTTCAACTCAGATCTTCCTGACTCCAGGCTCAGTGCTTTTCAGCCACAGAGGAAATCCTAGATCTAATTAGGACAGAGCCATTATAAGATTTTTACACAATCTCAAATCTTTCCATTGATTGACTGTTTGAGCTATTCTTACCTAAAGTATCAGAGCTAAAATAGGATGGGGTGGGAGTTTAAGCCTCATCCTTATAGAAGAAATATGAAATTATTAAAAAGTATTAAAAGTTAACGCTTTCTTGATTTTTGCTTATCTTGATTTTGCTTATCTGTTTTTAGGTCCTTCTCTGGAGAAGAATGTGAATTCCTTGAGGGCAGGGTGTAAACCTTTTTTTTTTTTTTGTCTTTATATTCTCAGCACTTAGCATAACACCTTATACATTATAGGTACTAAATAAATGTTTGTTACATTAAATTAATAATTGAATTGAGGGGATTAGAATAGAAGATTTCTTAGTTTTCTTCTATTTCTACACTTTCCTGTTTTGTGTTCTTAGCTTAGGTGATTATAGTTGTGTGGGGAGTGAATACTTCTCAGGATGGTTGACTTCCCTCTTCCCCCTTCATTGCTGCTGTCACTCAGCAGCTCCCCCTCCCTTGCTTCAGGACTTTTAGCCCTTTCCCTTGCTGTCAATCAGCATTTAAACTCAGCACCTCCCTTCTTCACTTTGGCATTTGCCAAATAAGGATAGGTATATTTGAATTGCCTATCCCCCATTTCCCTGTTCTTTGTAAGCCTGCCTCCCAGCCACTGAGGAACAATGGCAGGCTTCCCTGTCATTTGCCATTGGGGAATATTTTTGAGCCTGCCTCTCAGCTAATGGGAGAAGGGATGGGGGTGGGAGGGAGGAAGGGGCTTGATTCCATTAGGCTATAAACTCTTGTTCTGTCTTTTGTAACACACCTCCTCTCTTTGACCCAACATGGAGAGGACTGCCATTTTCTCTCTGGGGAAGAGAATAAAGTTTCCTGTTTCTATCCTAAGAAATTTTCTGTGTTCTTGATTAAATTTTAAATGGGGTTTTTCATCCCACACACAGTATATATAATTGGTTGGTTATTCTAAAACTGAGGTCCAAGACTCATATTCAAGAAAAATTTATTAAATGCATATGGCACTTCAATAAGTGGAGTGATTTCTTGCTTGCTACCTGTAAAGATAAATGCAGGCATAGGAAATAAAGAATGGGGGAATAGTACTTAGAAACAGTTATACCTTTGGGATTTTGTCATTTCCTTTTCCCAGTCTCCAGTACATTTTCACATAAAACAAACAAACAAACAAAAATCTAGAGTTGAGAAAACTAATGCCAGGGGTTGGGGTGGGGAGGAATATCCCTCGTGCCCTAAAATATTTACAAAGTGATAGAGTTTGGTAATCAAACGATAAATTGAAGTTGCAAGGATCTTCTAATCTTAAACTAAAAACACTATTGGGACAAAGAACATGTCCCTGATGAGAACAAGGGAGAAGGTTCAATTATAGACTTAAATCCTGTGGGTATAACTTAACCATCTGGTTGTTCTGTGTTCCAGAAGAGCTTACTCCTGAAATGAGAAAATGCTTCTTTTGAAGAGGAAAGAAAGAAAGAGTTAATCATAACCAGGTTTCTGGGAAGTGGAGTATACTTCGTTTGGGATGAAAACCAATGAATAGTCTTTCTCAATTCTTTTACTGAGTGTATGATAGTTTGTCATTGGAAAAAAAATTGACCCTTAAGTCCTTGGGTTTTTTTTTTTTTGCTTTTTGTACTCAGTGGAGACAGTGCTGGCAGTGACTATCAAGGACTACAAGTACTCATTAGAGCACCATCTAACAGTGAGCACATGAGAACAGAAGGGAGCAATGTCCAGCAGGCACAATAAGATGACATCGATGGAAGGCATTGTCCCTCTTGCAACCCTGGGGGCATGAATTGATTTTTCAAACAAATGCTTTTACTTTATTTGTCATTAGACTTTCACATGTGATTGCCCCTGCATGGATGCACTCTGAACACATGTGTTCCCTTTGTATGCCCTTACCCTATATGTGTGTTCTTCCCTCAGTGTGTTCACTCTTCCCAATGATGTTTTTCCTTTTGGAAAGTGTATCCTGGATTGTGTTAGAAATGCTCAAAGGTTATCATAATCTACTAAATGTCTTGGTATCTGTATCCTCTTTTTCAGTGGTAAAAGGAAACACATCATTTGGGGGTTATTGTTTTAGCGGATAGAGACTCCGAGTAGCTTCGCTGGTGGAAATGACTTTGGAGTGAGTAGGTGTGATCCCAGGTGGAGCAAAACATTATGCCTGAGACCCTCTATCTGAGGGGTCTTTTTGTTGACATGAATACTGCCCCAGTATCTGAAGCTTCATATGACAGTGGCACTAGACCTTCATTTGAAGTGTCAATATTTTTCAGCACAAAGTGAGGTACTGAGAAGGGGAAACTAAAATGAACAGCATAACAATAATAACCTGAAAAACTGTGTTGTTCTTTGTTTATTATAAAGGTATACATAAAGGAGAAGCGGCAGACACCAGAGACAAAGTTCATCTACTTAACAATTTGTCATCAACATTATTTATTTCCCCATAAGGACAAAACATTATCAGGTATTATGGGATCATTGTATTCGACCCACAAACCCAGAGAGGCATAAAGCTAGTCCACGATATATAATAGGTTTTTTTCAAGGTGTTTTAGGACAGCTCTGTCTTTCCTTCTAATGTAACAGAACCTGTGGGGTTGAATGAGTAGAAGATTAAATCAGTTTATAATCCTGTTTTAGGGAACCATATTTGGTCATCATGGTTATTACTCTAGACAGCCATATGTTCATAGTTTTCTAAGGGTCATCCTATGAGACTAAAGCTTGGTCACATGATTGACTATAGTATTTTTTGACATCTGTTTATATATACAGAGCCAAACAGCTCAAAATTACTATTTAAGTCTTCAAATTCTTCCAAGAAGTGTATGTTTCAAAATAATTGAAATTATAGAGTGAACATCACTGAGGGAAATGGCTCATTCAGTTAATCATTTGATTCAATTAAAAGGAAATGGGCAAAATTTGCCTTAGGGAGAAATGTCACATTCTGAACCTCTGAGCTATGGTTTTGCTTCAGATATAACAGAAATGGGTATTACATGCCACAGAATTATAAAATTTCATTGGTAAAAAAGGATCTTCAGTGTTGAAAAAGACTTACGTCAATCCCGTTCCTGTGACAAGATTCTCAATTAGTGGTCAATTAGCTTCTGCTAAACACCTCCCAAAACAAAATATTTCAAAAAAGTGTGCATAGCTTAACTTCTTTCAAGTCCCAGCTAAAATCCCACCTTTTCAAGAAGACTTTCCTCATCCCCATTGATACTAGTGCCTTTTCTCTGAGATTGTCTCCAGTTTTTCCAGCATAGATCGTGCGTTTGCATTATGTCTCCCCCATTAGATTTTGGGCTCCTTGACAGTAGGAAATGTTTTTTTTTCCCTTTTGTTCTATCCTCAGTGCTTGACACAGTCAGTCCCTGGCGCACAATGGGTGCTTAACAAATGCCTGTTGACTTGAAAACTTCTGATAACTAGTCTTTGTTGAATTTACAGAAAGCTCATAAGCTATAACCTGGTAAGCTCACATTTGATCCCTAATAAATAAATAGATAAATCCATCATTTATTAATGGAGTATTAAATGGATTATTTAAATGCATCATAAAGAGAAATGCTGGTCACTGAGTGTAAACATGTGCCTGGTACATAGGGGGGCCTTAATAAATGCTTATTCCATTGGTGACCCCATGGATCACTCTAGTAGCCTGGTGAAAACAATGGACCTTTTCTCAGAATAATGATTTTAATTGAATAAAATAAATCATAAGATTACAAAGAAAAAGCAATTAAACTAAAACACAGTTATCAAATACAGTTGTATTTTCAAAAATTCATGCACCCCTGTTGAGGATCACAGGCAAGTGGGACTCAGACCCTGATGGCTGAACAAGCCCTCTCAGGTGTTTGGCCTACTGATGGCCTGGGTGGTTCCCTATCCCCCAGGAAAAGTGCACAAAGGTACAGGTGTGAGGATTAGGTCCTCTAGATAAGCATGGCATTTACAACCATGGCCTGGGACAAAAAAAAAAAAAGTACTCAGTGTCCACAGGGGAAAGCAATTAATAAGCGTCCTATAAAAGCCTGGACACAGAGTAATAAATTTGGCTCTTCAATTTCACCATTTAGAGAGTCCTCTCTCTCTCTTTTTTTAATAAAGCAATTGGGGTTAAGTAACTTGCTCAAGGTTACATGGCCAGGTGTTTCTGGGTGGGTGCTAAGTATCTGAGCCTGGATTCAATCCCAGATCATCCCTACTGCTGGGGCTGGTGCTCTTACTCGCTGTGCTACCTGGCCACCCCAGTCTCGTCTCTTTTTATCCACTAGCAGCCTCTGGGTCAGTGATTCTTTCTCAACCCTGTCTGAGGATGACAGGGCTCCCACTTCTTCTCAAAACTGCTGTGGGACAGCAGGGATCCCCAAAATTGGCTCCCCACACACCCCCTGAAATCAGGTCTATGAATCCCAAATGAAGAGTGACTACATTAGAGAATAGTTTGTAATTCTAATTCAAAATTTATCTCCTGTTTTTGGGCATTTACATAAGTTATTCTCCACACCTGGACTACCTTTCCTTCCCTTCTCTATTATAACCCTAATCTTCATTCAAGTAGTTGCTTAGGTATTATTTCCCCTGTGAAACTTTTCCTAATCTCTGTTCTTTCCTCTCCTCTAGGTTGCTATTCTCTCTCTCTTCCTATTACTTTGTATGATAAATTTCTATTGTTATGTTGTCTTCCAAGCAAAATGAAAATTCCTGGAAGACAGGGATTATTTCATTTTTATTAGGTCATTTATTTATTTTTAATTCTCAACTTCCATAAGTTTTTAATTTTTAAGTTTTAAATTTTCTTCCTCCCCAAGATGGCCTGCAGTCTAATATAAGCTCTACATATACATTCCTATTAAAGATATTTTCACATTAGTCATGCTGTAGAGATTATTTCATTTTTTAAAATTATATGTCCAGTACCTTGCATATCACATTGTGTATAAGTTTAATATATTTTAATGGATTTGTTGATCAATCAATAAACATTTATTAAGTGTCTGCTATGTGCCAGACACAGTGCTAAATGATAGGAATGCAGAGAGTGAGGCAGGAGGCTGTCCCTGCCTTCAAGCATTCTACAATCTAATGGGGAGACAACATGCAAGTAAATATAGAGAAAACAAGCTATATATAGGATAAATAGAAAGTAAGGAACAGAGGGAAGATATTGGAATTAAAATGGGTACAGGAAGGCTTCCTGTAGAAGATGGGATTTTAATTGGGACTTTTTAAAGAAGCAAGAGATATCAGTAATCAGAGTAGATGAAAGAGAACATTCCGGGAGTTGGGGGTGGTTAAGGAGAATGCCAGGAATGGAGAGATAAAGCATCTTGTTCATGGAATGACTAGGCTAGTGTCACTGGATTGAAGACTACACATAAGGGAGTAAGATATAAGTAGATTGGTAGAAGAAGTCTAAATTATAAAGTATTTTGAATACCAAACACAATTTTGTTATTGCTCATGGAAGCAATAGGAAAAAACTGGAGTTTATTGGGTGGAAGTGATAACATGATCAGATCTGTGCTTCAGGAAAATCATTTAGTGACTGAATGGTAGATGAATAAGAGTGGGGAGAGACACCTATTTCCCACTTAAATCTGGTAATCTCTGTTTTTTTTTTTCCTCAGCAACTGTGAGGGTCTTGACTATGGAACTATTCTATGGTCATCTATAGGTTGAAACACTAAGCTCGTTTGCTTTTATGATAGTTACAAGATTGAAATATTAGGGAATTATTGGAGATATACTGTCTCTAGATTATAGGAATGCACTTTTAAAAGTAAACCATAGGGGCAACTAGGTGGCGCAGTGAAAAGAGTACAGGCCCTGGAATCAGGGGGACCTGAGTTAAAATCCAGCCTCAGACACCTAACACTTACTAGTAGTGTGACCTTGGGCAAATCACTTAATCCCAATTGCCCTGCCTTCCCCACTCCAAAAAAAAGCAAAAAAAAAGTAAATCAAAATGTAAATGTAATATGGAAGACAAAATGGAATAGCATGGGCTGATAGTTATGTAGATATATAGTTCGATGACTATAAATGAAAAAGGCTGATTGATTTTGTGATGATATTTTAAAGGGAGGTTCATTAGTGACTTGCTATTAGGTTTTGCCATTAACTTCATCTTGCTTAACATTTTCACTAAAACCATAGATAAAATGCTTATGACATGCTTATGGCTTATGAAATGCATATCACACAAGACTAAGGGATGACTATAATGCTGGGCAACAGAATAAGTTACTAAAAAATTCTTGACATATTGGAAAAACGGATAGAATCTAACAAGGTAATATTTAATAAGAACATGTAAAGTTCTGAACTTAGCTTTTAAAAAGCCATTTTTATTTTTATTCTTTTCTTCTGTTTTCCAATTTATTTATTTATTTTTAATTTTCAACATTCATTTCCATAAGATTTTGAGTTACAAATTTTACTCCCAATCTTTCCTCTAGCCCCACCCCAAAATAGTGAGCTTACTGAATACCCCTACACCCAGTTTGTTCTCTCTTATTGTAATAGTAATGGAATATAAAGATCCCCCTGTATTGGCTTGGTTTTTGGTGTTAAAACCCAGAGCTTGTTAATCCCACTTGTGGGATGGACTTGTTGATGTGAAAAGAGAGGGCTGGACTGGGAGGAGCTGGTGACGTAAATTTGGAGAGACACAAGAGAGAGGCAGAAGAACTTTTTGGAAGCAGCACCTTTGGAGGCAGAGAGAGACTGAGAGGATTGCCGAGGGCCACTTTGAATTGCCCAGGACTTTTGAGAGCTGCCACCCAGAGCTGCCAAGGACTGAGGAGATATGGCTGTTATGCTGGTACTTTGTCTGTTTTGATGTTGTTTTGCCAGATTTGTCCACTGGTGAGAGACAGTCCTATTGTTGCAGAGGCCTTGGAACCTTGCTGTTGGTTCAGAGCTACTGAGACTGTTCTGCAGACAGAGAGTGAATACTGTCCACTGGTGAAGGACAGTGCTACTTTTGCAGAGGTCTTGGAACCTTGCTGTTGGTTCAGAAGCCCTGAAGAAGGATTTTCTTGTTGTATGTTTACAGAAATCCTGAAAGAGGGTTTTGCTAATGTTTTCAGGGGTCCTAGGACTGTTCTGCAGACAGAGAATGAATTAATGAAGAGACTGCCAATGTATCTTGTGGCCTTGCTAAGCTTTGTCTCCCAGGAACAAAGATTGCTGAGAACTTGCCTCTGTCAAAATGAAGAAAAGACCTCCATTTGGGTATTAAGTGCTGTGCTTAAGCTTGTTGTAACTCTGGGGTAGATTCTATTGTGATCCAGGGGTGGGTACTTTTGACCTTTTTGTGCTCTGTGATTGAACAAATGAATGTACTTTACTTATGATTGGAAACTAGTCTCCATTTGAGAAGAGGGGCTTTGTGATGGACCAAATGAAGGTACAGCCTAGGGGTGGAGTAGTATTTAGAAGGGGACTTTGTAATTGATTAAATGAATGTAATGTCCTGGGGTGGGGTAGTACTTGGTTAAATCAGTTTAGGGGTAGTACTTGGAGATTATTGAATCACACTTAGTCAATGCTGTATTTTGAATGATGTCATATTTTGATCTTCTCTGTTCTTAATTTGTCACTGAATAAAATGGAGAGCACCTATGCTGGTATTTTGAACCTTGGTAAGTTGCCTTTGCTTGTTATTACATTACACTTATATCCTCCCTCATTCCCTCTCCCCCAAATTTTCTAGTAGGACAAGATGGATTTCTATACCCCAGTGCCTGTACATCTTATTTCCCAGTTGCATGAAAAAAATTTTTTTTTAAACATTTGTTTGTAAAACTTTGAATTCCATATTCCTTCCCTTCTTCCTTCTTCACCCACACACACTGGGTGGTTGTACATGTGTAGTTACTCAAAATGTTTCCATAGTACTTATATGACTAACTATATTTCCCTCCATCCTATCCTGCCTCGCCCCTTATTTTATTTTCTCCTTTGACCCTGTCCCTTTTCAAAAGTGTTTGCTTCTAACTACCCTCTCCCCCAATCTACCTTCCCTTCTATCATCCCCCCTTTTATCCCCTTCCCCCCTCCTTTCCTGTAAGGTAAGATACCCAATTGAGTGTGGGTGTTATTCCCTCCTTAAGCCAAATTCAATGAGAGTTAGTTTGACCTATTGCCTTTCACCTTCCTGCTCTTTTCCTCGATTGTAACAGTTTTCTCTTGCTTCTTTTATATGAGATAATTTACCCTAATCTGTCTCTGCCTTTCTCCTCCTATTATATTCCTCTCTTACATCTTAATTTTATTTTTTAGATATGATCCCTTCATGTTCAACTCATCCTGTGCCATCTATGTATACATGTACACACATATGCATACACACATATATATATTTATATACACATACACCCTCCTATATACATATATATTCCATTCAACTATCCTCATAGTGAGAAAAGTCTTACAATTACCATTTTTCCATGTAGGAATGTGAACAGTTCATCTTTAATAAGTTCCTTATGATTCCTTTTTCTTGTTTATCTTCTCATGCTTCTCTTCCTTCTTGTATTTGAAAGTCAAATTTTCTGTTCAGCTCTGGTTTTTTCATCAAGAATACTTGAAAAACCTCTATTTCATCGAATGACCACATTTTCCCCTGAAGCATTATACTCAGATTTGCTGGGTAGGTGATTCTTGGTTTTAATCCTAGCTGTTTTGATCTCTGGAATATCATATTCCATGACTTTCAATCCCTTAATGTAGAAGCTGGTAGATCCTGTGTTATCCTGATTGTGTTTTCACAATATTCAAGTTGTTTATTCCTGACTGCTTGCAGTTTTTTCTCCTTGACCTGGGAACTTTGGAATTTGGCTATAATATTCCTAGGAATTTTTTTCTGGGGATCTTTTTCAAAAGGTGATCAGTGATTTCTTTCAATTTCTATTTTGCTCTCTGGTTCCAGACTATCAGGGCAATTTTGCTTGATAATTTCTTGAAAGATGGTGTCTGCACTCTTTTTTTTGGTCATGGCTTTCAGGTAGACCAATAATTTTTAAATTATCTATCCTGGATCTATTTTCCAGGTCAGCGGTTTTTCCATTGGAATATTTCACATTGCCTTCTATTTTTTCATTTGTTAGGCTCTGTTTTATAGTATTTTGATTTCTCATAAAGTCATTAGTTTCCAATTGCACCAATCTAATTTTGAAGGAGTTATTCTCTTCAGTGAGTTTTTGAAATTCCTTTTCCATCCTGCAAATCTGACTTTTTAAAGCATTCTTCTCCTCATTGGCTTTTTGGGCCTCTTTTGCCATTTGAGTTAGTCTATTTTTTAAGGTGTTATTTTCTTCAGGGTATTTTTGGGTCTCCTTTAGCAGGCTGTTGACTCACTTTTCATGATTTCCTTGCATCATTCTCATTTCTCTTTCCAATTTTTTCCCCACTTCTCTTACTTGAATTTCAAAATCCTTCTTGAGCTCCTCTGTGACCCATAACCAGTTAATATTTTTCTTGGAGGCTTTTGATGCAGGAGTTGTGACTTTGATATCTTCCTCCCACTCCATGCCTTGATCCTTTTTGTCCTCACAAGAGGATTCTATTGTCTGTGCTTCCATTGCTTGCTCATATTGGCAGCCAATTACTTGACTTTTGAGCTCTTTGTCATGGTAGAACTCTGCTTTCTAGAATGGAAGGAGCTATGTCGCAAATTGCTGGGGTTTTTGCAGCTGCTGGAGCTATTAGTTCACTGCCCTCTCTGAAGCCTCCACAGGCTCTGGCACCTGGTCACACATCCCAGGACCTCCACCCAAGGCTACAATCCAGATCCAAGCAGGTTAAAGCAAGAGTGATAACTCCTCAGGATGGTTGCTTGGGCCCCCTATGATCTACAGGCCAGGAGCTTCATAGGCAGCCATGGAGCAACAGCTGCAGCCACCACACCTCAGTCACCTCTTGCCCCAAGGACAGGGGCAAGATCACACTCTTCCTTCACCCCAGATTCTAACAGATTTCCCCACTGATCTTTTACTCTTTCTTTGGCATTTATAGGTTGAGAAGCCTGGAAACCACCAGAGCTGCTGGTAATTCACTCTCCTGAAGTCAGCTCTGGCTGGTCAGGGCCACCCTGGAGCCAGAACTGCACAGCTCACACAGGACTCCTCCTGCTCCCAGTCTGGTGCAATAGACCCTTTTTGTTGGCCTGCCAGGCTGCCTTCAGTGGCAGATTTGTTTCTCTTTGTCACTTTGTGGGTTCTGTAGCTCTAAAATTTGTTTAGAGTATTTTTTTTTACAGGTATTAGAAGTGGTTGGAGCAGGAGCCCATACCAAGTTTGCGCTTTACACCACCATCTTGACTCCACCCCCAAAACCATTTTTAGAAATACAGAAATTAAAAAAAAATACCAACGTAAAAAAAAGGCCTCAGGAACTTTACCATAAACTTAATATGATTCAAGAGTTCTGTGCCTATAACAGGAAGTGATGTTTCATTCTACTCTGTTTTGGTTAAACTACATTTATAGCAGAGCTGGGAGATATTAGGAGCATGCTCAGTTGACTTTCTTTACAATGTCCTAAGTATATTTTTACACCTCTGTTTGGAAAGGTTTAAAATAACGTTCTCCTTTTCTATTCATTTCCAAACAGAATAATAGGTTTTGGGAAAAGGAATGACAATGTGTCAGGTTATTGGATTGAGGAGAAGCTTTCTGTTGTCAATAGGTTTGGAATTTCTCTGTTTAAAACTGGCCTGTTCTTAACAGGAGACAGCATCCCTAATAACCTTCAGATCTGAAATAGAGATTACAATGTAAAATATGTGATTTTTATACCAAGTTTTCAAGATGAGTTATGGGGAATATAACTAAGACTGAATTCTGCTGGACTGAAGAAAGGACTTTTTAACTATTACAGCTGTCCAAAAATGGTGCCAGTGACTTCTTTAAAATCCAAACATTTAATAAACATAAGTTGGATACCCTTCTATCTGGCATATTGTTGAAGGGATTTTTGCATGGATGATGATTGACCAACACTTAAGTCCTTTTCTAAATACTAAGATCCTAATATAAATTTTTAATTGAAATGAATAGATATTTCAATCAATTCAGGCCCTGAATTTATGTCTAATGATTTCCCCACAATGACTAATTTCTGACTGCCAGTTAGGTTCTTCATTTGACCTGCTGGGTGACCTTGAATAATCAGGCAACTCTCTAACATCAGTGGTTTTATACAAAACCAAGTAGGGAGACCAGAAAGCTAAAGGGTATTGGCAGAGAGATATTGAAATCCTAGAAAAAAAAGTGATCCTGGATCTATTGAAAGTAATTCTTTCAGAGGCACATATTGGCTTCTGTTTTAGTCCCAAAGCACTGTCAGAGTATAAAGACTTTTGGAAAAAATGTCACCATTAATGAAACCACTGGCAATATATCTATGGCTTCATTCTCACAAAGAACATAATGATCATAAAATTTAGAGCTAGAAAGGACATTAGAAATAATCAAGATGAGCCCTTTTACTTTACATATGGGAAAACTGAGGTCCAGAAGTGTTAAGTGACTTTTTCAAGCTCACACAGGTAGTAATAGATCAAGGAATTGAATTCTTATCCTAAAACCACTCATTTGTTTTAATAGCCTAGTTTATCCACATCTTTTGACTTCTCCAATTCTCAGAATTGCTTGCCCTCTAATAGCAAAATTCCATTGTGCTTACCCTTCCAACTGGTAAGTCCTCTCACTCATATGAAACCTACTGTTTGGTCTTCCTCATAAACTCCAACACCCTGACCCTTTTCTCAACTTTAAGAATATAAGTATTTTTCAAGTCCTTTAGTATTGGATATTCTGAAGGATTCACAGCATAGATAAATGAAATTGTTTCTTTGTATTTTGTAAACCATAAAATACTAAATAATTTGAGTTGCTAATAAAAAGAAATTTGTATATTATCTTCTAATTTGGCTCTTGATTATTTTTCTGAATGGAGATTCTCTTTCTCAGAATCTCTTTTATAGGTCTAAGATTATAGGGGGTTTTTTGTGTGTGTTTAATAGGACTAAGTATTCTTTATGATAATAGATCATATCAAAATGTTTCCTGCTCAGAAGCACCTCTCCTAATATGATCTCTTTCTTTTAATAATCAGAAAAATAAAACATATATCACCTCTCGAGTCCCAACTAATGCCGCTAAAGTTAATCATCCTTTGGGTACTTATTTCTACATTCACTCTCTCCTTTTGTCCTTGGATTATATAGTTTATTGTTAACAAAGGGAAATTTTTATTCAGTACCTAATGATTTTCATAAAGATCCATATTTCCTAATGATATCAAGATTATAAATTGGAAAAATGACAGAGATTTATCTTTTACTTCTTCAGAGGGGAAAAACTAAGAAATAAAATGGTTGCCATTCTTAAAGGTAGAGAAGCACTTTGCCCAATTGCTTAAGATCCTTTAATGGACATTTAGTCACTCCCCCCCCACCAGTTTTTTCACACACACACATACATGTGTGCATATGTACACACATGCAAGTACACACACATGTAACCATGTACATGCAAATGTACTGCTATAAATATTTTGGTGTATATAGCACCTTGCTTTCTGTCTTTGATTTTGGATACCTTTCACTGGTATATCTAAATCAAAGGGCTTTCTAGGTAAGGAATGAAGAGGAATATATTTGCAAATAAATTTGTTATAAAAACAAAAGATATTGATAAATAAATAAATTAGGCCAATCTATGACGATATGCACACAGCTTTTGCATCTTGTGCTTGACAGGTCCTACCAGAGTTGACACTGTTGCCATAGCCTTTGAGAGTCCTGGCCTGTGTCCATGCCAACATGAGAGATCCCAGGATGACAAAAGTAGGGGTTCAGCCATATTATTATACTTTGAACCCACTGACTGGATCTTGTAGCTTTCTGTGCCATTTTGTAGAAAAGTAATGAAAATGAAAACCTATTTTATTTCTGCCATCTAGAAGAATACAGATTAATGTGACATGTAAGCCATACTATATTCATCCATATATACTTACCATCTCCAAAAATTGAAGAGGAAACTGTGGAGTATTTTTTCCTCCTCTCTGCATGCTTTCCCTTGGTCTGTCTGTCATTGTTAGTATCGGGAAACAAATAAAAGCTTCAAAATAACTCTCTGGTGGGCATTTTTTTTTCTGAAACCAGCCTGAGACTTGGATCTCCATGCTGCTTTCATTTTTTCCCCATGTGCCCAGGTGTATGTCAAAAAATAATTTTTTTTTCTATTTTTCTTTAGAAGTTAAAACAATTTTCAAAACTCCTACAGCAGATTGTTATGACAATGTGATACTCCAAGGTTAACTAATCTTGTTATGCACCCTGTTGTTTACCTGAGTTGAGGGCTTTTACAGCAAATTCTTTCATGTTGGCCTTTCCTGTAACTGATATTGAAACAGCGAAAAAATAACAGTAAACTTCTGGAGTGCGAGAAACAATTTCAGAGCTCAAAAATAACAAATTAAATTCTTGTGGAAATAGAAACTGACCTGATATTTCCCAGAACTGATGATCAAACCAGGTCTGACTTTACGTGAACAACTTTAATATTTTCCCTTCCTTTCCCTTTCCCTTTCTTCCCTTCTCTTTCTCTCCCTTCACTTCCCTTCCATTTCCCTTTTTTCCTTTCCCTTCTCTTCCCTTTCCTTCACCCACTTCTGATTTCCTCTCCTGTCCTCTTCTCTACCAGCATGATAATTAAAATTTTGCATGTATGTAAGGAAATTGCACTGTAATCCTCATCCTTAATCCCTCATACCATTATTACCTTTGAGAAGTGATCACCTGTGGGAAGAAAAAGATAAATTACTGAGAAATCTCATAAAATAAAATAAGTCCTGGCTCTTGGAATCAGAGCCTCAACCACTACATGATATTAACTAGCATTTTACATAGGACTTTAAAATTTTGAAGGTGACATATTATTTGATCCTCAAAACTAATGTAAAAGATAGGTGCTAATATTAATCTCATTTTACAATGAGGAAACTAAGACAGTTAGAAAATAAGTGACTGGCCCAGGGTCTCATAGCTAGTGTTTGAGGACAGATTCCAATTCAGTTATTCCATATTCTACTTTCAGTTCTATATCCACTGTCTCACCTAGCTGTAGTAGTAATATTTGTAAAAGTACTAATATATGCTAAAGCTTTTATACTTTTTAAACCTTTGTATACCTTAGTATTTTCTTTGGTCAAATGAGATTAGATTAGTGACCTTCTATAGAGAAATATAGAAAATAATTCATTGGAAGCTTTCCATTAGGTCCTTTCTCACCTTGGAGGCAATATATCAATTAAAAAGCTAACCTTAGCCTGTGAGAGAGGTCATGAGAAGACAAGCAAGGAAGAACCAGGAGAAGCAACCATTCAACTAGTGTCCATGTCTGCCTCCTCAGAAAAAAACAAGTAGGTGTGGGGAGACAGTGCATCAAATTTCTTTAGAGATTAACAACTACTCTAGAAAATGGTGTAACAGTAGATCGAATAACATTAGCTAAGAGAACAGGGACACTGATCAGTGGAATTGTTTTGAATAGATACAGGATGACAATTCATTGTCTTATCAGGGTATTACCTACATGGCCAAATTAAATCTCACCTGGGAGAAGTCATTGAGTCTAAAGAGAAAATGGAGTATTTCTATAAAATTAATGACATTTCTGTTTGAGTAGTGTAATGCCATGCACAGCAGCTTTCCAGAATGCTACTGAATGGAATAATAGTGAAAATTTCTCAGGTAACATTCCAGAAATCTGAATAGAATTGTAATAAAGTACCAAAAACTTAGGACTTAACAGCCTGAGATCCTTGCTCTATTATTCCCCTGGTCATGAGCTGAATGTTTTGCTGGGCTTAGCTAATATATAGGAAGGGAAAGTACATGTTCCTTAAACTTGGCTATGGACTTAGTTTTCCCTTGACTAGCACAAGTTTAGAAAGACTACTATGACCTACAGACTGGTCATTGTGTTTCAAAACCCCCATGATGCATGGGATATTTCCTACCTTCCTGCTGCCAATAGGAGGGTCACCATGACCCAAAAGTCCCTAACACCCCCATTATTCATGAGATATTTTCTGCTTTAATATCTAAATTGATACTTATGACATATTTGTCTGTTTTTATATCCACTAGATATGTGCTTTCTGCTTTTTGATATTACTGACATTTCATCTGCAAACGCCAGAAGACTCTTTAGTGGTTAGATTATGTGCCTCAGTTCCTGATTAACAGGAACAGGATAGGACAAAGTGGGGGGAGAAGGGGTGGTCTTTTGGGTATATAACCAAGCTTTGCATTTTGTATTTTGCCTCTCCTACTAGACTGCCTCTAGTATCGAGACCATCCTTCTTGCAAGAAGAAATAATTTAAAAAATCCTTCCTGTCTCTACATGGAGATATCTCTGCTTATTTTATTTTGGGCAAGGGTCTTCTTGTCCAACACACTACTGTGAACAGCTTTTAAGGTTCTGATTACACAGTATAGCAAACACTCTATTCCACAACAAATCAAAATAAAACATTCAAAGAAAATCAAGGTACAGCATTCACAATATTACAACTTATCACAGAAAAATCATAATATAATATTCACAACAGCTTATCATTAAAATGGCCACATAGTTTTCACCAAAGTGGTCACAATATTTAGAACAAAGAACAATCATCTCAAAGTACCATAGTCAAAGTCTTCCACTCATGGGGCACACTTAGGTTAATTCAATCAGTCACTTATTCAATAATCAATTACTAAGTAAAATCACAATATAGTCTCAAAGTACAATAGTCAAAGTCTTCCACTCATGGGGCACACTTAACTCAATCAGTCACTTATTCAGCAATTAATTACTGTGTCATTAATGACGAAGTAGACTAGAAAATACAGATCCTTAACCTCTAGGTCACTAGTAAACTACAATTTCATCATTACTCAGTACCCACAGAGAGGTCTTTTCATCTTGACTTAGGGCTGGTTCTCAGATTCCCTGGATCCCCTTCCATGGTTCCAGATTCTACCTGGATTCACCAGACTGTCACCTGGGTTCAATGACAGACAGCTCCAGTTCCTTGTCCAGCTCTCTGGGTAGGTCCTGCTCTACAATGAAGTTCACAAGATCCAGTCCATGTCACATCCTTCACAATTTCTGCTCCAGGCAATTCAAGGTTCAACCAAGCCACAAACAGACAAAGTCTCAGCATCCCAGTCATGCTTCCTCAGTCTTCTGCTTCCTCAGTCTTCTCCTGGGTTCCTGGGTTCCTGGCTCCTGTTCAGAAGAAGCTCCACTACCACAAGTTCTCAGGAAATTCTGGCTCAGTTCTCCATTCTCTCTTCTGTAGCTGCTCTGCCACCAGATGCTGGTCCCAAGAAGTTCTGACTGTGACTCTATGGGACTTTTCTTATATACACAGCACTAGCTACTTCCTGTTTCAGGCAACCCCTTCCTGTTATATCAGCAACAGGAGACAAGAGTCTTCTGTTTCCCCAACAGAGGCTTGATCAATTACTAAGTACTAAGTACCTCTTACCTTTGCCAACACAAATTCAAATTATATTACCATTACAAGTGGCCCAATAGAAATCCTTTCTGTTATCACCTAGTATGGGTGAGGGGACCAGTAATTAATTGTTTCTGTTGTTGTTTTCATCATCATCATCATCATCATCATCATCATCATATTTGTTAAAAACTTAGAAAATAAATAAAACTTAGCAATAACAATTGCTTTCACTCCATCAATGTGAGATTCTGTTATTCTAGTTATAGAGAAACCATCAGATACATATCACTTTGCAAGGGGGAATAAAGAAATATTGCACTCAATGTTAAGAGCAATGATTTTTGGGAACCTGATAAGTAAGCCAAGCTAAGGTGAAAAAGATGTGGATAGGTGGCAAAAGATTCAATTCAAATCAATACATAGCTTTTATTACTATGGGAGCAAGTATTGTTCTAGGCCTGGGAGTAAAGGAAAAAACAAACAAGCAAACAATCAGTCCCTGACCTCAAGGAACTTGAGTCAAATTTAAGGTTGACTGTTGGATTGAAGCCCTCAAGAAATGTGGTAGCCACTGTATAAGGAGAAAAGGCATTACTAGATGGTTTATATAAAGCTAGGGGCTGTGGCTCGGGGAACTAGGGGTGACTTGGCTTTTCCCAAGCAGAGTGGGACAAGAATAGTATTTCCTTGATAGTGCAGAGACAACAGATATTCCACAAAGATGAATAGATGTCAGGGTTTGGAAGGAGGAAGCAAAAGCATGAGCAACTTAGGTGGTGGCCAGATAGGGCCTAATAAAATTAGATTAAGGAACTGTCAATATACCTACAACCCATTCCAGTAAATCCAATAAACCATGGCAATATTATCTACTATGTGCCAAGTACTATGCTAGGTGGAGGTCCACTTCCAGGAATTTTCTAAACACTCTGAAACAATCTGATGAGATATAGGTTTTCCATTGTCCATGATGTCCTTTTTGTTTACATTGCCATATACCAAGTCTGTTGAGGGTCAATCATTTCTATATCTGCTTATACACTGGCCAATAGAATTTCTGTTGGACAGAATTCCACTAAATAGGTATGAAGTTTACTTTCAGTTGTACTTAACAGGGATCATCAAACACATAAAACACCAATAGTCAATTGGATCTGTGATCTGATCAATGGGAATATTTCCTCTAGTCATTTAGATAATAACCTGTTTTTGCTGACAAATCCTGTATCTTCTCTATATGCTGCCATAAGTTTATACCAACATACTGTACCTTCATCAAGTGCACCCAGAACCATGAGAATTTTTTTTCTTTGTATACCTATCCTTGAGAAAAGTATCTGGCATATAGTGAAATGCCCATGGTCTCATATACTAAGTCCCTGTATGTAACAAGTTTGGAAAATTACTGAATTCTTCCTGAACTCATATGTGCTTAGCCAGGAGACCCTCCCTTGTGAGAAACATACCTGGCCATACTTCCTGATAAGATGTCAGAATGATCCTGGACATATGGGTCTCACAATAAATCAGGGCAAGGACTATATAACTGTCCAGACCAAGGCCTGGCCACAATGGATGTGCTTATCTACCATTGTCAGACTAACTTTACTTCCCACAAGACTAACTTTATTTCCCACACCTGTTTTGTGGTTTTTGGCTTTAAATATTCCTCCCCTCCCAATGGTCAGAGCAGCTTTCCTAAGGTTTCCTTGGGAGACTGTCACTGGCCAGCTCAATAAAATGATGCTCAGAATAATTGACTTGGCTTGGGTCATTTCAATAGTAGGTGATTAATAAATGCTTGCTGACTCATTTATCCCTTGATATTGCTATTTGATTAGTTCCTCTTCCTTTTCCATTATGCATGAATTTTATGATTTTCTTATAACACTTTTCCTTTTTAACTCCATGTTTCTAATGTGTTGTGACCTGCTCATGCCCATCATGTGCATCTGTGTGATTTACAAGTTCAGTTCTTTTTAGCTGTAGTGTTCCATGATTTGCAGCCCTTACAATACTGCCAGAAAAAAAATATATTAACAGTAAAACACCTGGCCTTTGTTTTAGAGAAAAGCTTAAGGTCATTACAAAAAAATAAAATCAATTTCCCATAGGCTACTTTGTCCTGTTTATTTGAAGGTCCATTTCACTTGCAGCATCTACTTAATATGTGTACGATGATAGGCAAGTTTGATGGTCAGTCAATTCTCCTGTGTATCAAATCTCTGAAATAGACATCCTTTACTCATTTGCTTTTTCTTGCATTAATAGTTAGGTCAAATTATTTTTGCATTATTATGGTTAGAATTTAGAAACCTTTGAAATGTTCTGTGTTTGGGTTAAATCAACATAATGTCATTTGAAAAAAAATCTGGAGGGCCTCACTTTCTATGGAAAATCATTAATTTGAACTATCTTCTAAAACAGTGGTAAATAGGTGAGCCCTATTTCAGGATTCCCTTGATATTATTAATAAAAGTGTTTTGGAGTGACATTATATCTGTTATATGCCGTGGTCTGCTCACTGTCCAGCACTTAGCATGATTCAGAGACATGAATAAGAAATGACCAGGCCATGTGGGTCGTTCAAGGAAGAAAGATAAACTCCATTTATTGATTCTTAGGACAAGGCTTTTATAGAGCAATGAGATAAAGGAAGAGGATTCAAGTATTCATATCATTATCTTGGTCTGTCACATCCTGAAAATAGCATGGCAGTAAGGCCTTTTGTTCTCTAGGTGCCAGAAAGTCTTAGGAAAAGTCAGTTAACTCCTTTCATATGCACATTCATATGCACACTCCTTTCATAGTCACATTACAAAGGATGGTCTTGAGAGCCGGCTTCAAGTCCTGAAGCCAAAGCCATCATCAAGTACATCTCCATAGGAACTGACCACCTAAGAATTCAGATCATTTGGTTTTGAACAGCTAAAGTCTTGGGGCAGAGCCAGTTGGTCTCAGAACTCAAACAACATCCTTATAAATGTAACTCATATCAAAAGAACTCAGGAGGTAACTTGATGAAAAGTTGCTTCTAAAAGAGGTCTGTGATATTCTGGTCCACCGATACCAAGGTAATTATCTGAAGTCCTGGCTCAGGCCTCTTTGGCTCCCAACATTTATATTTTTCAAGAATCTTGTATAATGTTTACACATGCATAGACAACATTTTCATGGGCAGAACCTTTCAGAGAGAGTTTTGCTCTTATGAATCACATTCTTTTTTGCAATCGAAATAGAATGACAAACTGAAACCTTGAATTTCCTATACTTCACAGTTAATTATGATAGTAAATATAGTCCACTGAGAAATATTGCTTTTAAAATACTTCTTAAGGGGCAGCCAGGTAGCACAGCGAGTAAGAGCACCGGCTCCACTGTCGGGATGACTTGTGGATTGAATCTGGGCTCAGACACTTAGCACCCACCCAGAAACACCTGGCTGTGTAACCTTGAACAAGTTACTAAACCCCAATTGCTTAGGGGTGGCGAGGTGGCTCAGCAAGTAAGAGCATCAGCTCCAGTGTCAAGATGACCTGGGATTCAAATCCAGGCTCAGATACTTAGCACCACACTCAGAAATAACTGGCCGTGTAACCTTGAGCAAGTTACTTAACCCTGATTGCTTTAAAAAAAAAAAAACCTTCTTAGTACCTTTTAATATCTCCATCAATTGTATCCTTTTTTTGCTTGTATGTGGGACAGAATTAATTCTTTTAAGAGAGATAATTCTTATAAGATTTTTTAGATAGAAAAACAGAAATATGGATTGACATAATTATTATTTACTCGATCACATTTTTTGAGAGTCAATAATATGGACCTGGATTTTTCTCATGCCTCTTAGAATTTTCCCTTCAGATCCCTCAATATCACCAAAATGATGTCACATTTATTAGGTATACATTTAGTCTAGTCCTGATGCTTGTTCTATCTTTGCTTTCTATAATACCTATAAAAGTAAATTTAACATTGTTTATAAAGTACTATCTACTTAATTTTTGCAGATAAAACCAAACTTAGGAATTAGTTGTGTTATCTCATTTCCCCTATCACCAACCTACCACAGCATTCTCATTAAGATCCAGTAGCAGGGTCTTGTGACTGGCTTTCTGTTCAATTTTGTATGAAAAGAATTACAATAGCCTGGTGGATAGTTTCTGCCTAAGAGCACACAATTAAATAGAAGTTTAAGAACCATATTATATTTGTTCCTTCATTCTTGCCTTCAATTATTTTTTTTCCCTCAAGTCAAAGAAAAAATTAAAGAATTTTATTCTATTTAATTTCTTTAAGGACAACCAGAACTGTGTTTTAGAACCCAGCTATAACAGAGGTCCTGTCCTTGATGATGAAAAGAGGTCACTAACAAAATTCTGTACAAATATTTTTTAAAGAATTTATCTATTTGTTGTTTTCCTTCCAGTTTCAACTGTGAATTCTTTCAGTGTAATTTTTCTTAGATGTTTTCTTGCCAGTCTTTCTTTAAACATTTCCCCCTCTCTTCCTCTGCTTTAAAATGTTTTGTGAGTCAATCTTTTACTGTACTGCACCCTAAGATTTTAGAAATGAGTTAATATTCTAAGCTGGTATTATTCTTGGCTGCCATATCTCTCTGCTTGGCAAGAGAGATCAAGCATTTGCTGACTGAGGTGATTTTTAGTTCCTTTCTTCTTCTCATTATGACAATTGATTTACATTGGTTAAACTTGAAAAAATGCTGTAATGTATCAATGTGCTTTTCTCCACACCCATTCCCTATTTTGGCATCAATAACTAGCTTAAATAGATTAGAAAAGTGTTCTAATTGCAAGATATATGCATACATACATATGTGTATGTATTCTTATTTTGATTTTTTCCTTTCAAATTGGCATTCATTATGTTTTTTGCTCTAATAAACCAGTGGTTTAATTGTACACTAACAACTGCTGACTGGGGTGGGGGTGGGAGGGACATTCTTGCATCAGTTAACCACCTTTGGTATTACTTTAGAATGTAATCAATTTCATTTTTCTTATGCTATTTCATGTACCTTATGCCATTCATCTCCCAAGTCTTTTCTCAAAAGAAGTATTCATGATATGAGTTTGAGGTTTCTGTTTTGACCATGGATCCACCATCTCTCATTCCCTATTTCCAAACCATGTTCTTCAGCTTATTGGCACCTAACTTCCTAAGGTATTTTACCTACCCATGTCTGGTTTTCTGGCCTAGCTTGGCCATGATTCCCTCTCCTTTTGGGTCAGTGATGTTCCTTTGTGTCTCTGCAGGAAAAAAAAATGACAACTTCCTTCCCAGAATGCCAACCAGATAGTTTTGGTATTTGGTATTTTGGAGGCTGGCTGGCTGGCTGGCTGGGGTCCATTTGCAAATTTTATGATCTCAGGCTCATTGGTTTCTAATCTGTATGCTTCCTGACTGAATGACATGTGTGGGGTGTTTATCCATATTGCTATAGTCACTTATTTAAGTGACTTAATCTTTTTCCCCTCCCTAAGCAAGAAAAACCAAGAAAATGCAACCTATAAGAAATATTTCAATTACTGAAAACATCTGAGTAATTCAACTTCCATTTCACCAAAAGGAAACCTTTGCCTTAGAGGACATATTTTAGGTGCAAGAAGCAAAATCACTGGGGCAGCTAGGTGGTGCAGTGAATAGAGCACTGGCCCTAGAGTCAGGAGGACCTGAGTTCAAAACTGACCTCAGACACGTAACACAAAAATCTAGCCGTGTGACCTTGGGCAAGTCACTTAACCCAATTGCCCTCCAAAAAGGAAAAAAAGAAGAAGAAGTAAAATCACAGAAGTGGGGAAGAGCAGGGATAAGTACAGGATACTTTGAGAAATCCAATCCTGGCTGAAACAGAAATTCATGAAAGTGAATAATGTGAGACTACTGAAAATGATTATTACTGCATCTTGAAGGAGTATACTCTTTCATTACAAATTATTTCTGTTAATCTATGTTTTAAGTTAACCTCTTACCCATATTTCCATAAGACTAGGAGATGAATAAGTTGTAGGAAGAGTGCATTTTTTGCACTTAGATAAGAAGGGCCTGTTACTACCACTGATTTTACATGCTATAAAAGGCAGACATTATCAATTTCTTTATTCATTAACATTAGCTCTCCTTTCCCACAAATAAATACAGGAATACATTCTTTAGGGAACAAATAATTGCAGCAATACTCTTTTTCTCTGCTACCTCAGTCTTTTCCCCCTCCTTTTTTTCTCTCCCCATCCTTCCTCTGTCTTCCTCTTCTTTCACTCAGTCTTCCTCTTCCCTCCTTGTCCCTTTTCTCAACTCTCTTTACTCCTCTCTAATCTTCTTTTCTCTCTTCCTCTTGATTCACCCTCCCTCCACTCTCTTCACTGCATCTTCAAAGATGTTTGTTTAAACTTTTATTTTTGATTTTGTACTATGTTTACTGAAATCAGGCCCGTATCTACAAGTAAAATGTTTTTTGTGACTGGTTCTGTTATTTTGTTCTCTTGTATTTTATATTCTTGAGAAAAGGCCTTACTTATAGAATCCAAAGCCCTAGGTGTCAAACCATTTGTGTGAGATTTTGAGTCTTATACCTGTTGGGGGGAAGGTAATGGAACACTGGTGTTAGAATAGATTTTACAAGACATCTGATATAGTTCCTACCCTTATGCCTTATTATAAAAATAGAAAAATCACTTACCTTGAGTACTTTCTGGGGTAACTCATGTAACTATATGAGGTCAATTTTGAGGTGCAGTATTTCCTTTAATTTTTTTTCCTTTTCCATGAAGATTTTATTTTATAGGAAGATATCTGCAACTAAATTAGCCAGATTGAATAGTGTCTGTTCACAGGTCTAGCAAGGGCATAATGGCTAATCATTATCTATAACAGGTGTTTGACACTGAAATCCTCCTTCAGTGACTCATCCTTGTATAAAGGTGACCTTGGGTATTATAAGGTTATGGCAGTGGAACACAGGTTCAATTTACAGCAATTTGGAAAAACTTTTAAGTTCTGCTTGGTGATGGTCTGTATGTTTATTGTTCATGGCTCAATCTTACCAAATTTTAAAACCAGGCAGAGTTATAATCCAGTCATTTTTTGATCACAGTAATTCTTTCAGACCATCAACTAAGTTTTGAATGGGTTGCATTCCTCTAACCGAGAAATTACAGATCCTTCAAGTATTTAAGCAGATAACATTCTGGAGCATTTGAAGGGTTATGAAGGTATGGGTTTTTGTAGAAACAAATTAATTACTTTGCCATTAATATGCAACTCTTTCTTTAATCAAGCAATTATTCATTGAGCATTTTTATATGGTAGGCATAACAAGTTAGAGCTTTAATACATACACATACATGGACATGCACATACACACATGCAGACACACATGCACACACATAAGTTTGTTTCTGTGGAGATGCCCTCAGTACAGTTCTCTGAAAGCTATATCCATATTCTAATCATACATAAGAAAAGAATTGAAAATTATAGTTCTTCTTCTCCTTCTTCCTCCTGCTCTACTTCTCTTCTTCTTCCTTCCTTCTTTTTGCTTGTTTTTTTGGAGGGGGAGGGCAGGGCAGTTGGGGTTAAGTGACTTGCCCAAGGTCACATGGCTAGTAAGTGTTAAATGTCTGAGTCCAGATGTGAACTCAGGTCTTCCTGACTCCAGGGCCAGTGCTCTATTCACTGCACCACCTAGCCACCCCCTTCTTCCTTCTTCTAATCTAAAGGATAAATTAACCAAAATTAAAGTAATTTATTAAAAAAAAAAAAAACCAAGATAGCTAACATGGAAACTTACCTTCTCCATATACTCAAGAGCATATCTGCAAATTCCCATAGTATCAGCAGAAGAAGGAACATAAGCAGGGAATACAAGTAACCAGAAAACTAATGTTCCCATGGCTTAATTCCAGCTGAATCACCTCTTTTCTGCTGCTTCCTCACAAAATTGCTGATGCCATCTTCTGGGCTGCTTTCTACTCTGTGCTGTCATCTTTTGAGTCTTTGTTGAATTCCACCTGTCCTCTGATGATTTTCTCTTGGTGTTGTTCTCGTCTGGGGCTCTGCACAATTGTCTCCTGCTAGTTTTACACTACATTCAGCCTCCTCTGCCTAGAGGAGCATTGAAAAGCATTTTTATTTGTTTTGTTTTGTCTTTTTGTTTTCAATCAGATACCTAATCTAATAGTCAACCCACAAAGCCTTAAATTAAATATGTGTTTGGAAATCTATCCTTTCATTTCAGCACCAACCCCCTATTGCCATTGCATATCTGTATTGAGATGAATCAATTTTTTTCTCAACTACATTCATGTTCCTGGCAGCTAACACCTCAGAACTCACTTAGCAAGATTGATGGAGGCATGGCAAAGATGTTTATCTTTGTCCTTAATTCCTTTGGTTTCACCCAAATCACTCTTTCCTTACAATAATCTAGCATACAGTAAAAAGAGGATGAACAGGCTTAGACATTATAGGATTTTAAAATGCAAGTTGGCGTTTGTAACTTGGAGAAAATATTCAATGGGAATAATGCAATTGTTTTCAAGTGTTTGAAGGACTGTCATATCAAAGAGGGGAGAAGGAATATATTTGCTTTGCTTGGTTCTGGGGAGAGGTGGTGTGCGAAATAGAGGCAATTTTAATCCATTAAACATTTAAGTGTTTATCATGTGCTAGGCACTGTGCTAAGCACTAGGGATACAAAAAGAAAAGAGAAAAAGTCCCTGCCCTAAAGGACCTCACATTCCAATGGGGCAGAAGACAATAGTATATACTTGCATACTTACATACATGTGGGTGCTTGTGTGTATTTGTATGTGTATGTACAGAAGGTAGTTTGAGGAGAGAGTACACTAATTCTGATGAAATCAGGAAAGGTTTTATGTAGAAAGTGGCACTTGAGCTGAGACATTAAAGAAACCAAAGATTCCAGGAAGTAGAGTGGATAAGGGAGTGCATTCCAAGCTTGGGAGGCAGCCAATGATAAAGCATGGAGATGCTAGATAGAATCTTGTCAATGTAGAACTGCAAATAGACCAATGTCACAGAGGGTGTGGAGAAGATTAATTTGTAAGAAGATTGAAAATATAAGACAAAATAATTGCCAAAAATGAGTTTTTTTGACCTTGGATGTAATAGGGAGCCATTGGATTTTATTCAGTAAAGGAGTGACATGATGCTCAAGTGGAACTTTATGATAGCCACTGGTGTTTGAGTGACCTACCATGAGTTGCAGTAGGGAAAGACTTGAATTAGGGAGCTCAAGTAAAAGGCTATTCCAATAGTTCAGATGAAAGATGATGACAATTTAACCTAAGGAGTTGGCAGATAAATAGAAAGAAAAGGATATATTTGAGATGTTGGAGAGATAGGAATGACAAGATTTCATAACTTATTAGGTATAAGGAGTGAAGAAGAGGGAAGAATTCAGGATAAAACAGAGTTATGAACCAAGATGACTGGAAGGATGGTGATACCTTTAATACTAATAGGTAAGTTAGGAAGAAATATGGGTTAGGGAGAAGATGATGATCTTTGCTTTGTTTATGTTAAATTTGCAATTTGTTTAGGGCATTCAGTTTTAAATTTTCTAATAGGTAGTTGATCATATTGCACTATATTTCTGCAAAAACACTGTATATCTGCAAAAATATATAGATCTGGAGTTATTTGCACAGAGATATTTTCTGTACCCCTAGGAGCTGATCATATCACTAAGCAAGAGACTCTTGAGAGTGAAGAGAAGATGGCCCAGGACAAAACTTTAGTATGCACCCACAATTAGTGGGTGTGAATGGATGAAAATCTCAATTAATGAATGTGATTTGGATGAAGGTCGAACAAAGGAGTGGTTAGGTAGATAGGGGGAGAACAAAGAGAGAGCAGTTATGAAAACCCAGAAGGGAGAAAATATCCAGAAGAAGGTGGTCAAAAGAGACAAACACTAAGAAGAGGTGAAAAAGTATAAAGATTGAATAAAAGCCACTAGATTTGGCAATTAAGAGATCTTTGGTAGCTTTCCATTAAGTAGTTCCATTTGAGTAGTAAAGTCAAAAGACAAAATGTAGATCATTTAGAAGGAAGAAGAGATTAAGTGGAGACATTGTATAAAGTTTACTATTTTTTAAGGATTAAAGAAAATATCAGTTTTCTCCCCATACTTGCCTTTTGCTATTTTCTTCAAAAGTTCTCTTGGCTTTTCATAGCTTTAGCACCAGAATCATTGCCCCTTTCCTAAGTAAAAATGCATTCCCTCTTCAACCTGGTTCCATGGGTCTCATCTTTTTTGTTTACATTCCTTCTTGGTGATTCACAACATGTATTATTTTTTAATGATATTTTTGTCTTAATATCACTTTTTTTTTGTTTTTTAGGAGGGGGAAGGTAGGGTAACTGGGGTTAAGTGACTTGCCCAAGGTCACATGACTAGTTTTTGTGTTAAGTGTCTGAGGCTGGATTTGAACTCAGGTCCTCCTGACTCCAGGGCCAGTGCTCTATTCACTGTGCCACCTCGCTGCCCCTTAATATCACTTCCAATTAAAAAGAACAACAATATTTCTCCACCCTCTCTACAGATAGTCATCCTTTGTAACCAAGAATAAAACAAAAAAAAACTAAAAAAAATATGATTTAGTCAAGCTAAACAATGCATCAAACATGCTGTACAGTATAAGGATTGTTACACACCAGTTGTCCTTAAAGCACAGTCATGTGTCTTTTTTTGTGGGGTAACAAACTTTGTATAATAATTACCAAGTGTTTAGTTTCAATTTTTGTTGACATTATGCCTTTTATATCATTGTGAATACTTGTCTATATTATTATTCTGGTTCTACTTATCTCACTTTGAATGAGTTCATAACATTAGCACATTAAAGGCAATAATACAAATCTTGCTCTTTTTTTTTTTTAACAAATACGATTTCACTATTTGTGGTTCTTTTTCAGTTTAGATTTACCCTCTTCTATGGGGAGTGGGATGGGATGGAATGATGGTGGTACATTTTTGCCATAGAATTATAATTTTCAGCTTCTGTAACTATGAGCCATTTGACCTTTGGTGGGGGGTGGGGGTGGGGAGACACTGAAGGAGGAGGCAGAGAGACATGAAATAAACCAAAAACAAATGCATTGATTCAGCATCTCTATTTATAAGCTGCAGTTTAGCAAAATTTTGAGAAACAGCTGTATACACCATGTTCTCTGATTTTAAATTTAACACCCCGTGACTTCCTTATTTTCTCAATAGTCACAAAGATTCTTTGTTCAAATTGAAATTTAGGCAGGTGGGAGCAAACAACTGGCAGTTTTGCAGTTACCATTTTCCCCATTTCCCTCTTTTTAATTTTTTTGCCTGATCTACATTACCTAATTATCAGGAAACTCATTTTTTCTTATCTCAGGTGAAATTACCATTCCTCCTTTTATTTCTGGGCTATGATTCACTCTGGCATCCTGTAGAACAAGCATATGCTCAGGCTTTGTGGCTATTGTTTTTGTTACCTGTTTGCTGCTGCAGGCACCTACATATGTGCAGTTGGCAGCCAGGGTATTCAGGGTCAGGCTGAAGGAAACCATCTGGCCTGTTATCAACCAGCACAGGTGTGTTGGATTTGATATTCTTTTAGGTAAGGGGATATACCTCCATTATAGTGGTCACAAGCTTTACCCTTAGCTAAAGAAATAGATTACTTGTTCTGGGAAAAATCAAACAGTTGGAAAATTTTGGGGAGTCTAGCATGTAAGAAATACACTACAAATTACACATGTAAAGGAGTTGTGTTTTTTATTTCATTTTGTGTCCCCCAAAACACTAACCACAGATCCCACACCTCAGAGGAGATCTTAAGAATTGAATAAATGAATAAAGAAAACAAACCTATCAATTCATATAGCTTTCCATCAACCACCCTGACTGTTGCTTTTACTTTCCTCGTTGACACATATCCTATCAAAGTTCATGTCTTTTTCAGGAATCTCCAAAAAGACAAAGCTGAGGCATTTAATCTTATTGGTTTTCCTTTTTCAACTTTGCCTACTGCAAGGTATATTCCTCGCTGTCTCACCATATTGACCATACCTACTGAATTTCATTCATGAAAGACCACCACTTTTACTAATGGTTTAGCCAACAGCTACATCTATACTATTAAGCTACAGGACTTGTTTAACTTACTTAGTACTTGGGGTCACAAATGCAATTTGGGGAGAGGGGAGGTTGGAGCCAAGATGGTGGAATGGAAGCAGTAACTTTTCTAAGCTCCTCCATGAATCTTATCACTAAACTTTAAAAAGTGAATCTGAATGGATTTTAGAGTGACAGAATCCATTAGGAGATGGAGCATGTTAGATTTCCAGCGCAGGAAAGTGCCCACGTAGGTATGGGCAGGGGAAGTGCAGAGCATGTGGGGGCTGCACCAGTGTGGACCTGAGAGCAGACTACAGCAGAGAAGGAGCCTCATCTAGCAGACTCACTCACCCCAAGGGCAATTTGCAGCCCTCTCACCATAGGATGGAGGATCAGTTGGAGGTGGGTAAGAGAAAGTGCAGGGCCAGCAGCTTCTCCTGGGGCTATCAGCCCACAGCCTGGAAGTTTAAAAATCATCTACCTGAATTTCCAGAAGCCAAGATGGCAAAATAAACCCTAGCTCCTCCAATTCCTCCTCCCTGACCCAGAAAACCCAGAGATAAATGTCCTACCCAGAGAAAAATCCTGAAATAGTGGAAATAGCCTCAGGCTTAGGAGTCACAGAGAAAGGGTGTAACTGAGGCAGTAAGGAGTCTGAAGTGAAAGGTGGGAGGGGTCCCAAAAAGCCCCACCTCAGCTGACCAGCAGGAGCTCCCAAAGCCCAGGGTGGTGGATCCAAGAAGTGCTAACAATACAAGCCCAACTGTGTCTTAGCACCATCAGGGGAATCTGTAGACACAGTGCTGGCCACCAGCTGCTGAGCTTGCCTGAGCTGTAGCCCAAGGGCATAGAGGCAGAAATCTGAAGGGGCCAGACCACCCCTCTCCCACAGATTACTCTGTGAGCCTCAGGGTAACTCAGGGGAAACACTGAGAATCCTGGCCTTAACCTCAGTCTAGACACCCAGAGGCTACAGAAAACAAAGTCAACAAGGAAGCTCTTAGCTCACAGCCTGAGAAATCAGGAAATAGGAAATCACAATGGGAAAGAAGGAAGCTGAGAAGGGAAAAGCAAGAAAATTGGTCCAAGCATATTATACTGAGCAAGAACAACCAAATACAGAGGACAACATGGACTCATATTCACATCTGAGATCACAGAAGGAAATGTGAACTGGTATCAAGCCCAAAAAGCATTCTTGGAGGAGCTCAAGAAAGATTTTAAAAGCCAAATGAGAGAGGTAGAAGATAAATTTAAATTTACAGTGACCAAATTGGGGAAAAAAAAAAAAAACCTCACTGAAGAAAACAAATCCTTAAAAAGTAAAATTTGTGAACTGGGACAGCATGTTCAAAATCTAACTGGAGAAAATACCTCCCTAAAAAGGAGCTTCAAAAACTAACTGAGAAAAATTATTGACTAAAAATTAGAAACATTCAAATCAAAGCTAAGGACTCTATGATGCATCAAGAGTCAGTCAAACAAAACATGAAGATTGAAAAAAAAATGTAAAATATCTCACTGGAAAAACAACTGACCTGGAGAACAGATCCAGGAGAGATAATCTATGAATTATTGGTCTACTGGAAGGCCATGATGTAAAAAGCAGCCTAGACAACATCATCCAAGAGATTGTCAAAGAAAACTGTACTGAAGTCCTAGAATCAGAAGGTAAAATAGTTATCAAAGGAATTCACCAGACTCCCCCTGAAAGAGATCCCAAATTGAAAACTTGAGTTTTATAGTATATAGAAATATATATATATATATATATATATATATATATAAATATATATATATATATATATATATATATATATATATACACACACACACACACACACACACACACACACACACACACATATATAATAGTATACAGAAGTACTATAGAAATATAGTAGCCAAATTACAGAATTACAAGGTTAAGGAGAAAATACTGCAAGCAGTCAAAAAGAAACAATTCAAATATTGTGGAAATACAGTCAGGATTACACAAGACCTAGCAGCTTCAACATTAAAAAATCAGAGGGATTGGAATTTGATATTTCATAAGGCAAAAGAGCTAGGACTGCAACCAATGATCAACTACCTGGCAAAACTGATCATAATCTTTCAGGCAATGAGATGGTCATTTAATGAAATTAGAGATTTCCAGACTTTCCTGATGAAATAGCCAGAGCTCAATGGAAAATTTGATCTCCAATAACAAGACTCAAGAAAGAGACAAAAAGGTAAACAAGTTAAACACACACACACACACACACACACACACACACACACATATAACTTAGGATTCAATAACAGCAAACTGTTTACATCCCTATATGAGAAGCTGATACCTGTCAATATTGAAATTTATATGACTATGGTGACCTTTAAAAGGGATATACATAGATAGAGGGTGTGGGTATAAATGAACTAATCTTATTATAAAAAAAAAACTTATTAAGGGGTTCAAAGGGATTTTAATGGGATAAAAGGAAAGGATGAGGCAGAAAAATGTAAATTATGCCACACAAAAAGGCTTAAAAACATACTATAGTGGAGGGGAAAGAGGGAGGGAGATGAACATCATATGAACTTTATTCTCATGCTTCTTGTTCAAAGAGGGATCAATATAATCAGTTAAGTTTAAGAGTCTAATGTGAAAAGACACAAAAACTCGTTATAATAGAGGGAAAAGAGGGAATATGAAATTTACTCTCATTCGTTTGGGGTCAAAGAGGGAATAACATACTCAAATAAGTATAAAAATCTGTTGTGACCTATAGGCAGTAGGAGCGGTAAGGGGCAGATAAGGGGAGGGGTGGTTAGAAGGGAGAGAAATTGTAGAAAGGGGAAAGGATAGGTAAAGACAAGGGGGGTCACAGGGAGGAAATACTTAGGGAGGTGGTGGTCAAAAGGAAAACTTTTAAGGAGGGGAAGGGAGAAGGAAGAAACAAAAACATAAATAGGGGAGGGAATAGTATGGAGGAAAATAAACAGATATTTCTCATAACTATGAATGTGAATGGGATAAACTCCCCCCCAAAATGGAGAGAAATAGCAGAATGGATTAAAAACCATAAGCCTACAATATGCTGTCTATAAGAAACACATTTGAAACAAAGGAATATCCACAGGGTAAAGGTAAAAGGCTGGGGTAGAATATATTATGTTTCAGCTAAAGTAAAAAAAAAAAAGCAGGGGTAACAATCCTTATCAGATAAAGCAAAAGCAAAAATAGATCTAATTAAAAGAGATAAGGAAGGAACCTATATCCTGCTAAAAGGCACTATCAAGAATGAAGCAATATCATTACCAAACATATGTGCACCAAGTAGTATAATGTCCAAATTTCTAGAGGAGAAGTTAAAGAAATTAGAGGAAGAAATAGATAGCAAAACTATACTAGTGAGGGACCTCAATCTCCCCCTCTCTGAACTTGATAAATCTAACTTCAAAATGAAAAGAAAGAAGTTAAGGAGACAAATGGAATTTTAGAGAGGATCGCTATGATATATCTCTGGAGAAAATTAAATGATGTCATGGGGAGGGTTGGAGGGGTAAGAGGAGGAGGAGAGGAAGGGGGAGAAAATTTGAAACTCAAGGGATTGTGGAACTGAATCTTGTAAACTAAAAGTAAATGAACAAATTAATAATGACAAAAAAGTGAAACAAACAAACAAACAAATGCAATTTGGTCTTCTGAGTCAATCTATGCACCAGGAAAGAAAGAACATTGTGCTCTGTGCAAAGAGTCCTGAGGTTTAGACTGTGCCACAGTCTTACCTAAAGTTGGCTTGTACCCATTCAGTATTTCTAATATGGATTTACCTCTTACAAAGTCTACATATGGTATGGTCTCTCATATGCCAATATCCATCCCTAACCTGAGGTTTATAGAGTAATTGCTTGTCTATCTCAGATGGGTGGTTACAGAGGGAATATCAATTCTACTAAAAATGAAGCTTTGAGGAGAGTCAGGGTGGGGTAGCAGAGTGAATTTTTCATTATGGAACTGGGTCTCAGTTATTCTACTAATCAGCTCAGTATGTAACAATGGATGAGATATTTAACCTGTCTGGGATTCAGATTCCTCATCTTTAAAGGTAAGTATTTGGACTACAATTCAGTTCCAAGATTTATGGAACTATTATCTGCTACAGAAAATTCTATTTTTGTAATCATCATTATTTCCTTTTTTTCCTTTAAAATGTGGCACTTCATTGTAAATAATGTCTATTTTTTTTCAAATGTTAAATTTAATTATTTTTTTGGGGGGGGGCTCCTTTTTATATATTTAACATGACACTCCAACTCCTGATTCCCTGATTCAGTGTTTTTTTCTGACTGTTCCCCATGCCTAGATGCTTTTCTCATTTCCTGGCTTTCCTTGCTTCTTTTAAGTCTCAACATCCCACCTTCTTTAAGAAAGTTTTATCAATTCATCTTAATTCTAGTGCCTTCTCTCTGGTGATTACCCCTGATATAGCCTATATATATATTTTTTTCTTTGTATCAAGGTATTTGCATATTGTCTCCCTCATTAGATTGCAGGTTCTTTAAAAACAGGGACTGTATATTTTTTTTCTTTGTATCCCCAGCATTTAGCACAATATACGGTACATAGTAGGTACTTAAAAAATTATAGTTGGCTGATTTCTAATGGCCAATAAATTATACTGACAGTAAAAGTTTACCCAAGGCAAAATCATGAAATAGCCAGTTTTTCTCTCCATCCTCCCTATTTTATGACTCTGACAAGTCCCTTTCATCAATAACATTTTCCTTTTTATTCCTACTAAAACTTGCTTTCAAAAACACCTAAACTCTTAAGAATATCTGAAAATCCTCCTTCATACCAAGGCATTTGATGTCGAACTGGCTTACTTATTATACTCCATCACAAAAGTGAATTTGAATTATAGTTGAGTACAACATCTTAAGTTAAAAAAAAGAATTGACAATGGTGAAATTTCAGGCAGCAGTGAATCAAATGAAGAAAACATTTTTTGAATCAAAAGCATTCTGTAATCATACCATGTAGTATTTATATAATCTGCCTCTCCATAATCTAGTCGCAATGATTGATATGGTACAGAGAATATGTAGGCATAAACATAATATTCTTAATATGCATCTGTGGAAGAAAAATATCTCCAATAAAAGCAACATTTCATAACTAGAATATTATTATTAATCTACCTAAGATTTTAATATGGTTCCTAGAATAGCCCCCCAAAGTGGTCATTTGAAATTACAGAAGATTATATAACTACAATTTTTATCTGCTTTATGATCATTTTTTTTTCTGTTATCTAGTACTTACAATTCCACATGTTGGGAAACTTTTAAAAAATAAATATCAAGAACATTTAATTTGCCATGGCCTAGTAAAATTTTCAAGGAAGATGTATAAGAATAAATTGATGTGTGAAGAGGGTACGCACTCTTCTATCCTAATGACCAGAGTAACCCTTATTTGTTTTTTTTTTTCATTCACCACTTCTAAATATTAGAAATGAACTAAATTAATGAAATCTATATAGTACCCAAAGTAAGAAGGATCCCAGGATGAGACAAGACACAACTGAAAGAAAAGGCCAGGAAGAGGACAGGACATTGGAGTTAGAGACTTAAGCTAACAAGAACCCAGACATTGTGGATGGGGTTTTCTGTCTCCATGAAACCTTCCCTAAAGTAATCCAGACTACAATGTGACAGGCAGCTAACCGATGAAATTAAAATATCACATCAAGAAACAGTCAACCTAAAAGGAAATCAATGAAAATGATTTATTACCTTGGCCTATGTTCTACTTTGCTTATACTGCTTCTATTTCTCTCCCTTATAGGAATAGTGAATGGACTCAAACTGTCATTAGTTTTGGGGACTCCTAAAACCTCCATGTGAGGAAGCCACTTCTAGTCAGTATATTCTCTGCAATTTAAAAATAAGAGCTTCCTAGAATATGGAGTCATTAAGAGACTTGTCAGTATATATCAGAGATTGGATTGCCAACTTGTACATGCTCAAACACTACAAATTAGGGCTTGATTTATTGTTTTGTTGATTGTCTAGACTTAAGAGATGGAGGAAATAACAATAGCACAGATAAACTTAGGAGTGTACCATGTGTGCTTTATTTTTCTCTTCAAAGAACCAATTAAACTTTTTCCAGTATACTGCTGACTTGATCCCAAGACTTCCTGATTTTAGGACTGGGTCTCTATTCTCTACACTCTTTGGCCACTGACTATTTGACCACTCTTCCTCCTATCAGTGATATTTGTTTATGTGTCTTCCTTCTCATTAAACTCCTTGAAAGCAGAACCTGTGTCATATTTATCTTAGTATCCCTACAACTGAACTCAATGTTTCGCATAAAGTGCTTAGTAAATTTTTGAAGCAAATGACATGTTCCTCCACTAATATTCCTCTATACTCTGGTGCCTTATTGTGGCATAGAGGTAAGCCTGCAATTTAGAAGGCAATTCCAGTGAATGCAAGTTCTCCAAGTTTACAGTTTGAGAAAAACTGGGAGCTTAAATAACTCGTCCTGGATCATACAGTCAGTATTTGTTAAAGATAAGACTTGAAACCAGTTTGCTCTGTCATCAAGGCCAACTGTCAACCCAGTATAGCAACCTTTATTATTAGCTATCATGTTTGAATTGTCTCTATGCTATGCAAGAAACATCTCAGAAAGGCCTGTCTGATGTGAAGTAAATCCTTTTATCTCATTAAATGAGAGAAGAGAGTGGGGAAAATCCCATTCCCTAAATTAATTGTGCATGTGAACACAGACCATGGCATTAAACCATCTTTAAGAAAGTCTTACCAAGGAGAAGTCCTGATTTTTTGGTTTTAGAATGGTGGTGTCTCAGATGAGTATCTCTGATGGACCAACTGAAAGGGAAGTTTTTTCTCAAACTTTTTTTTTTATCATTTTTTTAAATTCCACTGCTTAGAAACATTTCTTTTCTCTACCTCTTTACCACCACCCCTTCTACACTTCTTCTCTGGGACTATTTAAAAGTTGAATTCAAGTTTGCTGAATCACTGAAAACAGCCCAGCAATTCTGCCAAATGAACATCTTGGGGCATATAGTTGCTGTTCATTAGACTGAAGCTTGCTGTTTGGTAAGCTGGCTCACCTACTAGAGGCAGAAGGAAGAAATCTGGGATGCAGATGTTAATTTTGTTTAAAGGAACAAACCTCAAAAACAATTTTAAGGTTGGGGTATATTAACCATGACATGGCTAAAAGGGGCAGTTGGGGGTACTAACCTATTTTGAAAATTGTGGTACTCTCACAGCAGCAACGTTATTGAAAGGGGAAAGAAGAAACCAAGTTATTTTCAGTGTTTTCCCACATATTACAGAGGAATTCAATAAATGTAGGCATCTCATTCTTTAGTTCTATCTACAAGGGCTTTAATTCTTCTTTACCAGAAGCAACTTCAGTGAGAATAACAATAGATCACAGAATCATTACAATCTAGTCAGCAAGGACCTCAGATATAATCTAGACCAAGCATTGCTTTTTATAGCTAAGAAAGCCAAGTGGCCTAAAGGCTAAGTGACCTGTCCAAAATGGGTGATTGACTTGCCCTAAATAACACAGGTAGTAAGTAACAGACCCAAGAGTTGAATATAGGTCTTCAGATGGCAAATTAATGTTCTTTTCACTCCACATGAAATCATAACCCTCATGGGAACTATCTAACTATCCTTATATTTTTAGCCATTAACATATAACAGGACAAAAGGGAAGAGACTATAGAGTTGCCTTCTCTAACTAAGGGTAAGTCTTATCTTTTGGTAATGAGGGATAATATTCTGGATTAGGCATCAAGACGTTCTGGGTTCAAATTGTACTTCAAATGCTTGCTAACTGACTAAACCTGAACAAGATATTTATGTACATTCAGTTTCAATATAGGCCTCTGTGAATGGGCATAAAAACATCTTAAGAACTTACTTCACTGGGCTGCTGCAAAGATCAAATACATGCAAAGTGCTCTGCAAGTCTAAAATCTCTCTATAAATATTAATTATTATTATTATGAGGCAAAATTGATGGAGATATGATGAGCCTCATAGTCTGAAAGACCTTTGTTCAAAACCTGCCTCAGACACTCGCTGATGTGTTACCTTGAACAAGGAACCTTAGTGCTCTAGACAATTCTTCTGACTGAAAGTTGTAAAAAAGATGTTCACTTACATTGGTAGAATGAATTTCCCCATGCCAGTAAATAATAGATGTAGTCTTATAATCTTCATCATCATAATTATTAGGCCATTCCTCTCCTACCGCTGGAGAAAGAGGTCTTGATTGGCCAGACATTCTTAGAGAAACATGATAAAAAATAATTCAAATTGCTAACAGCTTACAAATTGCTATATTCATGGAAACCATCTGAGATAGGTAATGCTTGAGGATCTTTCTAATCCCCTCTTAATCAAATTAATTTGCAAATGGCTACTTCTAATTCCACATATGTTGTATGAAATAAACTCTCAATCACATAATGGACAAATTAGACAGTTTTGATTGCATAAAATAAGAAATTTTTTTAAATGGATGAAACTGTTACAGTTAGAATAAGACAAAGGGTTGCTGATTTGCTGGGAGGGGGTATTGCTATTCAAAGAAAATATCTCTTATAAGGATATGATAACAAATATAACAAACTGATACAAGTATGTGAAAGTTAATATAAATGATCAAGACATGAATATACACTTTCAAAAAAGGACTTCAAATTATCAGCAATCATATGAAAGAAAGCCCTAAATCACTACTGATGAGAGAAATATGAATTAAAATAAGTCTAAGATTTTATCTGACATCCATTGGACTGGAAAAGTTTAAAATCATATGAAACAAGTTTAAATTTATATTCAAATTCCATTGTCCTAAATGGAAGAAGTGACTATGAGGTGATTTGCCCTTGTCTCAGGAACTACCTATTCTTTTTTCTTCATTTCATCAATTGCAAGGTACACCACATTTTGGTAGTTGGGAAAATCAGGATCCCAATAGACTCTTGCCATTTCCTGCATTCATACATGATGTAATATTGAATCATCAGGTGAGAAGTTCACAGTCTAATGTTTTGGCAAAAGTTCTGGACTTGGAGTCAGGAAGAACTGTATTAAAATCCTGCTCAGTTACCTAGTAGATTAATGTCTTTGATCTTGCTTTATTTATTTGGACTTTGGTTTTCTACTCTTTGTAAATTGGGAACAATAATAGTAGTAACAACAACAAAAACAACAAGAATTATATGGTCTTTCCTATGTGCCAGACACTGTACCAAGTACTTCAGAAGCATTGTTTCATATGATCTTTATAACACTCCTAGGAAAAAAAGATGTTATTATTATCCCCATTTCACAGGTGAGGAAATTGATACAGAGGTTAAATATGACTTGCCCAAGATCACTTAGGTAGGAACAGTTTGAGGCTAGATTTGAACTCAGGCTTTCCTGACTTATCAATATTTTCATTGTATCACTCATTTGTTGGATACCTTAGAGGGTAGCTACTACCTCAAATTTCAGGTGAGCCTATAAGTCCTAATAGCATAGCACATAAACCCTCACTAATGTCCTTTCCAAGCAAAATCAGCCAGGACACTCAATGGGTGATTTATGAAAGGCTTTTGCTCAAATGGCATAGAAAGAACAGTAGATGCAATACCATCTTCCCCCCCCCCAATAAAGCTGGGGTAAATTCCATGTTTTGCATGACTACACATGAATAATCCATCACAAACTGCTTGCCATCTCAATGAGGAGGGGGAGGGAGAAAATTTAGAATTTAAAATTTGCAAAAATGTTAAATTATTTTTACATTTAATGGGGAAGAATAAAATATTAAATTAAAAAATAAATGCAGTGGCAAGGGTGGACAAAACCTTAAAATGCAGTGGTAGTCACACACACACAAACACACACACATACACAGAGAACACATAACTAAAGCAATATATCCCCCAGGGGAATTTACTTGTTTCTATTGGAAGCTCAGATGATTTCCTGTCCCCTCTATATGCAAAAATGCTGCTGAAAGTCCTCTTATTCTTTACAATATAGAGAACTATCTATTCACTTTTGAAAAAAAGGGCATGTCCTTTAAAAGATGCAACTACTGTCTTCATGAGGCAAATCTTTACATCTTCTTAATTTGGACCTGCAAATTTCTTAAAGTCTGGAAAATACACACTTCCATTTATTTTACTTATAGGCAACAGAGAGACACTCAGGATTTCTTATTAAGTAAGTGATACTGCCAAATCTAAATATTAGGTTGGCATGACTATCAAAGGTAGTTTGGGGGAGGAGATTCCAAGAGTGGCAGATATTTCTTTTGTTCAGGCAGATCATAAGGGATTTAGAAGAGTGACAAAAGTAAAAACAATTTGCAATGTATGGGAAACCAAGGACATGTTGAGCCCAAGATTTCTGGAAAGAGAGTTTTTGGCTTAGGCGACACTTTTTCCCATGCTTTCAAAGAATCTTCAATTATTTACTTGCTATAAGTTTCAAGGATTCAAATGGTCCTAAGGAAATGATCTGTGATACAGAATAAAGTCAAAGTTTAATCAGGAAAAGTGTGAGGACATAGACATATGCCTATCCATACTGTTCATTTCAACATAATAATTCTGTTATAGCTCTTAAAGAAATAATCGACTTTTTGTTGATTACAGTTTGGGCTGAATGCTTCATGATGACATGTGGAGAAGGTACCTTAATTTCATCAGTAAGCAATCTCCAAACTTATCATGTAGGATGAGTCACTTCTGTGAAACTTAGCTTCTTCTTAATCTCAGTATCAAAGGGTTGTCCTTTCTTACTGTTGTCCAGGTTCTAGGATTCACTTAGGGTCACTGTAGCTATATTGACTATGGAGTGAATTTCTCTAGTTAAGCCATGAACCTAGAGAATACCTTCCTTCTTCCTATAACCATGCATTTATTTTCATTAATTCATCCACAGTCACATCTTTAATTCTCATTTTGAACTGTGACCAATACATATGATAGCTTTTCTGGGGCAAGGAGACAGTCTGTAACTAGAGTAAAATTAACCAATTCAAATGATCTTGAATAGTTCCAGAGTAAGAAAGTTTAGTTTGAGTGATGATTATGTTGATTATGTGATACTATGCAAGTTATGTGTTTAAGATGTCTATTGGAATCCAGTTAGAGGTGTCTAATAGGCAGTTAAAGACGCAATCAGCATAGAGATCAACATAGAGATGATGGCTAGATAATTAGATTTAAAAATCATCAGCATAGAGATGATAATTGAATCCATGGGGGCTGCTGAAATCACCAAGTGAAATATCATAGTATAAGGGAAGAAGAGAAGAGGGGCCAGGACAAAGACCTGTGAGACACTCATGATTATCAGAGGAGACCTAGATGAAAATCCAGCAAAGGACACTGAGAAGTGGCCAGATAGATAGGAGGAGGGGAGAGAAATGCCTCCCCAAATCTAGAGTGGCAATAATAACTACTACAGTTATTGTGGTTAATGTAACAATCTCTTGGCCCTGACTCCCTGTAAATGTTTATAACTCACAAAGTTCTCTGACCATTATCATAAGTATTTCTGCCTATGAGGCTATGAGACTAGTAGTTCTTTAGAGCAGAGAAAAATTATACACTAGACTATTCACAAGAGTAACATGACCAGATCTGTGCTTAAAGATGGTTGTTTTTGCATCTGTGTGGAAGACAGATGGAAGAAGGGACAGACAGGAATCAAGGAGATTAATCAGAAAGTTATTAAAATAATTCAGGTAAAAGGTAAAAAGGGTGTCAACTAGACTGGTGTCTCTGGAAGTTAAGAGAAAGGGTTGGAAGGGAGAAGGGAAGGGAATAAGTATTTTTGCAGGACCTAAAATTTGCCAGGCATTATGATAAGCATTTTATAAATATTTTATTTCATTTTATCTTCCCAACAACCCTGTAACATAGGTGCTAATATTATACCCATTTATGAAACTGAGACAATCAGAGGTCAAGTGACTTACCAAGGCAATAGCTAGAAAGTATCTGAGGCTTGTTTTGAACTCAGATCTTTCTGACTCTAGGCTTAGTGCTCTATCCACTGCACTACCTAGGTGTTATTGGAGGTCAGAAATGTCATGGATATAGTCTCTGCAACTGATCAGATATTGGGAGTGATTGACAGCATAAGTTGAGAACTGCCCTCCAGAATGTGAGGCTGGGTGATTATAAGTGCTAGTGCAAGAATAGAGCAAAGGATGTTGGGGTGGGGTGTGTGCAGCTTGGGGAGGAAGGAATAAAGTTCTATTTTGGACATGTTGAATTTTATATGCCTACAAGGATTCTAGGTAGAGACGTTCAGCATGCATTTTTAGATAAAGGACTTAAATTTAGAAGAGATATCAGGGCTGAATATATAATTTTGGGAATCATCTGCAAAGCAATAACAATTGAATGCATGTTAAGTGAGCACCTCTAAAAAAATTACTTAATTTCCTATCAGACAAAATACTGATTTGGATTGACCAGTAGCCTGATTGAGGATGACATTCCTTATGTACTGAGTTCTAATTCCTAGTAAACCTTCATGTCAAAGTTAATTTTGAGGCAGTCAAGAACCCCAGTTCAGATTCAGATAACCGCAAAAAATCACGTCATTAGTTGTAAATTCTTGTACAAAAAAAAAATGGAACTTTCTTTAGGTGTAGGTAAGATAGGGGGTCCCTTCCTAGGCTGTATAGTAGCTCTGAAAACAACAACAATGGGATATAGTCAATCATCAGGTTTATAAATTATTCACAGAGTAAAAATTCATCAGTTAGATTTGTTTCTGGGAGTTTGAAATTAAAGCCAAAGGTCAGAGCAAAACAAGCAAACAAACTAGGTTATGTTTGCTAAACCGATGGAAAATCCCTTTACTTGCTGTAAGTGGAACTTACCAAGAAAGATCAGTATAGCGTTCTAGCTACTAATTCGGTTTTAAGACTTTTTTTCATAGATCTTTCCTTTACCAAAAGTCTAAATTAACTGCATAGGAAATATCAGGCAATACATCACACTGTACAAGTGATATTATTCCACTTGCATATTACCTGCAGATGCAGTTTTGTCTAGAATAGGGTTTCTTAAACTAGAGTTTATGAGCAGATTTAAGGGAGTCAGGAAATATGGATAGGGAAAAAGTACACCTTTATTTTCAGTACTCCCTGACTTAAATGTATTATTTCTTTCCATTATTGAGACATTATTTTGAAAAGGGATACATAAGCTTCACCAGCCTATCAAAGGGGTCTATGATTAAAAAAAATTAAAACTCCCACACCCACAGGGGACCATACGGTTACATTTTAAATGTTTCTTTCCAACTTTACTCACATTATCTATCACTCTCCTCCTTTGCCTTAATCCTAACCATATCTTCACCTTTTCAAAGTATTTTTGTTTCTACTTCCAAACACTGTCAATGTTTTTTTTTTTTTTCCCAACCACCTCTCCCCCAAATAACTATTTTAATGATATTCCTAGTGGCCACTGATCTCGTTATTTCTCTTCCCTTATTTTTCTATTGTCCTTCCCCACTCCACCTCTTAGTTTTCACTCTCCCCTGCCCCCAACACCACCACCCTCTTTTTATCATGAACTCTTCAGACTTGTTTTCTTATATAGCCATTTTGACTAAGGCTGTTCTATCCCACTGGGGCTTGAAAAGAATAAGTTGGTGGACCTCACTGATTCTCATCACTTGCATCATTAACACAACTATGGCATCTCCCAATTAGACTCTAAGCTACATGGGGGCAAAAAATTGCTTCTACTTTTGTCAGTGTATACCAAGATCCTAGTACAGTGCCTGGCACAGAGAGATGCTTAATAAATGTTTAAGGGCAGCCAATCTTATGCCCAAATCCCCACTATACTTCTAACTTGAGTGGATGAGACAAAAGGCCACAATAATCTGTTTTAAATATTTCATATGACTCCCTTTATGCTGGAATTTCTTTGCTGATGATGATAAGTGGATATGTGAATTATTCTCTAAGAATATCAAAGGCTTAAGGAAGTGCTGGATTCTCATTTTTCAGTATTCTAGAAAGGCTGATTTTATATTACGTTGTGAGAAGCAATGTGAACTGGCCTCATACTATCTCTGTAGTCCTGGCCAAGTCCCTTAATTTCTCAGTACCTCAGCAAACTCTAAATCCATAAGTTATCAAGAAGATGGCCATCCACACTGGTAGAGCTCCTCACGAGATACTACCTACATCACTGAAATCAGAGGTCCACTGAGAAAAATTAAAAAAAGAAGTTGTATCTTCTCATTTCACAATTACATTTAGCCTAGAAGCATAGTTCCCTAACCTTTAAGTTTCACAACTTTTTTCAGTTCAAAAATTAAACTCATTATCCCCATGGACCAATAAGAACAAATCTGTGGCCTGAGGTGGGTCCATGGACAAATAAAAGATAATGCTATATATCAAAGCTCTGATGACATCTGTTATAGGTCTTTTAAATAAGAAACAATATGAAGGGTATCCCAACCAAAAGTAGGAAGCACCTGCCAACATGAGAAAGGATGATGGATTTACCTACTTTCCATTCAAAATACAAAGGGATAAAAGACAAAACCTCTTCAGACATAATCCTATTTATTTTTTCATTGTTAAATATATCATTTAAAATTTAATATCAAACATGACTAAAACCAATTGTACTTGGTTAGCAATTATTCAGTCACTGTCAGAATGCCCACCAAAATTCTTTGCACATTCATTTTCATTTACTTAACTTACTTGATTGTAGTTAATGCATAGCCTTTCTTCTAGTTTTAAAGTTTTTTACATTTGCATTATTTCATGAGGGTTTTTCCTGATTTGTTTGGCTTTAAAATTCTGATCTTAATGCCAAATACTAAGTTGACAATTTGGTCAATAAGTTGACCATTTTCATATGCAAAGAACATAAAAAAAGAGTACTTGAAGCGGTAAGTCTGTATGTGTATTATGACCAACTTACTTTAATTTTTAAGTATGTAATTAATTCAACATATTTTCAAAACTATGTAGCTTGTCTGTTTCCTTCTGAAATATTATTCTCTCCTATGTATTTTTTTAAAAAATGCTACAATGACCTTTTATTGCTTTTCTTTTTCTTCCATTCTGGTAACTGCATCACTATCCCCCTTTTTGGTATCACTCCATCCCTCCCCCATGGAAGAAAGAAAAAAAAAAACCCTTTTTATCAGATATGCATCAACAGATATGAAGCAAACCAAATCTCCACATTGAACATATCTGAAAATTAACATTTCATTCTGCACTGAACATAACATTCTTTCTGTCGGGAGGTGGGTAGGATGTCTTCACTGGTGATTTGGAATCTTGGTTTTTGTCCCTGAATCAGAGTTCTTAATCTTAATGATTTTCAAAACTGTTTTTCTTTAAAATGTTGTTATTATATAAATTATTCTGTTCTGCTCACTTTACCTTGTATTAGCTGATCCAAGTCTTCCCAGATGTGTGTCTGACACCATCCCTCCCTTTCATTATCCTTTATGGTACAATAATATTCCTTTCCATTCCATTCATTACCTTAATTTGTTCAACTATTACCCAAATGAAATATTTTTGAATAGATGGGTTCCCTTCTTCTTTCTTTGATTACTTTGGGGTACAGACTTAATAGGGGTTATCACTGAATAAAAGGATATACGCACAGTTTAGTTATATTTGGGGAATAATTCTAAATAGCTTTCCAGAATGGATGAACCAATTTACAGCTCTACCAATAATGCATTAGTATGCTTGTATTCTTGGCCATTCCTTCAACAATTGTTATTTTTCCAACTTTGACAATCTGAAAGGTATGAGGTGGAACTTCAAAGTTGTTTAAATTTGCATTTTTTAATAAGGATTTTGATAGCTTGAATTTATTCCTTTGGGAATTGCTTGCTCATATCCTTTGACCATTTCTCTATTGGGGAATGGATCTTCTTATATATTTGAAGCAGTTTTATATATATATATATATATATATATATATATATAGGATATTAGGCCTTTGCCAGAAAAATTTATTGCAAAACAATTTTCTTTGTATCCTTCCCACTCGTCAGTCTCAATGGCATTAAATTTAAATGCTTGTTGAATAAATGGTGTTCTATTCCATTAGTTTAATATAAATTATTTAATTATCTTCCTATTTTTAGACATTTAGGTTACTTACAGCTTATTACAACTACATTTCAAACTTATTTGATACTCTTGGAATAGGTATTTTTTCCTTTTTTTTTTAAATTTAAATACTTTCCAAGTATATTCCCAAAAACAAAATTGCTGGATGAAAGGGGATGATTATTGCTGTAGTTTTTACTGCATATTACTCAAGTATGGCTTTTTCTTCTACAGCCCTACCAATATTACTCTCCACTGCCTTTTGTTATTTTTCACAAGTCTGATGGGTATGAAATGGTACTTCAAAATTATTTTAATATGCATCTCTTTGATTATTAGTGAAGCTGAAGGCTTTTGAAGCCATTCTATTTTTGCTTTTTGGAGGGCAATTACGGTTAAGTGACTTGCCCAAGGTCACATGGCTAGTTTTTGTGTTAAGTGTCTGAGGCCAGATTTGAATTCAGGTCCTCCTGACTCCAGGGCTGGTGCTCTATTCACTGTGCCACCTAGCCACAAAGTCATTCTTAACAAGCTTTTTTTTTCCTTTTTCTGAAAATAATCTCATTCTTTTTCCTTATCCTTTGATCATTTACCCACTGTGGAGTGAAAGTTACCACAGCACATTATAAAAACCTCCCTACATATGTTAAATGTCAAGTTTTTTATCCATCATGTCTGTTTTAAATATTTCCCTTAATCTATTATCTTTCATTATTTTAAGGAAGGGGTGCTAATCATCCCTCCTATTTGTTGCATAGAAAAAAATATATCCTCTTTCTATAAATGAGATAACTATTCCAGTTTTTTCCAACTTTTTATATTAAAAAAATTGTATGTCTATCATCCTGCTGGATTTCACCAAGGGAATATAGTATAAGGTAAGGTTCTAAATCCCTTTCCAAAACTGCCAAGAAATATTCTTAAACTCATAAATAAACTAATGAATTATTCCCCCAATTTTAACTTCCTAAAGGTTTATTAAACAATAACATTCTGCATACATTTGTTCAGATAGCTGGTGTATTTTCAGTTTTTTGCCTAATGCCAATTTTGGTGATGACCTCTTTATTATATTTTAAAACCTAAAAGTGCAAGACCACCTTCGCCAACTTTTCAATGAGCCCTTAAATATTCTTGGCTATTTGTTTTTTTCTATGTAAACTGCATTATGATTTGTATCTCATTCTATAAAGAAAATCAATAATTTAATTGGATTAAATGTATAAATTCATTTGGGCCAATTTGTCTTATTAACTTATCTTATTAATACTAAATATCCCTCCAATCATTTAGGTCCTCTTCTATTTTGGTCACTCTAGTTTTATAGCCCTTATAACAGGGATCCTAAGTATTCTAGGTAGCTTAATTCCTACATATTTGATGGCTTTGTTTTATTGTAAATGGGATTTCTGCTTTAATTAGTCCTTCTTGATCTTCTTAACTAGTGAATAAGAATGCAGAATGATGTTGGTAGATTGATTTTATGTCTTGCAAATCTTCTAAACTTATGCACTGTTTCCATTAATATTTTAATGTGATAATTCCTTATTTTTTTATGATATTTTTATTAATTTGTGTGTCATGGTCTTTTCAGGAGGGAGTAAAGAATGGAAGACTATGAGAGTTGAAGGAAGAGAAATCATGTTGCTAGGGTCTGTGAGAAATAAGTAAGTTACCCATGCAGCATATTCTTAATTGACAGGAACAGGTTAGGGCTTCCATTTTGAATGCTAAAGCCAAGCTGACTAATATTTATTTTATTCATTACTTGACAATCATTATCCACACATTCACAAACAGATTTCATATTCATAGTTTTCTTCAACAGTCAAGAATTTATTTATTCTATCTAAAACACAGATGCTAACCATCTTGAGTACAAGATCCACCCTGAAAATAATACCTAGAAAAATCACAACAAAATGAAAGTGAGAAGAGAAAAATGGAACAAAGCAAAGGTTACATAATAATCTGAAAATCAAAAAGGAGCCTTTTATCAGAAGTTAGGGGGTTTAGAAAAGGAACCACAGCAAGTAGTCTAGAAGAAAAGATGACTTCTTTGTCTCATTTTGAAGCACCTTGCTAATAAAAGTTTGAGGTTAATATTGTAGGTTTCATGTGGCTTTTAGGCTAAGTTTAATAAGCTCCCAGAGGACCCATCACATCTTTGAAGCTGCTTTAAAAAAAGTGTTACTGTGATTGTAAGGGGCAAAACTATATACTTTAATCCTGGAGAAACCAAGCCAAAAGCCATGCTCAGCCTATGCCATGAAATGGAAGAAAAAAGACAGGGTAAGGAAGGAGTGACTGGGGATAATGAAATCCCTGATACCCGAACTCCTGATCCAGTTGAGCAGCCATTCATAAAGCAGGCAAATGAGAGGGAAGTGTTCACTTCGCTCAAGAAATTCAATGTTTAAGACAGAAAGAGCTGGGAGTAGAAACAGGACCTCTGCACGGCTCTGGCTCTCACCACCTCCAATCCATGTAAAAGGGGACTCTGAACAAACTTTGGAGCTACAGAGCCCACAAAATGACACAGAGAAGCTAACCTCCTACTGAGGACAGCCCAGCACTCCAGCAAGAATCAGCCAGTGCAGAGCTCTGGGAGCCGAGCCCAGCTCTATGCCGAGGTTTTAGCCCCAGGGTGGGCCTGACTAGAGGGACTTCAGATCACCAGCAGCTGTGGCAGTCCAGAATTATCAACACATAGATACTAAGGACAAAGTGAGAGTTCAGTACACTGTGGACTTTGGGACCCAGCAGTTGAGAGTGAGTCAGCTTTTTCCCCCTAGGCAAGAAGCCACTGAGGGCTGCCACACAGATGCCACCACGTGATAGCTTCAGCTCCTGGCCTCAAGAGTGTAGGGGGAACAAGCACCAGTCTGAGGGGTAATTGATCTTGCTTTAACTTCCTTGGATCTGGATTGCAGTCTATCGTGGAGGACCTGAGGTGTGTGACCAGCTTGCCAGAGCATGTGAAGGCTTCAGAGATGGCACCCAACTAATACCTCAGGCAGCTGAGAAAACCCCAGCATTTGGAATGAAGCTCCCCTATCTGGTGCCAGAGTCCTACTGTGGCAAAAAGCCCCAAAGTCAAGTAATTGAGTGGCAACATGACCAGGCAAAGGAAGCAAAGCAAACAGAAGAATCAAATATTAGATTCCTATTTTGGGGACAAAAAGCATCAAAATATGGAAGACAGTGAAGTCAGAACTCCTACACCAAAAGCTTCAAAGGAAAATACCAGCTGGTTACAGACCAGAGAGGACCTTAAGAAGCAGATAATAGAAGTGAGGAAAATACCAGCTGGTTACAGACCAGAGAGGACCTTAAGAAGCAGATAATAGAAGTGGAGGAAAAAATGGGAAGAGAAATGAGAAGGAGGCAAGAAAATTATGAAATGAAAGTCAAGAGCCTGACTGAGGAAAATAACACCTTAAAAAATAGACTAACTGAAATGGCAAAAGAAGCTCAAAAAGGCAATGAGGAGAAGAATGCCTTAAAAAGCCAAATTTGCCAGATGGAAAAAGAATCTCAAAAGCTCTCTGAGGAGAATCATTCCTTCAGAATTAGATTGGAGCAAATGGAAGCTAATGACTTTATGAGAAATCAAGATGCTGTTAAACAGATCCAAACAAATGAAAGAATAGAGTTTGAAATATCTCATGGGAAAAACCACTGACCTGGAAAATAGATCCAGGAGAGACAATTTAAAAATTATTGGAGTACCTGAAAGCCATAGTCCAAGAAAGAACCTAGAAATCATCCTCCAAGAAATTCTCAAGGAAAACTGGCTTGGGATGAAATACACACTAAATAGGGTATCTCACCCTACAGAAGAAGGGAAATATAGTCAGTCTTTTACAATATATCTACTATGTTAATGTTTCGCATTAGCTACACATGTACAACCAATACTGAACTGCTTATCTTCCCAGTGATGGTGGGTGACAAGGGAAGAAGGGAATGAATCAGGAATTGAAAGTTTTAAAATCAAGTGTTTAAAAAAAAAAATATATATATATATAATATTATTATTAATACTATTTTACATGTAATTGGTAAATAAGATATACAGGTACCAGGGCATAGAGATCCACCATGCTCTACTGGAAAATCAAAAGGGGTATGGGAGAAGATATGGGAGAGAACAGATTGGAAGAGGGGATATCCTGTGGGACTGCTATTTTGGGATGGTTGGTAGGGGAGAAATAGGGAGAAAATTTGCAACTCAAAATCTGTGGAAATGAATGATGTAAATCAGAAGTTAATAAAGCATTTAAAAAAAAAAAAAAGACAGAAAGAGTCCCAATTGGGAACAATAAACTTTTCTTCTTCAAAAATTGTTAAACAATTTATTTGAAACTACTTCCATAAATCTGAAAATAAACTATAATTTCATTTACTAAATACAATTTTAAATATATATTTAATTATAATTATATATTTATATAAATATAATTATAATAATACATTATAAATATAAATATTGAATATAATTTACTGAATATAATCTCATAAACTAAAACCTCATAAAGGAACTCTGCTTCTTGTGTCTCCTTTTTTCTTACTTGATTTTGGTCATTATGTTGCACATTAATACATTCCCACAGCAGATGGTAGAGGCAGGGAGAAGAGATCAATTTAAGTGTCCCATCTTGGTTGCTTTTTGGTATCTCTGATGAAAAGATTTGATCTCTGGTGACAATAAAACCAGGGTAAAAAGCAATTTGGAATGAGGAAAAGAATGCTGTCTGATGAGAAGACTTGGTCCATAAATGTAGGCTTACAAAAAAACGTTTAATGTATACAGTCATTCAAATAAAAGCTCACAGATGTTAATCTCTATTGCCTCAGAGTAATTCCAAGAAATATGTTTTGACTGATTTACTATGTAAACTGTTTCTAAAGGGAAGAAAAAAATTGTTCTCATAATCAGATTAAAAAAAAACTCTATTTGTACCCTTAATATGGTTAATATTCTTACAATTAAGGGGCAGCCAGGTGGCTCAGCGAGTAAGAGCACCAGCTCCAGTCAGGATGACCTGGAGATCAAATCCCGGGCTCAGACACTTAGCACCCACCCAGAAACACCTGGCCGTGTAACCTTGAGGAAGTTACTTAACCCCGATTGCTTAGGGGCAGCCAGGTGGCTCAGCGAGTAAGAGCACCGGCTCCAGTGTCCGGATGACCTGGGGTTCAAATCCGGGTTCAGATACTTAGCACCACACCAATAAATAATTGGCTGTGTAACCTCGAGCAAGTTACTTAACCCCGATTGCTTTAAAAAAAAATATTCTTACAATTATACAAATGCATGTGCAGGCATGTCTATGGTTAACTGAATCCTAAGCCATAATATCACAATGAGGTTTTAAAAATATTTCTGGATTTCAATTATTTACATAGTCTCCCATTGCCATATATAATCAATAACTAAGTGTAGTTTAACTTTATGAAGACTATAACCTTATGTCTATCTTCTCTTTTATATCCATCCTTGTATTCAATGGTGGTCCGCACTCAGTCAGCCTCTAAGAAGCTCTAGTCAATGAAGCACTATTACGCAAACTTTGGCAAATCTCAGATGAGAAGAAATCACCCCTGATAGAGCACCTAAGCATTCCACTACTAACACCTAATCCTCAATCTCCACCTCAGGGGCTAATTTGGGTTATAAAGAAGATCTTTACAAGGTCCCATTCTAGCCATTTTTCCAGCATCAGAAACCAAATCCAGGCCAATCTTTGGGGATTTTTGTGCTGCTCACACCTGAAAGAGCAAGAAGAAATAGAGTCATTCAAGGTTTCACAACAGTGTATTTTTATTTTTTCTCTGTGATTTTAGAAATGGGTTCCCCCATTCTTGTTAAACTGGAAAAGGCAAGATGATTTCAACAAGTAACAAGCAGCCAAAGCCTAGAAACTTTTGTTTAGGAAAATCCCTCCCATACCTGCAATACCCAAGATTTAACCTATTTTTTTTTTTTTTTAGTGTGACCTTGGGATCTAAATTCCTTGGGAGTAAGATTTCAATTTAGTGTTGGCACTGACATACCAATCAAATCTTTGACAATTTTGTGAATCTAAGTTTCCTCATTTAAAAAATTGAAGCTAATGTGATGGTACAGGGGAGGTAATGATGAGTTCCTATACTAGAAGAAAGAAGACACGCAAAAGATAATCTGAGGTAAAATTACCAGGATTTAGTAAATGAATCGAAATGAGAAGGGATGATGAAGTGATAAAGATAATGGAAGGTTTTGCAGTGTGGATGGTGTACCACTGGGATGAGATGGCCACTCATGCAACACCAATAAGGAAGGAGTCACTAAAATGATTCTAACAAGATGGGGGATCATCAAGCCTTACAATCTGCCCTGCTGCTAAGCCCTAAGAACCTGTGGTCTCTGCTCTCTGCCGTATAGCTAAATTTATTCCTATAACTGTAATCTTCCTCAGTGAGATATGTGAATTTTATGAACAGGGAAAACCTTGATTTTCTGTCTATATCATTATAATCATTAAATATAAAATTTATCCAAAGTCTGAATTAATCAAACAGACTGATTTGCTTTGCTTTAAAAATGCTTTTTCCTGTGTCAGCAGCTCCAGAGACCAGACCACTTAATGTTTGTTTCATTCTTTCATTTATCCTATGATTGATAAAAACAACAACCTGGTGAATTTGGTTCTCAGGAAGTCAGTAGTGATCTTGGAACAGCAGTTTCAGAGCGTTTTGGAGGTAAAAGTTCAAATGACAGAGGCTGGAAAAAGAACATGCGGTGACAAATCGAAGGCAACTTTTTAAAAGAAGTTTGGCAGCAAATGAGAGGAGAGTGATGTAATGGGACTTAGAAGGGGCAGAGTGGTCACAGGAACAATTCTTTAGAATTGAAGAAACTAAAGTCATGTTTGTTCGCAGATAGGAAGGAACCAGTAGGGAGAAAATTGAAGATATGTTAAAAAGAGGGAATGACTGCTGAAGCAAGGTCCTAGAAAAAGGAAGGAGGAAAGGGGATCAAGAATGCAAGTAGGAGGATTAACAAAATCACTTCTTCTGAGATCAAAGGAAAGGAAGAGATGGTAAGTGATGATGCTGAGAATTTCTGGGGAATGAAGGAGGGCTGAGTGACAAGAAGATGGTCTGTATCTTGGCAAATGCTAAATCATTCTCTTTTGTTGATGAAAGCATTCAGCTGCATGCTACAAGTTCTAATATGTTGTCTCATTGTTATTAGGTTAAATACATCTGTTGTGAGAGGGTAGTGTATAATTCCGTCTTTGAAGAAAGATGAAAATTTTTGTTAATAGTCATTTTGTAGAATGAGTTTGGAAGTCAATAATGGAACAGAAGGAATTCAAAGTGGTGATGGATTGTGTGAAGAGATTATTAGACAGGTCTTTCAACATGTATGCCAAAGTCTTCAGGGATGATGACAAAGGATGACACATAAAAGATGATGCACGATCAAATTTATTAAAATCACTGAAGAAGTGGGCAATGAACTAGTTGTTGTTTTTCAGTTATATCCAACTCTTTGTGACCCTGTTTGGAGTGTTTTTGGCAAAGATACTAAAATGCTAGAGCTGTTTTCCATTTCCATTTCTGTTTGCCATTTCCATTTCTGGCTATTCTACGGATGAGGAAACTGAGGTAAAAAGAGTTAACTGAGTTGCCCAGGGTCACACAGCTAATAAAGTAAGTATCTGAAGCTATGTTTGAACTCAGGAAGATGACTCTAAGCCTGACACTCTATCCACTGGGCAATCTAGCAAAGACCAAGAGATCAGTAAAGAACAGCAATAAGAATGAAGATGGGATGGTATAAATGGACTGCATAGGCTTCTAAAGGGAAAAAGGGAAGGAACAAACTCAGAGAAAATACCCAGAAGGCAATGGGGAACAAAGAATGTACCACTCCTTTCACTTAGCCCCAAGTTTTGATAACAATAAAAAAAAAGAGTGGCCTCCAAAGGATATGGTTTCAATGAACACAATAATTTTAGGGGCAATCCAGGCTGAGTTAAAAGAAGGGGGAAGAAATCTTATTTTAAAATTTTGAGGAAGTAGGGGAGTTTGAGAATGGTAAGGTCTAAGCCAAGGCTGAATAGGAGGCTAAGAAATTAAGATGAGCAAATTCATAGGATGGACAGATGAGACAATGGAAGAATTTAGGATTAGGACACCTTGAATATGTTTGTAGGTACTTCAGGAGGAACCATTAGAGATGATTTGCTATAGAAAGCTCTAGAAGAAATTAACTTTGTTAAACAGAGCTTTGATAAAAAGTGCATTGTAGAACTCAGAGCACATATTGGATTCATGCTATTACTGTTATTCTATTTGTATAGGAGTACTGAACTAAAGGCTTTTTAATCTTTCCTTTCATCCGGAAATCCACCAAGCCTAGTTTAAAGTAAAATACAAATTTTTTTTTTCTCTCTTTTTAATTTTCCAGTTTACATCATTCATTTCCACAAGATTTTGAGATACAAATTTTCTCCCCATTTTTCCCCTATCCACCACCCCAAAACATTATCCCACTGAATATCCCCTCCCCCAATCTGCTAGATACACATTTCTTAAGTAAAGGAACTGTCTTTGTACTCCTAGCACCAAGCCCAGCGTTTCCAACACAGGGAACTTATTGCTTGTTGAACTGAAATTAATTTTTGCTTCCTTAAAACATGCATTTATTTTGAGGCATATAATTTCTTCAGTTCACTCTCCCTCCTTACTTTTCTTCTTTGCATAAAAAGAAAAGGATATGGGAGTTTGAATTTTTTTTTTTTTTTGGTGGCTGGCAACCCAAATCCAACAGCCACAGTGTAGAACAAAAACTATAAAAAAAGGACTTATCTAAAACCTGAGAAAGAAAGGGATCTAGTAAGTTTCACTTTTCTACTAAGCTGAGGTACAAAAGGTGGAATATATAGAACAAAAGATTGAATAATTTATTCAACTTCTTTAGCAACAGCATTTAATAGCAGGAACAATATTATGAATACTACATGGGATTTCATTTCATTTTTATTGGCTTAAGCAACAATGAAATCTTCACCCACATACAAGGGAAGACAGGATTTGTATTTTTGAAGGAATGAAAGAAAATACTCTCTAGAGATGTTTTATCCATCCCTTCTTAAAGAGACTAGTTGTAAACAAGAAAAATACTCTCTCAGGAGTACTTTCCTGGACAGGCTCTGTACCAAGCTTTATATAATGGTCATAAGCTTCTGTTCATAAATTAATAATGCCTGATAAAAATAGAGGCTCGAAAAGTATCTGGACTTTGACGCAAGGCAGCAGATCTCAAACTTTTTGGTCTCAATACCTCTTTATACTCTTAAAAAAATTATTGAGGATTCCCTAAAAAGGTTTTTTCATGTAGTTCATATCTATGTCTCAGTAATACTATGAAAATAGTTTTAACTTTGTGGACCCCCTGTTGCCAAAGACTATTCCTTGCACTTTGGAAATATTTCTTGTATATTCCACTCTTTCCTCCACTGTCACTGCCACCACCTCGCTGCTGGTACTCACTGCCTCACTCTTACACTTCTGTAGTAGTCCTCTGCTTGGTCTTTTTGACACAAGTCTCTCCCAAATCTAGTCAGTATTCTACTGTACTGTCACAGTGCCGGTTCATATTACCCCTCCAGGATCAAATGTAAAATACTGTTTGACATCCAAAGCCCTTCACAAGTTGGCCCCCTCTTATGTTTCCAATCTTCTTACACCTTACACACTTCTTCCTCCCTCTACATACTGTGATCTAGTGATATTGGCCTCTTTGTGGTTATGATGAGGGATGTCTCCCAATAGGTTTGGCAGGAACTCTGATCTTATCTAAGACCAGAATCTATTCAGTCTAGAAAGAATTCAGCTCAGCCTTACTTGGAGTCAGAGTTGAAAAAGTTTATTGTATGCTTTACAGTGGGTAAGGATCCTTAGGGGATCTGCAAGTGAAAGGGGGCACAGGCTTTTACTTTTAAAGGGTAGGGCTGCCATTGTCAGGGCTGACTAGATGGATGTAAGGGACTTTAGTGCATAGATAAAAGTTAGAGCTGACTGAGAGGAACTTGTGACTACAGTGCATAGATAAAAGTTTGAGAAGTTTAACTTGGAGATGAGATTTTGGCCAGACAGGAGGAGACATGAGGAGATTAAGCAAGGACAAAGGAGTCACAAGTTGTTGCCTACGCAGAGTGTGGATAGGGAGAAGAGGCAGAGTTTGAGGCTGGGAAAGGGATTTCACAGACTGGTTTTACAAATTGCTATTACAATTTTACAATACAAATTGCAGTTACAATTGTACAAACTGGTTTTGCAAATTGATGTTACAGACTGATGTGGCCAATTGGTTTTACATGCTGTTACAGATATAGATCCCAAGCACCCCATTAGTTCCTTATACTAGACTTTCCACTTTCAAACTCTGGGCATTTGCACTGGCTGTCCCCTATGCCTGAATACTTTCCCTCCTCATCTTTGCCTACTGACTCTTCTGACTTCCTTCAAATCCCAGCTAAAAATCTTACCTTCTACAGGAAGTTCTTTCCTATCCCACTCAATTCTCATATCTTCCCCCTCTTGATTTTTTCAAATTTATCCTGCATATAATATAGCTTGATTGCACTTAAGTGCTTGTGTGCTATCACCACCATTTGATTTCAAGCTCTTTAAGGACAGGATCATCTTTAACCTTTAGATGTTTCTCTAGCACTTAGTACAGCATCTGGCACATAGGAGGCACTTAATAAATATTTACTGATTGATACAAAATGGTCTAGAAGACTCCAAATAGTCCCTGGACCATTCTTTTGAGATACATTAATAGAAATTCCCTCTACCAATGCAGGTCAGCACCTTCTTTGAAACTTATGAATCTGAGAGATCTTGCCTAGATCATTGAGAAATTAACTCATGTCAAATTAATACACATTTATTAGATTCCTACTATATGACAGGCATTGTGCTAAGTACTACAGACACAAAGAAAGGCAAAAACAGTTTCTGTCTTCAAGGATCTCACAATATAATGAAGAAGACAACAAGCAACTAACAACATACAAGCAAGATTTATGCCAGATAAACTGGAGATAATCTCAGAAGGAAGGCACTAGCATGAAGGAAGACTATGAATTGGACTATATCACCAACAATCTTGGGAAGCAATTTGGAGTTATGTAGAAAATACAATGTACTTAAAAATAAACTCTAACCCCAGGTCATGTAGCCACTGAGGCCTTTTGCTTAACCTTTGCTCTGTCCTGGACCCCTTTGGCAGTCAGTCTAGTGAAGCCTCTAGTCCCTTTCTGGGAATAATGTGTTTAAAGTCATTTTAAAAATAACTTGCTTGGAGCAATCTTCCCACTTGAACTAAGTCTTTTATTATTGCTAAACCTAAATATCTGTAACACTTAACCTAGTCAAGCCATCCATTGTCTGTTATCTTCAGATAGCCTTCCCATGCTAGATGCAAACAAAAGCCCATTCTCTTTGTTCACTGCTTCATAGCTCTTGTCACCCCACCCAACTGGCCACTCCCATCAAGATTCTCCCTAGACCCACCTCTATATCTTTATATCTATATCTACCCATATGCTTCTGACAATCTTTTTGTATCTGTCTTGTTTCCATTAAGGTGCTGAACTGGCGACAACATTATAAATACTCAGATTCCTGAAGAGTCTAATCAATAAGGTGGTTCTGATGTGCTGTGCTTGGGGTGTCTATGTTTGTAACATCAGTTTGTAAAATCAATTTGTAAAATCAGTTTGTAACTGGTTCTCATGAGTGTGTGTGTATAAATTTTACAACACATTAAGTTGCATTAAAATTTTTATTTTTCTTTCCTATTTTTGTACCATTTTTAAAGGTAGATTATAGGTATACATGAGTGTATAAGAGGATAGATGTAAGATTGTGGGAAAGTTAAAGGATGATAATGAGCTGGAAGAGACAGGGTTTTGTAGAAGAAGCATGCAGTGGGCAGGGTAGACCCTGACCTGTTCTTTATTCTCTAAATCTTGGCCCTATACTTCCCTCTTTCATGTAGCATTTTTCATGAATGAAGAGACTAAATATTCTTATAAATATACCATTTAAACACTGTCTTTCCACTATGAAGTCATGAAATAATTGTTTTTTAGCCAAGTCTGAACACTAACTGATTTTCACGACAACCTCAAAGGAATTTTAGAATGGATTAAAGATGAACCTAACCAACTTTAGCTCCCCAAACAAAATCATGAGTGAGGAGTAGTGAACAATCATTTAAGTTCTTTAACACCATTTCTCATCTACATTATCTGAGAGAATTCTGGAACTGTGCATAGCTTTATGATCTCCAACTCTTCAGCACATCTTCCCTGTGTCCTTGTAATTTCTGTTCCAGACCCCTCTTATCTGTACCTATTCTATATTAGTTATTTTGACTAGTTAGCACACAATCAAGTAGAGCAGTTAGAAGAGTAGGAAAGAATGTTTCCCCCAATTTACATCTCTAGAATAATGTCAGGTAATGAGGTACCTACGTAAGTGCCTAACAGATATTCTTGAAATATCTTTCCTTTTATTGTTCTCTTATGCTGAACTACATTATTATTGTCATGTTACAACAATAACATTATTTTTGACCAAATAGCTAGCTGCTTTTATATGCCTAGCAAATTCTTCTCTCTGTCCACTGCCATGATAACTGAGGATAAGTATAGATATGCTAGTGCAAACAAAACCTTATTTCATATTGCTTTAAAAGGTTCTGATGTGAGGCTCTTGTCACCCTAACCAAGGTAGAATCCCCAGGGTCATAACACCGAAGTTGGAAGTGAAATCTGAACTCTGGACCTAGGTTTCCTAGATAAACTGTGTAATCTGTAAAATGTGAATTATTATAGTATATTAGATAAATCCTGTAATGTACTTAGATCAAAGGGAAGGGAAATGATGGGGGACGGAATCCCAATAGGTTCAGCAGGAACCCTGATCTCATCCAAGACCAGGAAACCTGAAAGGGCGTCTGGAAAGAATTCAGCTCAGCCTTGCTTGGAGTTAGAGTTGAGAAAGTTTATTATTACGCCATTACAGTGGGCAAGAGTCCTTTAGGGGACCTGCCAGTGAGAGGGGTAGATGCTTTTACCTTTAAAGGGTAGGGCTGCCATTGGCAGGGCTGACCTGACTGGAGGGGCCTCAATGCATAGACAAAGGTCAGAGCTGACCGAGAGGAGCATGTGAATAGATAGTTTAGATAAGATTTGGGCCAGGTGGAAGGAGACAAAAGGCAAGGACAAAGGAGGGTGTGGGCCAGGCCTGAGAAGAAATGAAGAGACTAAATAAGAACAAAAGGGGTCACAGGGTGTTGCCTAGGTGGAGTGTGGGATAGGGAGAAGGGGCAGAACTCAAGGGTGGGAAAGGACAAATGACAACTTCACAGACTGGTTTTACAAGTTGGTTTGACCTAGACCCCAGGTACCCCATCAGAAAGACACTAAGCCTTTATGTAAGGCAGCACCTACTTTGTGCCCAGAATGGTGCTTTATAAAAATTTTATCATTTGATCTTCACAACAACCCTAGGAGCTACCTGTTGTTATTACCCCCATTTTTACAGACAAGGAAACTGTGAGGTAAGCAAAGGTGAAGTAACTTGCCTAGGATCAGACAGCTAGAAAATTTCTGAAGTTTGTATTTGAATTAAGGTCTTTCCAAGCCCAGCACTCTACACTGTGTCTCCAACTACTTCATGTGGCAGGTGTAGAATAATAGTGGCAGTACTTTCTGAACTTTTAGAGCAGAGAGTGCTTTGGTTTGAGCTGTGTAACTTGCATACGATCACTTAAAAGTTTTTTATTTTGATCTCTAAATTTTCGTCATTTTTTTCCATCATTGCCCTAGTGAGAAAGCAAGAAAAATGAAACTGGTCATCATTTTACATGTATAGTCAAGGAAAACAAATTCCTGCCTTAATTACCAAAAAAAAGTCCAAAATTAGACAAAACTACAAAACTCCCATTAACTTTAATTTTCATTTCATTAACCATGTTTCTTCATGAACCTGGAATTATGGGTGGTCTTGGTCTTCATTATTAAGAGTTCCAAAAGTCACTAAAATTTGTCTTTAAAATGTTATTGTTACAAAAATGCTCATTTCACTTTTGCATATTATTTTTTATAGCTATAAGTTTCTTAGTTCTCACACATAATAGTTGAATGTTAGTGAGAGCAAATGATAAATTTACTCTTTCAGGAAGGCTTATATCTTTTGTTGTCATAACAAAATTGTCACTTGTACAAAGAAATTGTGATGTATTTATTGTCTTAAAGGAAAAGGCAATTTTTTTCTAATTTTTTTTAACCAAGAAACATACATTTTAAAATTGTAGGGTTTTTTTTTTTATCCTTGAACACCAATCAGAAGGTTACTTTTTAGGAATATTTTGTCACAAAAGAAGTAAAGCAAGAATACCCAGCTTCTTTGAAAACTAGAGGAAATAATGTTTTGTAATGTATGGCTTCATGCCATGAGGTAGGGGCTTTCAGACATAAGGACAGGGATATGGATAATTTGCTTCATGTAAACTATGTTTGGGGAAAAAAAGAAAAGTTTGGCGGAAATGCTACAGGTTTGATGAACTAGTTCAATGTCAGCTCTTTCTTTTTTTGATCACTTAAAGATTTTTTTGCTATTTAGGGTTATGGAATGAAATTAGAGAAGTCTGGTGACCTTTCCACAGCTTTCTTAGCAATAACTCTTACCAGCTTAGATGAAGCCTTACGTGGAGGGAGGTGTGTCTCTGGGCTCATTCACAGAGGTAAGGGAAAATTTTTTTTCTTATTTTCTACTCAGTAGTCAATTTATAAACATTAATTAAGTAGATATAGCCAAGAAAGAAGTAGATTAGTAAAATCAGTTATTTAATAAGAATTGGTTTTATCTCTTGAATTAGATTGTGAGTACTTTTAAAACAGATTAATCTCCCTATTTTTTTTTTTTTAATACGCTATACAGCTTAACTTTTTTTGATTGGTGCCCTTAATCCCAAACCTTTACTGTCTCCTCAGACCGAGTTCTTTCCCTCTTTAATCCCTCCTTGTCTTGGCTTCCTCTCCTCTCCTTAAAATATGCTACAGTTCCTGTCCTAAGAAAAAACTAGCTGAGCCAAGGAGGAGGACTCTCTCATCTGATCCTAAAGGGATATAAAAGCAGGAGTATTCTGAGTTATTGATGAGGAGAAGATGAAAATTTGATTCAGTTACTGATATAAGGACATCTACTCACAAACTTTAATATGCCCTATGGAAGTCAAGCATCTTGTGCTTTTACATGCCTGCCTCTGATGGGGTGCTTGGGATCTATGTTTGTAATATCAGTTTGTAAAATCAATGTGTAAAACCAGTCTGTAAAAATCACAAATCCCCTGCCCCCCCCCAAATCTTAGAACATTAACTCTGCCTCTTCCCCCTGCCAGCACTCTGCCCAGCAACAACTCATGAACTGTTTATTTCTTCTTGGAACAATAACAAGCTACACCTATGAATCCTTCAATGCATTATCTATAGGTTAACTCCTTAGCCAATTATCCACATACTGAGTCTCTGTTAGCCTTGTTTCCCAACATCCATCTTATCAAACATGACACTGATGGGTGGCAGACTAGGCACTTCTCAGTCAGCCCTTGACCTAGCTGACAGTGACATTTCAGTCCTAAAACCACACCTCCAGGTATTGCCCCCATGGGCTATTTCCCAGTGAATTATGGGCAATAAGCTCAGTTAACATTAAAAGTGCATGTTCCTTTAAGCACTGACCACTCCTTAACTCCTCCTTAATCCCACCCTTACTCATCTAGTTAGCATAATTGACATCTGCTTAATTGCCTAGCCTCCTTAAAAACTATGCCTATGACTTCTTTAAGTTTGTAGGTTCTCTAAGAACTCATGCCCGCTATAAAGCATAATAATAAGCTTTTACAATCCTGACTCCAAGACTTCTTGGGCCTACTGAATTCTTTCCAGACTGAATCGCAGGGATTCTGGTCCTTGATAAGGATCAGAGTTCCTGTATAACCTATTGCCATCCCCCCATCACCTCCTCATAGCTGATTACTTCACTAACTACTTTTTTGAGGATTCTGAAATCATCTTAATATCTCCCCTTTCATCAGTATTATTTCTATGCCCTTGCTCTCTCCTCTTTCCTGGAGATGATTTTGTCAATGTAAATGATGATAAAGAAAATGTATTACATCTACTTTGCTATTGAAGCTTAGGGACCACTGAGAGTTTTTCTTTGAATTTTAGCTGAAACATTTTTTGGAAACTCTGTATTAGAGGAAGGAGCTCCTTGAGCATGAATACTCCCAGTGTTTTTAATACAGTACTTTTACAGCAGAGGTGTTACTTGTCCACTAGGCTACTTGAAATGACAAACCATTCCAGTGTCTCTACCAAAAAACACCAAATGGGTCACAAAGAGACAACTGAAACAAATGAACAGCAAAAGCAAAGTCAATACAAGGCCCAAAGGGATCTGGTTCCATTTGACTTTTGACACTATTTGACTTTTGACTCATTAAGTGCTTAATAAATGCTTTTACATTTATTACTTTCTCCCTTTTTGAGAACATGGGTGATCTATTCTCTTTTCAAGGCTAATGCTTTCCCTTGTGCCCTAATGTTGTCCCTGCATCCATTTTTAGTGAGCTTGCCAATGTTTCTCACGTAGCTTTAAGTTTTCTCTACCTGCTGGGTCCTTCTGTGATGTCTATAAATGATTGCTCGCATTTACAGTTATTTAAGGGTTCAAAGTGCTTTACATATATTATCTGATTTTGTCTTCACAACATCAACAATAAAAATGTATATATAGTACCCACCCTATACCAAGCAGAGTTCTACCAGAGTGTTTTGGGCCATTTAACTTGTTAAAAAAAAACTGGTAATTACATTTCAGTATAATTGGTTTCCTTTGTAATCCTATATATTTTATTTTTAAAATGACTTTAAACACATTATTCCCAGAAAGGGACCACAGGCTTCACTAGACTGACTGCCAAAGGGGTCCAGGACACAGCATATGTTAAGCAAAAGCCCTCAGTGGCTACATGACCTGGGGTTAGAGTTTATTTTAAAGAATGAGATTTTAAGTTATGTCATTATTTTATGCATGTAGTTTGAGAATTGAAGGAATTTTCATGTCCTCGATTCAAAATTCAACTAGGTTTACATTCACTCTTGTATAGGAAGATCTTCAGTTTCCTATTCTCATTACAACTCTTTCTATCATTGGGTAATTAAACTCCCAGACCCTCAGTAGTTTTCTTTTCTGTGAAACTGGAGGGTTTGACTCCTTTAGATTCCAGTGCATCAACCCAATCCCACCCCCTTTTCTCATTTCTTCTAGGGAAAGATCCCTTGTCCCTGTGCCTCAGGGTCAATTGGGACTGTTGCCCCTGATTGGACGGCTCCTTTCCCCTCCATCTCCTTCCTTTCCCTATTTAAAACTGCTTCTGGGACTTTAGTTGGCCAGCTTGGGTGTATCAGGGCTAGTACTTGAGTGCTGTCTCTGGACACTTCATCCTTGGAGCTTGCAAGTTTGGATCTGAAGGAAAGTAGCTGTGGATACAGAAGGTGGAGTTCGTCCACCTCACTGGATTGTGGGTATGGGGGCTTTGGATCAAGGGATGTCTTTTCACTCCCCTCCTCTCCTAGTCAGTAATTACTTATCATCCCTGAGTGAAGGAGAGGACTTCCCTACCTGAACATCCATCAGCATAATGGGCAGGAGGGACCGTTTACTATTTGATTTGTGAGGACTGGAAAATAGTGCACTTTTGTGTTTTTTCATCCTAGAATCCTGGCACTGTACAGGATATAGAATAGCCATGTAATGAATGCTTGCTTGCATGAGTGGGGGCCATAGAGTAGGTGACATCATAACTTCAGGGGAAGGGCCCTTAACCTGGGGTTCATGAAATTATTCTTAGAAAAAATTTCCTGATAACAGTTCCAATATATTTTCTTTATATTCCTATGTAATTTTTTATCCGTTGTGATGAAAACAATAACCTAGAATTACAAAATGTATGATCAAAAATGGTAGCCATTTCCAGAGAGAGAACTGATGAACTTTGAGAGTAGATTGAAGCCTAATTTCCCCCCTTAACTTCTTTTTTCACCATGGATAATAAGGAACTATCCTTTGCATGACTTCACATAAATAATGGATGTTGTATTTCTTGATTTATCAATGTTTTTTTTTGGGGGGGGGGAAGGGGAAGGTAGACAATTTAAAGAACTTAGGAACTTAAAAAAACTAAAAAAAATCCTTACAGTGTGGTCACAAAAGAGTCCCCTATATATTTTTTTGATGGGGGTGGAGGGGCAGGTTACAGCGTTGAGGTCCTATTATATTTTAAAAAGAGAAACCTATTTAAAACTTGCTAGCCATGACTAGAAAGAAAAATGACAACTTTAAAGTCTTGTACAAACTTTTCCCGCCCCCCTCCTCCTCCTAAAAAAGGAGTTTAGTTGTTAAATGCCCTGTGTTATGGTCTTGAATAGGGCCATTGTTTCAGGTACCGTGTTTCCCCGATAATAAGACACTGTCTTATTATTTTTTTTGGACAGAAAAACACCAGAGAGCTTATTTTCAGGGGAGGGCTTATTTTAATGAACATTGACAGCAATTTTAATGAACAGGTAAATGTGAACAAAAAAATGTACCTTTATTCAATAAGCAAATCACTGGGGAAGAACAGCATGACGCGCTCACTGCTGCAGCTCTGATTGGATGCAGCTCGGAGCGTGGCGTGCGTTTCACCCAGGGGGGGGGGGGACGGTGCATACAGAGGGTACCGTAATGTACTGTGTAGCGCAGGGGATCACCTTCACTACAGTAGCAATCTCAATAGGGCTTATTTTCGGGGGAGGGCTTATTTTAGAGGAATCTTACACAGTAAGGGGAGGGCTTATTTTCGGGATAGGTCTTATTATCGGGGAAACACGGTAGGTTGACCTTTTTATGTATACTTAACAAGGATTTGTCACCTGTTGCTGACTTGTTTACAAAGCCTTGCTTAAGGCCAGTTGAGTATCCTTGCAGAAAACAAATCTTAGGATAATTGGAATCACCTCAAGGTTTCTGTGAATATTGCTTTTGTTACAGTTGTTTATTTTTGGTCAGGTCTACTTTCTGTCAGAAGTACATATGGTAACACTAATTTTCCTCCCATTCAAACTCAAACCCTCTTTCTGCAACTACATGCTACCTATCAAGAAACCATTTAAATTAAATAATTTTACTTTTAATTTCATTTGGTAATCAGATGGAAGATTGACTGGATTGAAGAGGGTTATAATGATAAATGAGTTGATTAAACATGAAGTTCTTTAAGAATTTATACTTCTAACCCTGCCTCTATGTTTTCTTTGATGAAAAGAGTCCATCATTACTATATCCGTATATATGAATTGAGAAAATCTGGTTTGAAATCTTGACTTTGCCACTCCTATAAGCATTATGTTGTGTAACTCATTTCGTTGACTTTATGTTCAATTTCTTTTGAATCCTTTTTGAAATAATATGTCTAGGAGGGGTCTATATATCTCTAATGGAATTTTTAGCAGTGATATCTCTTAAGTCTTTTGTTCTAGTTTTACCCTTTGATACTGATGTATTTACTGACTTGGGATATGCAAGGAATTTAGCAACTTTGCTTTAGCTTTTCCTGAATTTTTGTTTTAATTTTTATCTCCACAGATTAATCAGGATAGCAGAATCCTGTTTCCCTCCCTATTTCAACAAGGAAGAAAAATTACTTTCAATGAGCAGCCAAATTCATTTGCATCAGGAATTTACCTGTAATGATATACTAAAAAGGTAAGCAGTACACTTGTCTTCTCTCCTTTGACAATTCCAATATCCCTGCCCTGTGCAGTTCCTTATAATATGATGCTCAGACCATTGCAATATGAATTGCTTGGTCTTCTTTCCCCAAGCCTCTCCCCATTCCAGTCCATCAACAGACTTACAATGTTCTTTCTGAATATCTGATCTGACTGTCGTGTTACCCACTCTCACTGAGTAAACTCAGTTTACTCTCTGTCATCTCTTGAATCAAATAAAAAATACTGTTTTTGGGTTCCAAAGCCCAGAATAACCACTTCTTGGCCTCTAGCTTCCATCTTCTGACTATACCTTACAATCTCCCACATGCTCTGAGGTCTAATGACACTGGCAATTTTTCTTTGATGTTCTTTAAACAAGATGCTACATCTTTTACCTGTAGGCATATTTTTTTGGCTATCACTCATACCTGGAATGTTTCCTCCTAATTTTTGCTTCCTATTGTCTTTTGTATATTTTAGGTTCAAGACAAAATTGCACGTACCCAGAGCCTATGTGGATGAGCCCAGGTATCAATCCAATTGCATGTACCCTGAGTTTAAATCCTTTTAAAGTCTTCTGTTTTAATGGCAGTAATAACCTTGAGTAGTAACTCAGTTTTAAAAGTTTGGAATTATTATTTACTCTCCTTGATAACTCATGACATCCTCTTCCCTATTTAATGGCTATGCCTCTTCCCCCTCCATAACTTTCAACTCAGAGATTCATTCTCTTACTTCAAGATGTGGTCTATTTTTGGCTTTAAAAACTAATCTTAAGTATATTGTTTATAGCCAACTTTTGCCAAATTTCCCTTCCATCTTATACCAACTGAGAAAAGAAGAGGAATTGTTCAGGCTCACATGGCTAGGAAGTATTCTGAGGCAGGATTTGCATTCATTGCCATCTTCCTTCAGGCCCAGCACTCTGTCCACTGTGCCACTCACTGAGACAAAACTTGTTTAATTGTTCCCCTTCTGATAGGTAATTTATATACTTTGTCTACCATTCTGTATACACGGCCTACTGGATATGGTGTCAGGAAGACCTTCTATCCAATCCATCCTCAGGTACTTATAACTTAACTTGTATTACCTTCAGTAAAAACCAGGTAAGTATCATGTGTGTCACTGTTCTCATCTATACTAATCACACAGTCTGTTCCCTAGTTATCATGAAGATCAAATGACCTAATATGTACAAAGGACTTAGCAAACCTATATAAAAAAGTACTACATAAATCCCAGATGTTCTTTGCTACCAGAAGTAGCAATGCGCTTGTGTAATTTGGGATTGTGTGGGATACAAGACCCTTACCCAAATAAAAAAAACAAAACCCAGAGGTTTCTCAAGGTAAAAACAGAAGCTTTCTACTTCCCTAGTCAAGTCTCTTGAGAGTTGGGCATCACCTACCCCAGAACAAGCTGGTATAGGCAGGCACTGCACAGAGATCAAGCAGACAGTTATATACCCTATACAAACAATTCTAAGAAAACCCACAAAAGGCCATCCCAGTATCTGGACTTCCATTCCCATTGGTGGGATGTATGGCCTCACATTCTACGTACACAATGCAAAAACATATTTCAGCTATTTTCCTTATTGAGCAAAGGCAGGTGGTTAAAAGAGTATTCTAGGAGAGAGAAGGGAAGGGGTACCACCTGATTTCCCTGAAATCAAACCATTTACAGGAAAATGAAATTCAGGCCTCCAGGGGGTTAGGACCTAGCTCAATTCTGGTGACTATTGCGCCTATTTTATGAGAGTACTTTCATCCATTTCACTCAGGACCTTTTTCATTATTGCTTTTCTTTGAAATCATTTATTTATTTACTTTAAATCCCGTCTCTGTTTAGGTCTACTCCTTGTTTGTGTCATTCTGAGCAGCCCTTGGTTACATTCTGATGATTTTTTGTCCTAATTGTTCTTGGCAGTAAATCAACCCACATTTAGTTCAACTCTGTTTCCACTGAGCTAGTCAAATGGACATAAAAATCCCTCCTCACATATGTACCACCTCTCTACATTGTCTCCTAGTAGCATGTCTTTAATACAGAAATAAAATGTATATTAAATATTTCAGTGTCTATGGAGTCATTCTTTTTGTCAAGTTTTTTCTTAGTGGTAATTTTTGTCCTGATAGTGCAATATTTGGGTCAAAGTGTTTAGATCTTTTATTAAGTCTAAATTGTATTCCAGAATTTTTTTACTCCAATTCCTAAAATTATTATTAATGCAGTAGCACGCCTGTCTTTCCACAATCCAGTCAACACTGAGAAGTACATCTTTTTCCATCTTTGCCAATTTGTTGAGTGTGTTGTTAAACTTCAGGGTTCAAAACTTAGACATTTACTAATTTCTTTTTATGAGTGAGATTTCCTTCTATATTCTCTTCTGTCCTGTTGTAGCAGGAAGCACACCAAGCATCCCCAGGGTTTGCTGCCAACACAGGTTCTTAGATCTGCTTTGTTAATGGAAAGCAACTCAAAATGGGTTACCAAACTTACTTTAATCAGTCAAACATGTATCATTTACCTCAATCAGGGGAAAAAGGTCAGCACCCCAAACTTCAGAATATACAGACACAATTATCAAGACAGAAACAGATCAAGTAGACAGCTTTCCAAACTGTCCAACTATTACATCCATACCAAATCAACATCTGGGTTTTTCAAAGCCTAGAGACTCTCAACAATGGCTTCCCAGAGTTTCATCTGATCAAATCACAGAACACTTCTCAAAGTGAGCCCCTAAAACAAAGCCTCAAATCAGGGTTTATATAGCCTTCTCCTGGCTCAGAGAATGTAACAACCTTCTGGACCCACTGGCCAATCAAAAAGTATCTACTGAAAAACAAGCCTCCCACCCCAGGCTCCAGGTGCACTTTAGCCTAGGGGCAGGGAAGATCTTAAAAATTTACATTTCCATTACACCTGTCTTAGAGAGCTGCCCTTTATAACACAGAATTTAAAATAGATAAGAGTGAAGTTTTTTTTAAAGGAAAATCACTCTAAAATTTGAGAAGGTTTGACATTGCATGCATTCATTCATGCCTGTAAACTTCCTATTTCTCCAAAAGTGCTCATACCTCTATTGGGACATCTTTTTCTTTATAATTAGTTAGTATTTATTTTCACTATTTAAATTTTTTTTTTTTTTAATTTTAAAGCAATCGTGGTTAAGTAACTTGCTCAAGGTTACACGGCCAGGGGTTTCTGGGTGGGTGCTAAGTGTCTGAATCTGGATTCGATCCCCAGGTCATCCCGACACTGGAGCCAATGCTTTACTCGCTGTGCTACCTGGCCACCCCTATTCTCACTAGTTTTTTTTGATCAACATTCTTTCCATGTCAACACCCTACCTCTTTTTTGAATCATTGGTCTCCGTGATATAATTTTTGGCATTTATCTATGTATTTTTTGTTTATTTGTTTATCCATGACCATTAAGTTCTATCCATTATTGCTCTGGGTGTTTTCCAAAATTGATTTTTCTTAGTATTTAGTATTTGTAGCTTCCAGCTTGACACCATCATTAACATATAGAAGTCATTTAAAAAATGAATAAGATAAAGGTGTCTTGTAAGGTCTATACAAATGAGAATATTCTTCCTAAACACTTCACATTTATCAGTCCTCAGCAATAATATTTGTTGACTAAATGATGGGTGGTCTGAATCTTGACAATGTAACTTACTATCCTTGTTTTTATATCGCTCTTGATTTTTATCTGTTTCACTGAACTTCTAATCATGTTGAAATTATTTACAGTATTTACATGAAAACTGAACAAAAATTCAAGTGAATGAAATACAACTATAGTGTATTTTTTTTCTTAAAAATCCTTGTTATGCATGCTATATGACAGCATAAGAAAAAAAATTGCTGGAAAATTTGAGCAATCTATGACTTTGAGGTATATATAAAAAGCAATTGGCCGAGATGTTGGGGGGGAAGGGGGACACAGAATGTACATTTTGAGTACATGCAATGTGGACATGGACAAAATAAAGTTCAGATTTTCGCATTTTTAATGACATGTTGACATTCTTCCTTACTGTTAAATGTTGTAAATTTAAGTAATTTTTTGGCAAGAGAATAATCATTATTGAAGTATTTGGCTGAGGAATTTTCAACAATAGTAACTTTTTCTTTCTTATTTGTACACTGTCAGACATCTAGCATCAGGACAAAATTGTAGGAGAAAAAATAAAACCAGATTGTTGTTTTGTTTGGTTTCAATTTATGTTTTCAGTTTAACTTGGGGTAGACTTCAAAGGTTTAAAATCTTGCTCCAATCACTCTTGCTGTTCATTTTCTGGGCACATATCATATTTCTCTCCCTCCTTTTGTCACATCCTTGTAATTGATGTGCATATAATTGCACAGGAAGAATCATAGTTGTATTCCTAGTCACTGTTCCTTATGGTATCATTTTCATGGTTTTTGTACTTATACTTGATCAATAGTTGAATTTGGGCTTTGATTCTTAAGCCAGAACTAAAAATGTTTGTAAAGAGCCTGAACTTAAGGACTTATTTTGTTATATAACTCATTTACAAAAATTGGGTTGATAACTGGGCATTTTTGTCTGTATATATGAGAGATAATACTTGATGTAGAGGCTTCACAACATCATATTTCATTTGGTTAGACCCTTTTGAGTTCTCAACAGAAAATTCTGGATGCTTTCTAATTTTGGAATTTAGGGTTTGGATTTTTTCTGTTACAAAAAAGAATAAGTTTTCTGTTTTGAGAAGAATTTTCCAAAAATAATGAGTTAAAGGGAGGTAAATTTCTAATTTAATTAGCTTGTCTAAGAAATAATTTCTAATAGGAATTGAATTCATTTTATCTATCTTTAAATTTTCAAATACTGTACTCTTCATTGTTCTAGAAATATATCCTGATGGTGACAAATGAAATGGAAAAAAAGGTTAAATACAGTAATTTATGAGAATGAAATTTGTTAAGGACCTATTATGTGTTTTGTAAATATATCTGGCAAAAGTATAAAATAATTTTAAAATCTCTGCTTGCAGAGATCATACATTTTAAGGGGAGACATAGCAAGGGCATATAGGAATATATGCAGGTAACATACATTTTATTTTATTTATTTATTTATTTAAGAAGTCGGGATTAAGTAACTTGCTCAAGGTTACATGGCCAGTTTTTTCAGGGTGTGGTGCTAAATATCTGAGCCTGGATTTGATCCCCAGGTCATCCCAACACTAGAACTGGTGCTCTTACTCTCTGTGCTACCTGGCTGCCCCTAAACATACATTTTAAGTTGTGACAAATATCTACAATATTAGTGATTGCAACCCTTGTGGCCAGGATGTATATTAAGTAGTTGGGGAGGGTTAATCAGAAAGGACTTCATGGCAGAAGTTGGTGCCTGACATTCACCTTAAAGAGAGGTATTTATATGGTGCTATTATTAAATAGAGACTATTCAGTAATGGGATATGGCTACTACCAATACCGTTCTCCAAGAAGAACAGAGAAAAATCATCATTTGTCTAGATAGTAGAAAATGAAAGATAATATATACTGAGGATGTAAGATAGGTTGGAGCCAGGTTGTAAAAGGCTTTAAAGATTAAACAGACATATCACAGAGGTGGTTTCAAGTCACAGAAGGTTTACTGAATTCAAAAGTCAAATGGTCACGTTTGTAGCTGAAAATTACTTTCTTAGAAAGTCATTTGAGATGAACTTCGGGAAAAGAGTGATACTAATTAACAGAAAGCAACATAATTAGCAGAAAGATCCATATAGGATCTCTAGGAAAAACATAAATGTTACCTTACCTTCTCAATATTGTTTGCGTTTCTCCAACTTAAGGAGTCCCAGTATAATCTTAACACTCCCCCCTTCCCCATATCCTAAACCTGCCAAACTTTAACAAGTGGTGACAGAATATGTAGCCACAGTATATCACAATAGTGCTTTCCTGTTTTATCAAGAATAATTAAAAAAGATGGTAAATACAGACCCATATATAAATACATACATCAGATTGATTTTGGCTATAGGACTGTTTTCATTTCTTATGCATTACAATCTATGGTATTTTCCAGGATTATTAATGTTAAGACTAATATAGAGAATGAAAAGTTATGATAACTTTGTGCCTTTACAGAAATCTGTTTTCAGGGGTAGCAAAGGCTAACATAAAATTTTCAGGTATTTCTTTTATTTTAAATGTTTGAAAACTATATCAATTTAATTTTGGAAATGACTAAATTTGAAGACAAATTTGGAAATTGAAATTTTATATACAATCAATGTGGTAAAGAATATAATTTTAAAAGTTTCATTTCATAAAATAAAATCACATAAAATTTTTAATGTTTCAGGGAAATCAAATAATCAGAAAGCTCTGCAAATGGTTGAACATTAAACTTTGTTTCTCATGGTTCGTAGATGTAGAAAAGTTGCCTAACTTCACTAAGGTTAAACAACAAAATGATAACAAAAATCTATTTACAAATGCAAGATGTCCTACTTCTCATCTTGGGTTCAAGGCACAAAAGCACACTATCACCTTGAAATCATGCGTTTGGTATTGTAATTTGTCCGTTTTTGGAACAAAATTTTCCTCAAAATATAAAATGCAAAATGTAAGCTCTTAGACATCAAGGACTATTTCACTTTTTTCTTTATTTCCTATAACTAGGATAATGCCTGGCACTTTGAAGATGTTTAATAAATCCTTCTTGATTGACTGAGTCTATTAAATTTTACATTTATGCTGTAAAACAATGATTCTTAAAAAAAAAAAGCAAGATGTCTATGAGGGAAACAACTCTCATCACCAATGTAAATAAACCAAAATCATACTTTCTTTTCGCCTGAAAGGTACTGTTGCTTTCTTGATAAACTTGAAATTTTTCTCCAAAGACCACCCACTAAAGCTATGCTTGAATAGGATTGTCCAAAAAAAAAAAAAAGGTCTTACGTGAACCCAAAATTCCAAAATGCTTTATACAATAATAGAAGTATATGGAAAAATTCTGACGAAATCAATAATAAGAAAAGAAGGGCCTGTGATATGACACATGACAGATAAATTTAGCACAGAAACACAACTGAGGAGTCTTTGTTACACTCTCCCTTTTATTTTTGATCTAATTACTGTTTCTATTTTGACATAATCTTTTTATGTCTTCTCTAAATACACTATGATGAAATTTGTTTTGATAAAAATGGGAAGTTACTACTGGGCTGCTATCATCTCCCTAAACCAGGAAAATTTAATTTCTATACCAGGTCAGACTTTTTTTCCAGTTGAGTCAAAGTTGGACAATTATTTTTTGTTTCGTGTTGATATTATTTTACCAATACAAACAATTATTTGCTCTGCATTTGGTTCAGTTTTGTCACCACTTTTTCATTTTTTTTCTTTTGGCCTTTTTCCGTTTACTCAATTAGCTACTAAAATTAGGCACAAAAGATATTATAGAGCTCTAAGTGATTTGGTTAGCTACTTAAGTAAATGATAGGGACCTCTTGAACTATTGTCTTATACCTGTTGTAATGATGCTGACAGATTGGTCTCTTTAAGGAACTTTTTTTTTAAGTTTGTATCCAATGTTTTGCAAAACACATAGGAATAACAATATGTTCTAATAAAGAGAAGAGAAGGATTAATTTTTTTCTGCAACTATTCTGTTCTATTTCACTAATAACATTAGTTCACATTTTTATAATGTTTTATATGTTACAAAATATTTATAAGAACCCTGAGAAATGAAGATTAGAAGTACTGATAATCCAACTTGCAGATCAGAGAGGAAGCCTTTGAAGAGTTAAAGGACAAAATCCAAATCTCACAGTTAGAAAGTAATAGGGGCGGCCAGGTAGCACAGCAAGTAAGAGCACCGGCTCCAGTTTTGAGAAGACCTGGAGATTGAATCCTGGGCTCAGACACTTAGCACCCACCCAGAAACACCTGGCCGTGTAACCTTGAGCAAGTTGCTTAACCCCGATTGCTAAAAAATAAAAAAAAGAAAGAAAAAAAAGTAATAAATGTAGAATTGGAATCCAGTTCCCTTTCTATTTTAAGTCTTTTCTTTCGCCACTACACTCTTTTGTTAGCTCAATCTGGCAACCTGCTCTAGTCAACCAGAAGACCCTTGAAATCTTTTTTTTTTCCCTTAACCTTCAAATACTAATGTTGGCCCTCCTGCAATTAGATGTAAAGATAATTTTTGAGATATGTGACTCACTCATTCTTCAGGATTAAATTGTTTAATTTCCAATTAGTTTTTAGTCTGTCTTTTCAGGGCCCTTTATTTTTTTTTTTAAGCAATCGGGGTTAAGTAACTTGCTCAAGGTTACAGAGCCAGTTATTTCTGGGTGTGTTGCTGAGTATCTGAGACTGGTATTCAATCTCCAGGTCATCCTGACACTGGAGCTGGTGCTCGTACTCGCTGTGCTACCTGGCCACCCCTCCAAGGCCCTTTATTGCATATGATTTTTATTGCATCATGATCTGAGAAGGTTGCATTTAAAATTTCTGCCTTACTGCACAGAATTGTGAGGTTTTTCTGCCCAAGAACATGGTCTATTTTTAAGTATGTGCCATGAACCACTGAGAAGAAAGTATATTCCTTTTTAACTCCATTCAGTTTTTTTTCCAGAGATCTGTCATTTCTATCTTCTCTAAAATTCTATTTGCCTCCTTAACTTTTTTCTTGTTTATTTTGAAGTTAGATTTATCAAGTTCAGAGAGGGGGAGATTACGGTCCCCAGCTAGTATAGTTTTGCTATGTATTTATCCCTATAATTCCCTTAACTTTTCTAGGAATTTGGATGCTACACCTCTTGGTGCGTATATATTAAGTATTGATATAGCTTCATTCTCAATGGTGCCTTTTAGCAGGTTATAGTTTCCTTCCTTATCTCTTTTAATTAGATCTATTTTTGCTTTTGCTTTATCTGAGATAAGGATTGCTTCCCCTGCATTTTTTACTTTAGCTGAGGCATAATATATTCTACTCCAGCTTTTTACCTATACCTTGTGGGTATCCCTTTGTTCCAAATGTGTTTCTCGTAGACAGCATATTGTAGGACTGTGGTCTTTAAACCATTCTGCTATACACCTCTGTTTTATGGGAGAGTTCATCCCATTCACATTCACAGTAATGATGACTGTTTGTCCCTTCCCCTCCATCCTATTACCTCCCCTGCTTATGGTTTTGTTTCTTCCTTCTCCCTTCCCCTCCTTGAGGGTTTTCCTTTTGACCACCACCTCCCTCAGTGTTCCCTCCCGGTAACCCCCCCTTCTTTACCTACCCTCTCCCCTTACTACTATTTCCTTTCCTTCCCCTCTATTCCCCCTCCCCTTTTTTATCCCTCCCTTACCTCCCTATTGCTTACAGGACACAATAGATTTTTATACTTATCAGAGTATGTTTTTCCCCCTTTGACCCCAAACCAATGAGAATAAATTTCATACAGTTCTACTCTCCCTCCCTCCTTTCCCTCTATTTAATGAGTTTTCATGTCTTTTTAAATTAGTTTCTTAAACTTAACTAATTATGTTGATCCCTGTTTGAACCAGAACCAGTAAGAATAATGTTCAAATGATGCTACTCTCCTTCTTTCCTTCCCTTCTACTACAGTATGTTTTTATGCCTCTTAGTATGGCATAATTTACCTTTTTCCGTCTCATCCTTTCCTTTTATCCCATTGTAGTACCTTTGACTCCCTTTATAAGGCTTTTTGTTTTATCATCAGGTTAGTTCATTTATACCCACATCCTCTATCTATGTATAACCCTTTTAAGGGTCATGATAATCATATAAATTTAGATATTGACAGTTATAAGCTTCTCATATAGGGATGTGAATATTTTGCTCTTATTATATCCCAAGCTATGTGCATGTGTGGGTGGGTGTGCATGTATGCATGTGTGTATGTGTGAGTGTGTTTTTCTTGTTTACCTTTTTATGTCTTTCTTGGGTCTTGTAATTGGAGATCAAATTTTCCATTGAGCTCTGGCTTTTTTTTTTATCAGGAAAGTCTGAAAGTCCCTTATTTCATTAAATGACCTTCTCCTTGCCTGAAAGATTATGCTGAGTTTTGCTGGGTAGTTAATCCTGGGTTGAAGTCCTAGCTCATTTGCCCTATGAAATATCAAATTCCAATACCTCCGATCTTTTAATGTAGAAGCTGCTAGGTCCTGTGTGATACTTGCTGTTGTTCCACAATATTTGAATTGTTTCTTTATGGCTGTTTGCTGTATTATCTCCTTAATCATGTAATTCTGGAATTTGGCTACTATATTTCTTGGAGTTTTCAATTTGGGATCTCTTTCAGGGGGAGTCCAGTGAATTCTTTCGATAACTATTTTATCTTCTGATTCCAGGACTTCAGGACAGTTTTCTTTGATAATCTCTTGGAAGATGTTGTCCAGGCTGCTTTTTTCATCATGGCTTTCTGATAGACAAATAATTCTTAAGTTATCTCTCCTGGATCTGTTCTCTAGGTCAGTTGATTTTCCAGTGAGATATTTTACACTTTCTTCCAATTTTTCAATCTTCGTGTTTTAATTGACTCTTGGAAAATCATAGAGACCTGAGCTTCAATTTGACTGATTCTGTGTTTTAGTGAATTATTCTCTTCAGTTAATTTTTGAAGGTCCTTTTTTAGGGAGGTATTTTCTCCAATTATTTCACTTTTTAAGGATTTGTTTTCTTCAATGAAACTTTTTTCCAATTTGGTCACTGTAGATTTAAATTTGTCTTCTGCCTCCCTAATAAGGCCTTTAAAAGTTTTCTTGAGCTCCTCCAAGAGTGCTTTTTGGGCTTGAGACCAGTTCATATTTCCTTCTGTGGTCTCAGGTGTGAGTATAAATTCCATGTTGTCCTTTGTATTTGGTTGTTCTTGCACACTATAATACTCTCTAATTGATTTACTTGTCTTCCCCTTCTCCTCAGCTTCCTTCCTTCTCATTGTAGTTTCCTATTTCCTAATTTCTCAGGCTGGGATCTAGGTGCCTGGCTTTTGGCTTTGTGTGCTGTAGCCTCTGGGTGTGTAGATTGAGGCCATGGCAAGTGCCTCAGTGTTTCCATTAAGTTATGCTGATGCTCACAGAGTACTCTGTGGAGGAGGCAGGGGGGGGGGGGGTCTGACCACTCCAGATTTCTGCCTCTATGCCCCTGGGCTACTGCTCTGGCAAGCTTTTGCTGGTCAGGTGAGGTAGGGCTTGTTGAGACCTCTCCCCTTCTTCTCTTCAGACTCCTTGCTGCCTCAGTTACACCCCTTCTCAATGACTCCCAAGCCCAAGGCTATTTCTCTGGGTCTCAGGATTTCACTCTGGGTGGGACACTTATCTATGGGTTTTCTAGGTCAGGGAGGGGGGATGGGAGCAGCCAGAGTTCACTTTGTCACCTTGGCTCTGGAAAGTCAGCCAAGCAGTTTCTAAACTTCCAGGCTGGGGGCTTATAATCCCAGAAGAAGCTGCTGTCTCTGCTGGGGGCCCCTGAGCCCTCTCTTATCCTGCTCTCCTCCCATGATGAGATGCTGGTGAGATGGCTGCAAATCACCCTTGGGGTGGGTGATTCTGCTGGCTGGGGCTCCTTCTTTCTCTGCTGTAGCCTGCTCTCTAGTCTGAGCTGCTGCAGCCCCCACGTGCTCTGCACTGCCCCTGCCCAGACCCATGTGGATACTTTCCTTGGCTGCATTGTGCAAGGTTCTGTCTCCCACTGAATTTTGACATTCCAAAATCTGTTCAGATTCACTTTTTAAAGTTTAGTGACGGGATTTGCAAAGGACCTTAGAAAAGTTACTGCTTCTGTTCTGCCATTTTGACTACACCCCCCATCTTATATTTCTAAGCACTGAAACTTTTTCTTTAAAAAATGATGTAATCTAAAATATATACCCTTTCCATACCTTTTAGAAAACCAATTTCATGTTTATCACTTCTTGTGTCAGTGTCATTCTGTATGTCACTTCTGATTCTGTTTTAATACAGTGACTGATATAGGACATATTTAAGGCATATACGGCTATTTTTATGTCCCCTACATTAAATGTCTCCACGATTTTTGCATTGCTTTAAGGCTGGAAGTAATTGCTTTGTTATAGTTCAATAACGAAACCTCAAATTTATTTAAAACTTTGGAGTTTTAAAAATACTTTTTTCATAAGAATCAAGTCCAGGAGATAATTCTGGACCCTCAGATTTGAGATTTGATTGGTGTTCATGCAGTAAACATGGGAATGCTTCAAATTTCTGCCCGTTCCTCATTGAGTAATTCTCCCCAAGTTTCTGGTTAGTGTTGTGATCACTGGCAGAGGTATCATTTTTTCTTTTCTTTCTTTTTCTTGATTATGCCCACTGTTTTAAGTCAAGGTACAATTAGACAACCAGATTGATCAAATCAGTGAGCTTTTAATTTCGTAGAGAACGGGAATGGTTTTGTTTGAAGAAACATTGGTAAGTAGCCAGGGCAGAGTTCTTTTTGGTCTTGGATCTCTTTGCCTTTCCATGATTGGGTCCTCTCCTGAAGGAGTCATGCTAAAAAAAAGCCCATACTGACAGTGTCCTTCACCATTGGGAGCATGGCTCTGCTATTATCTCCTTTCAAGTCTATAACAAATACAATGTCATGATCCACAAAGATGACCCTTACAACTTCTCTGGTCGTGTTTGAGGTCATAGCAACATTTTCTGTTGTCCCCACACATCCTCAGGATTCTCAAGTGTACTTTTCTCCACTGGTACAAGATTCTTTGAGTCCTCCATCTATTCCTATTCCTTCCCTCCAAAATAAAAGTCAGTCTGAGAACCTTGCATCCTGTTTCATCTTTTCTCTGAGCTTCTGTCTTGCTTTTTGTGTGCTTCTGGTGTGGATGAAATAACTTTCTTATTGTATGAGTAAATATGTGGGAACTATGCTGTCTACCTACATTTAAGTAATCATCCTAGAAAGAATTCCTTAGCCAATTATTTAAAAAATAATAATTCTTAGTGATCACAATGCCTATAGAATCAATGTTCCAAATTTATAAGATTTCACTAAGAAACATAATAAAATTATTGGTTTCTGATAAAGTCATTAGGTTCCAATTGCTCCAATCTAATTTTGAAGGAGTCATTCTCTCCAGTGACTTTTTGAAATACCTTTTCCATCTGGCAAATTTGACTTTTTAAAGCATTCTTTTCTTTATTGGATTTTTGCAGCCTCTTTTGCCATTTGAGTTTTTTGGTAGTTTTTTTTTAAAATTTTTAGTTTACATCATTCATTTCCACAAGATTTTGAGTTACAAATTTTCTCCCCATTATTCCTCTACTTACCCCAGTTTCTGTATTTTATTAATATATTATATTCTCTATTTCCCAGTTACATGTAAAATAATAACATTTGTTTTAAAACCTTTGAATTCCAGATTATTTACCTACCTTCCTTGTCACTCATCCTCACTGGGAAGATAAGCAATTTAGTATATGTTGTAGCTCTGCAAAACATTTCCATACTAGATATATTGTGAAAGACTAACTATATTTGCCTCCCCATCCCACCCCTCACTTGTTCCATTCTAGCGAATTTGATCCTATCCCTTTTCAAAAGTGGGTGCTTCCAAGTGCTTCCATCATGCCCCTTCTTGTGCCCTTCCCTCCCTACTCTCCTGTAGGGTGAGATATCCAATTTAGTGTATATGTGATTCTTTCCTTGAGAATAAGGTTGTTATTCCTGTTTTTACTGTTCTTCTGCTCTATTGTTTTCCCTTGCTATATGAGATATTTTACCCCATTTTATCTCTACACTTCTCATTATATTCCTTTCTTACCTCTTAATTTCACCAATTTTCTGGGGGTTTCACAGGAGGGCACCCTCCCTGCAGCCCCCACAAACTCTGCTACACTGGCCACCCACTCCAAAACCTGGTTCTGGATCCCATCAAGCCAGACTAACGATTTGTTATAAATAAAGATGGTATTTACAAAAACAAAACCCCCAAAACAAAATCTGGTGTCTGTGTTCTTTTTTAATACACAATACATAGGAATATAATCGCCCCCTGGGAGGCGGGGCTAAGCCTGGGCCCTGCGGGTTAGGGTTAGTGGCAGAATTATGGGTAGGGTTAGGGTTAGGATTAGGGTTGGAGGCCTGTGAGAGCAGATGAAAATGCATTTTGTAAAAGGAGTAAAAGCAAATGGTCAGCACTCTAATCAGAAATGTGGAGGCCTGCAGGGACTCTGCACAACAGTGCTTCAAATTCAAGTAATTCAAAAAACTCCTAAGAAATTAGTGTTTTCATCTTTTCTTAGCCATTGTAGTATATTCTGAGTATACAGCATATATTTTACTCTATCTCTGCAGAAACAGCACATGGAAGATCTTTTATATCCAGCTTTCTCTTGGCTAGGTAGGGCCTTTGAGGATTAAAAAATATATTCTCCAGAACTTCTTTCTCCTGTTACATATAAAGACATTGTTTTACTCTGGTTTAATGAGGTGAGAAAAGAAAACTCAGGTACTTGTTAAGCAAACCAAGGCTAGGGTGATACAACCATTGGAATTCAAGCCGATATGGGGAACACAAAGATTCTCAGAAGTATAGCTTAAAGGCTTTTGGGGTCTCAGCGTTCAAAGAGGGTAGAATTCCTCAGTTTCAAATCTCATTTGATCACCTACTTCAGGAAGCCTATCCTTATCTCCCCTAGTATTTAGTTGTATGTTTTTGTTCTTCAGTCATTTTTCAGTCCCATGCAACTCTTCATGACCTCATTTGAATCTTGACAATATTGGAGTGGCTTGTCACTTATTTTTTCATTTCATTTTATAGATGATGGAACTAAGGCAAGCAGTGTTAAGTGATTCGATCAATGTCACATAGTTACTAAGTGCCTGAGGCAAGATTTGAACTTGGGAAGATGAGTCTTCCTACCTTTAGGCCTGACACTCTATCCATTATACCACCCAGCTGCCCACAGTTCTTAGTGCTGTCTCCCAATTAATAACAACATCAAACATAAATAATGTGTTTAAGGTTTAAAAGTGTATGTGTGTGTGTGTGTGTGTGTGTGTGTGTGTGTGTGTGTGTGTGTGTATAATTTCATCCTCATAATAACTCTGGAAGTTAAGGACAATTACAATGGAATATGTAATAAATGAGAGACTTGATACAAGAGAGTAAAAAACTTACACAGGGGCACACAGTTAATGTCCAGGGCAGAATTCGAACTTAGGTCATCCTGATTCCAAGGCCGGCTCACTATCCTCAATACTACTAAGCTTAGAATGTGTTTTGCATTTAAATTTTCATGAACATATCATTTCCCCAGTAGAATTCAGGAATCCTTTAGTATCATTGCATTTTTAGCACGCCAGAGAGTGCTTGACACATTGTAAGCACTGAATACTTGTTGACTTGACTTGGCTGTCACACAGAATTCCGACTTGGATAGGGGCCCCTCCATCAAATTGAAAAGTGTATTTGTTTCCAGCTTGAGTGTAAAAGGGGCAGAGCTAACCAGAAGCTTTTCCCTAATCCAAACACTCAGTGGGGAGACAAAATAAACATCCACACTTCTGGAAAGTTATGAGGTTCTAAAGTCAAGGTTACCAAGTCAGGTATTTTGCAGCCTGAAGTGACAAGCTCTACTGTACAGGTAGAAATCATCATTGGGTGGGAAAGAGATGACAAGAAATAATGTTGGGCTCATGTCACCTATTTTCCCTGTATATATCTTCATAACAAAAGTTTGAAATCTACAAAGAGAAATAAAAACAGAAAGTCCAGTGAAATATACCAATAATGAAAAGAATCTTTTATTGCTAAAGAGAAATAATTCCCCTGTATGTTTGTGATGTTCAGAAACTGTTTATTTTCCCCTCATGGACACGTACACTTTAACTATCTGAAATGATTTCACCTCCCAATCACCCAGCAGTAATTCACTGTAGCCTGCTCCTTTCACAGGGCAATTTGTTGCTGTTAAAACAAAGTCACAAGATTTGTTTTATTGCTGAGGCAGATCTATTTTCAAGCCCTTTCTCCCTTTCAAGTTTCTGATCATCAAATGTTAATATTTTCTTTGAGCTCAGTGTTGATTCTAATTCTCATTTTAGAGCTTGATGCAGAGCTAGGGAGTTCGCAGAAGCAGGGTGACAACTGCAGCTCATTGGTGGCCTCAAAGACTTACTCAAGTCCCATACTTCAACCACACAGGAAAAAATGACTTGGAATAATTACTACTATGAAGAGGCTTTAATTGTCATCATTTTGTTTCTTTAAAGATGTATTTGAAACAGACCTTTTTCTGTATGATCCTTTATTTTCTCTTGTAGCTACCATTGAAATTTTATTTTGGGGGGTGGGGTGCAGAGATGGAGAAATGATTAATTATAGGAGTTAGTTAATAAAACAAGTCCTAAACATCTACTATACGTTGGGGATAAAAAGATTAAAACTTTCCTTGCAGATGCTGGCTACTACAGGGGGATAGTCTCTGCTAATAAAGGGCTTAAAATCGAAAAAAGCGTATTCTGTATAATAATGATACCAACAGAAACAATAACAATAACAATGGCTAGCATCATATAGTACTTTACGGTTTACAAAGTGCTTTACAAATATTATCTCATTTCATCCTGACAACAACCCTTGATGGTAGGTGCGGATGTTTACATTCCCTGTTTACAGGGGAATATTCTCTGTTAATAAGGAGCTTAAAATCTAATAGAGGGGACTGGATGTAGCAACAACAATGATAACATTATATAATGCTTTAAGATTTACAAAGTGATTTTAAAAAGATGGTTTTATTTTCTCCTCACAATAACCCTGGAAGACAGGTGCTATTAGTATCCCAATTTTCCAGTTGGGGAAACTAAAGCAGAAAGAGGTTACATAAGCCTTACCCTGGGTCAGGCAGCAGGTAAGTGTATGAGGAATGATTCAAACTCAGATCTTCCTGCCTCCAAATCTAGTGCTCTATTCACTCAGGACTGCCACACAAATATCTTGCATATTGCAAGGCAAAATGTGTGAGGGCCAAAGGAGAGCTGTAGCAAAGCAGCATAAATGAGTTGAAGTGTGTAACGAGCTCAGCAAACCTCAGAGGCAAGATAAATGCTAACTATTCAGTGCTTTGTCAATGTAGAAGAGAGGCAGAGGTCATTTCTATCTGAAGGACCAGGGAACAGTTTATGGTAAAAGTAGTATCTGAGTTGGCTACATTTAAAAGGAAGGGATTTTAATTTGTTAAAGATGAGGAAAAGTGCCTTTCTGGCATGAAATGCATGAGAACAAAGATCAGAGAGGAAAAGATTAAAAGACAAGACTGTACATTTCACTGGAATAAAGAATAAGGGAAGGAATTGTTAATATAAAGTTGAGAGGGACCTGAGAGGCCCTGTTGTTTACAGATGAGGAAACTGATGTCTATATAGTCCAAGTTAATATAGGCAAGAGATCAACTTGGGATAGTGCTACTGACTCTAATGCCAGGGCTCTGCCCATTGTACTGCCCTGCTTTTCCATCATATCATGGGATTAGAGTTGGAATAGGTCTTAAAGGAGAGGGCAGATTGGTTTATCAAATGAAGTAACTTTCTTTTATATCCTGAATGCTTACCACAGTATCTGGCACCAATGAAATAACATAATAAATATTTCTTGCCTGATGGGTTGAGAATACTGAAACTAGAATAGGGAAGACCTGGATTCAAATCATGTCTCTAAAACTTGCTATTTGTGACCACGAGAAAATAATTCTAGCTTTCTAAATCTCAGTTTTCCCACCTGTGAAATGGAGAAATGGAAATTCATAAAGCTTATTTCACAGAGTTATTATAAGGCTCAAATGCCTAGAACATGGTAGGCACTTTAAAAAAGTTTATTAATTGATTGATCAGCAAACATTTAGAAAATATCTACGCTATGCCAGATTTTATGCTAGGCTAGTCTCTGAAGATACACATCAAAGAATGAAATAATCCCTACGCTGAATCTTGCCGATCAAGGACTAGGGAAAATGAATAATTATTACTAGAAGTTATTGAGTAAAAACATGTCATTTTACTGTAGGTAAGGGAAATGAAGTCTAGAGAGTTTGTGACTAGCCAAAGGTCCCCTAGCTCATAAATTCAGTGCTTTGTTCATAATACCACCCTATCTCTCAGTATTGCGATAAAACTCTTTTCCTTATCAACGTGAATAATATTGAACAAAATGGTTTTTCTTTTTATATGGCACTAGACATTTTACAAAATACTTTGATTCTTCAAATAATTTTGATTGTCTCAGATGTGCAGAATTAAAGATATAAATTCTTAATCTACTTTCCATGAGTTTTAGTGCAATGGAATATGAATTGTGCAGCATGCCTGCTTCTGAATGTGTGACTAATTAGCTGTGTGACCTTGGGAAAGTCAGAAAAAGGTTATTTAGAGGTTGTTTGCTCCAGCCCTCTTCTTTTACATGAACTACCTTTTGTCTCTACCATGGTGTCAGAGATGGAGATGCAGAAAGATAAGACAAATCAAAACAAAATCAGAGTACTCTCATTGTTTCAGTGTCTGCCCTATACAGAAAATCAAGGAGATGAAAACAGACAGGCTAGGGCAGAAATGAGGAAACTCCTGGCAAGAGTGTGAATGCTGAGGAAAGAGAAAATACTGGGAAGTTCAAGGACAGAGTAAAGAAGGCAGTCAATAGGGATATGCAGTGCTTTAGCCTATCCATTAAATCCCTTTGATAAGACAGTAAAGGCCAAAAGCAAAAGTCGGTCCAACTGTTTTGTGAGGCCTGTGGTGAGAAAAGAGAGGCTAGAAACTTGTTTTTAGCATGGTAGACAAATGGCCTGGGTGGAGGTGGTGGGGGGGGGAGGGGAGAAGAAAAGTCTTAGAGAATTCTTTCTGTACCAAGCGTTATACTAACACCATATTGCCACACAACAGGAGAGATTCTAGTCTTTCCAAATTGTGATATCCCTCACTTGGCTAATATTTTTGAAATTCATGGATCAAAGATCATTTGAGAAATGTATTTTATTTTGATCATTTCTAAAGAGATGGAGATCAACAAATGGAATACAGACACTTTGCAATATTCTAAAACTCTTGGGTTTTGAATATGCCCTTAGATTGGATGGCAATGACTCAACTTTAGGAAAGACTGCAAATGTGCAGTACTTGTATAAATGAATTTCTTATTTAATATCCCTTACTTTTAATTTTATCCCTATGAACAAAAGTGGATATACCGTGTTTCCCCGATAATAAGACCTATCCCGAAAATAAGCCCTACCCTTACTGTGTAAGATTCCTCTAAAATAAGCCCTCCCCTGAAAATAAGCCCTATTGAGATTGCTACTGTAGTGAAGGCGATCCCCTGCGCTACACGCTACATTACGGTACCCTCTGTATGCACCATCCCCCCCCCCCCGGGTGAAACCCACGCCGCACTCCGAGCTGCATCCAATCACAGCTGCAGCAGTGAGCACGTCATCCTGTTCTTCCCTAGTGATTTGCTTGCTGGCGCCATTGAGAGCAGTGCCTCGGAGGAGAGCTGAGGCAGGACAACATAAGCCCTCCCCTGAAAATAAGCCCTCTGGTGTTTTTCTTTCCAAAAAACATAATAAGACAGTGTCTTATTATCGGGGAAACATGGTAGTTAAGTATACTTATCTGTTTTGCTTACATTAAATTACATTATCTGACTCTATCATGGCACAATTATATGACTAGGGTTCAATGGAATATGCCAGATCCAAGGAAGAGATGGAATATCCAGAAGTTTGGGAGCTAAAAGAGAGTCTACTTGGATAAATCACAGGGACTATGCCCCTTGCACTAATGATGATCATAGGCCCAGAAGGAGGTAGACTCATAGAAAGGGATGGGGGGAGTGGAGAGGAGAGTTTCCAGCTATCTTAGAACCATAGAGAACTTAGCATCCACCCTCAGCAGGTCCCCTAGTATTAGGTAGGGCTACTCAGTGCCTGGGTCTTATTGGAAATAATACTGGATCACTGTCTGTTACTTGTTAGTTCAATAAAGATGAGCAAACTGATAACCAGAGAGTCTATATGACAGTCTCCCTGGCTAATCCTAGATGATTAATGACAATCTCTCCTTACTTCACAGCGCTGCCTAATTCTGCCCTGCCACCTGTAGCAGAAAAGCAACTAATTAATGATTTAGAGACTTCAGATGTGAGCCCAATTAAGGGAATTTTCATTTTAAGAGAGAATTAAAAAGATAGGATGGCATTTCACCCTGCTCTTGGAACTTCAGGGACAGTTACAACTGTGGGGGGAAGAGAACATTCTCCACATCACTTAAATTTGTCTCATATAGACCTGGCACAAAGTAGATACTAAAAAAATACTGTTGAGTAAATGAGTGAAAGACCTATTCTGTTTACATCAAGACTAACACCTTGGTATCGATAATGCCTGGCAGAGCTTCTAAAGTGAAAGATTTTGATATCTGAGCAGATGTTAAGTAAATGAGCTCTTAGTAAATAAATAGGGTTATATAAGTGTGGGCTAAGTACAAGTACTGCTTTAACTAGCATCTGCTTTATTTACACAGAAAGTCACAAACTGAATTAGTTACCTTGCTTCCTGATTACAGAGTCATAACATGCAAGAAATATAAAGGACCATAGAGTACGTCTCATTTTTTTTGTAGGGGCAATTGGGGCTAAGTGACTTGTACAAGGTCACACAGCTAGTAAGTCTTAAGTGTCTGAGGCCAGATTTGAACTCAGGTCCTCCTGACTCCAGGGCTGGTGCTCTATTCACTGTGCCACCTAGCCACCCTCACAATTCTCTTATTTTTAAAGATGAGGAACCTAAGTCCCCAAGAATAGAAATTACTTATTTACCCATAGTCAAAATTGTAGTAATAGAGCTGACATTAGAACCAGACAATGTTGTTATTTTTCCTGGAAACATATTGCCTTTCCAAGACTAATAGAGAGAGTACTTTATTTACATTGTATAGAAGATACAAGGCTAGAGTCAGAGTAAGAAAGACCTGAATTCAAGTTCTATATCTGATACACACTGACTTTGTAATTTTGTACAAGTCACTCAAACTCTCAGTATTCTCTGAGCAGTTTTGCATGACTAGAAAATATTTCAGAGAAGATACTGACCTGGGAGCTCCCTGTACCAAGGCAATCACAGGTCCATTCACTATCCCCTCTCTTCTTCCTCTTCGAAAGACTGTTCTGGTAAGGTCTAACTACTACATACACTTGTCAATCAGTTGAAGACAGGAACATGGTAAAAATCTAAAGACTATATATATGAGAGATGGGGGATAGGTGGAAAGGGAAAAGTCAAGCTATCCTGGTATTAAAGTACCTTCTTAATACCTTAATTCCTTAATACCTTAAAGGCATAGATGAACATTCTGTGTTGACCACTCCTTAGTTGGGAGAAGCTTCTTTCTGTTGCCTGTATGGCCAGAACTGTCTAAATCTTTAGAACTACCTGACTGGGAGAATCCTTTTCTCTCCTTTTTTTTTTTTTCCTAGCACATCACACCATATGGTAAATGAGGCAGGACCTGAATACCACCTCTCTGCCTGTCCCTCCTCCCATCCTAAACCTCATGATCCTGAGAAACAGGATTAGGGGCTTAGTTTTTCCTTTGTCCTTTTCAGTTCTGGGGGCACAGAAGGGTATTTCTTTCATGAGCGAACCTTTCATTTTAAAGGTAGAATGAAATAGAGAGAGGTGGTCTTGTGAGAAGGATATGGAACTGAAAGTAAAATTGAATGAAAAAATATAAATTTTTGATCTATTTAAATAAATCAGTAATATAGCAGAAGAAGGAGAAGGAAGAGGAGGAGTCCTATATGTTTTAACCCAAGAACAAATTAATTGCACAAACAATTTCACAAAAAAACAAACATTAAAAAGTAGAATTGGCCAAGTAAAAATGAAGTACAAAATCTCACAGAAGAAAATAATTCCTTAAAAATTACAATTGGGCAAGTGGAATCTAATGACTCTATTAGATATCAAAAATAATAAAATAAAATCAAAAGAATAAAAAAATTGACAATAATGTGAAATATTTCATTGAAAAAACCTGACCTGAAAAAATAGCTCCAGGAGAGATGATTTAAGAATTACTGGGTTACCTGAAAGTCATGATCAAAAAGAAAGACTGAGCATCATCTTTCAATAAATCATCAAAGAAAATGTCCCTGATATTCTATAACCAAAGGGTAAAATAGACATTGAAATATTAGCCCATCATTTCCTATAAGTGATCCCAAAATGAAAATTCCTAGAAATATTATAGCTAAATTGCCAAACTCCCTTGTCAACCGGAAAACACTGTAAACAGTCAGAAAAAAAAACAATTTAAATATTCTGGAGTCACAATTGGAGTACACAGTATTTAGCAGATTCTACATTAAAGAATCAAAGGGTTTGGAATGTGATATTTTGGAAAACAAAGCATCTAGGATTACATATAATTCACCTACCCAGCAAAACTGAGTATAATCTTTCAAGCATCTCTGATGAAAAGACCAGAGCTGAATAGAAAATCTAATTTTTAAATGATAAAGAGAAAATATAAGGGATTCCAGAAAGTTAACTGTTTACATCCCTATGTGGGAGGATGTAAAGCCAAAAATGAGCAGCTTTCCAGAGGACTGCTTCTGTGAACAGCTTCAAGGTTCTGATTACATAGCATAGTGAACTCTCTGTTTATTCAGCAGTAAATTAAGGCAAAACATACACAGAAATAAAAGTATAGTATTCACAATGTTATAACTAAACAACTTATTACTAAAATGACCACATTGTTTTGACCAAAATGGTCACCTAGTTTTAAACAAAAGATACTCAATCATCCTTAAGGAACAGGCCTCCTTAAGGGACACAAAGTACAAAGGTCAAAGTTCCCCACCACTACATCATAGTAAATCATGATCTTCTCAATCAATACACATTATCCAAGTAAAGCCTTCTTTCATCTTGACTCAAGGCTGGCTCTCAGCTTCTATGGTTCCCCTTTCATGGTCCCAGCTCCTGCCTGAATCTACACAACTGTCACCTGGGTTCAAAGGCAGGCAGCTCACAGTTCCTTGTCCAGTTTCCATTCCATATTGAAGCTCACAGAGTCCAGTACAGCTCAAGTCCTTCACAGTTTCTGTTTCTGGGAAGACAAAGCCAACAGAACCAAAACAACATTCATGCACATTATCAGCACCATCATCAATTCACTATCTGCCTGTGAAATAAACACAGACCCACCAACAAGGTCTGAGAACTTAACACAAATCATCAGTATAGAAATCAACACAGAACCAATAAACAAGGTCCAAGAGGTCAACACAAATCATCAGTAAAGTCCCAGGACCTCCAAAACCCTCTTCCAGGACTTCTGTAAACAGACAACCAGAAAATCCTCTTTAAGTGCTTCCAGTAAGGTCCCAGGACTTCTTTACAAAGTATCACAAACAAACATCAACACAGACAGAACAGAAAATCAGAGGGCAGGGATACCACAAGTTTTCTCCTTTTCCACCACAAGAGCTCCCTTCTTAGTTCTGCTCTTTCCAGCCTTGGTCTCTCCTGATATATGGTCATTAGCTCCTCCCCTTCCAGTAGCAGGTGTTCACAAATCTTAGGGTTCACAAGTTGTGGGACTCACAAGTTTTGGATCTTAATATTTTATATAATCATGAAATGAAAGAAGGTGTTAACTTCTATGTTAATTAAATAGCTGAAAAAAGTTGTTAATTCAATAGTTGAAACAAGGTGTTTCAAACTACTTCTTTGCTTGCCGTTATAGAGGATAATTGTAACTCTTTTTTTCCCCATACTTGTAACTCTTAAGAACTTTATATCTATTAGGGCAGGCACAAGGAGTATACATAGACAGAAAGTGTGGGTATAAATTTATTTTGATGGGATTATATAAAACCCTCACAAAATTAAAGGGGTGAAGAAGAAGTTTGCACTGGAAGAAAAGGGAAGGGAAATATAGAAAGGGATAAAACATCTCACAAGAAGATGTATGAATAACCTATTCCCTCAAAGAGGGAATAGCAAACAATTAGTTGGGCATAGCACTGTATCTTACCCTATAGTGATGTAGAAGAGGAGAGAGATAAGTAAAAGGGATACAATTAACAGAAGGAAAGGGGATTGGGGGTAGGCAGTGGTAAAAAGCAAAACACTGGTTAGGAGGGACAGGATGAAAGGAAAGGGAGAGAGAGATAAGGATAAACAGTGAAAATAGGATTGAGGGAAATACACATATAGTTATCATAACTGAATGTGAATGGAATGAATTCACCCATAAAGTGCAAACAGCAGAATGGGCTAAAAAGCAAAATTCTATAACATGTAGTTTCCAAGAAAAGCATTTGAAGTAGAGAGACACACAGAGAATAAGGTACAAGGAAGGAGGAGAATCTATCATGCTTTATGTGAAACAGACAGAAAAAATCAGGCATAACAATCATGATCTCAGACAAAGCAGAAGTAAAAATTGATCCAATTAAAAAAGATAAAGAAGGAAACTACATCTTGCTAAGAGGTATCATAGATAGTCAAATAATATCAATACTAAACCTATGTGTACCAAGTAGTATAGCATCTAAATTTTAAAGGAAGTAGTATTAGTTGTAGGAGAAAGAAAACAATAAAATTATTCTAGTTGTGAATCTCAACTTCCCCCTCTGAGAACTAAATAAATCTAAGAAAAAAATGAACCAGAAAGAACTTAAGGAGGTGAATGCCATTTTAGAAAAGTTAGATATCATAGACCTCTGAAAAAAAGCTAAATGGGGATTTTAAATAATATACCTTTTTCTTAGTGATAAATGGCACATACACAAAAATTGACCTTATATAAGGGCACAACAGCCTCACAGTCAAATGCAAAAAGGCAAACATATTAAATGCCTCCTTTTTATCACAATGTAATAAAAAATTACTTTCAATAAAGAGTAATGAAATGAGACATTAAAAGTTAATTGGGGGTGGAGCATGATGGTGTTGTAGAAGCAGGAAAACTCCCTGTGCTTACCCCATAACCACCTCAAATCCTTATAAAATATGGCCAAACAAATTTTAGGGCTGCAGAACCCACAAAGTGACAGAGAGAAACAAATCTCCTGCTGAAGGCAGCCTGGCAGGCTGGAAGGAAGTGTCCATTGCAGCATGCTGGGAGCAGAGACCAGGCCCAAATGTGCCTGTGGTTTTAGTCCCAGGGTGGCCACAACTAGCCACTGGCTGGAGGGACCTTGGGAGAGTGGATCACCAGCAGCCATGGCAATTTCCAGAATTACCAACCCATAAATGACAAAGACAAAATGAGAGGTCAGTGTGGACTTTGGGAACTGGGGGTCTGGATTCTGCCACAGGAGGGAGAAGTGGCTGAGGTGTGGCAGCTGCCACCACTGCTTCAGAGCTCCTGGCCTGAAGATGGTAGAGGGACCAAACGACCATTCTGAGGGGTAATAATTATTGCTTAAACCTGCTTGGATATGGATCACTGTCTAGGGTGGAGGTCCTGGGAGGTGCCAGCGCCTGTGGAGGCATCAAAGGGGGCACCTAACTAATATCTCTGGAAGCAGCAAAATCCCCAATGATTTGGGACAAAGATCTACTCTCTAGAAAAATAGAGTTTTACTGTGGCAAAAAAACCTTAAAAGTCAAGTAATTGGGTGGCAACATGATCAAGCAAAGCAAGCACAGTAATCCGACTTAGCATTCCTTTTTTGGGGACAAAAAGGTTCAAAGTATGGAACAGGAAGAAGACAACAAAGTCAGAACTTCTGCACCAAAAGCTTCCAAGAAAAATATGAACTGATTACAGGCCATAGAGGAGCTTAAGAAGGATTTGGAAACCAAATAAGAGAAGTGGAGGAAAAATTGGGAAGAGAAATGAGAATGATGCAAGAAAATCATGAAAGATACTCAACAACCTGACTGAAGAAAATAACACCTTAAAAAAATAGACTAACTCAAATGGCAAAAGAAACTCAAAAAGCCAGAGAGAAGAATGCCTTAAAAAGCCAAATTTGCCAGATGGAAAAAAATCTCAAAAGTTCACTGAAGAGAATCAATCCTTCAGAATTAAATTAGAGCAAAAGGAAGCTAGTGACTTTATGAGAAATCAAGATACTATTAAACAGATTCAAACAAATGAAAAAATAGAAAGCAATGTGAAATGTCTCATTGGAAAACCACTGATGTGGAAAATAGATACAGGAGAGGTAATTTAAAAATTATTGGACTACCTGGAAGCCATGATCAAAAAAAGAACCTAGAAATCATACTTCAAGAAATTCTCAAGGAAAATTGCCCGGATGTTTTAGAACCAGAGGGCAAAATAGAGGTTGAATCAACTTTTCAAGGTCCCATAAAGAAATATCCTAGGAATATCATAGTCAGATTCTAGAATTCTCAGACCAAGGAGAAAATATTACAAGCAGCCAAGAAGAAACACTTTGAATGTTGTGGAAATACAATCAGGATAACACAGGATCTGGAAGCTTCTACACTGAGGGATCAAATGGTTTGGAATATAATATTCCGGAGGTCAAAGGAGCTGGGATTCAGACAAAGAATTACCTATCCAGCAAAACTGAACATCATGTTTCAGGGGAAAATATGGTCATTCAATGAAGAGGACTTTCAAGAATTTCTGATGAAAAAACCGGAGTTGAATAGAAAATTTGACATTCAGATATAAGAAACAAGAGAAGCATGAGAAGGTAAACAGGTACAAAGAATCATAAGGAACTTATCAAAGTTGAACCATTTACCTTCTTACATGGAAAAATGATAACTGTAACTTATGAAACTTTTCTCAGTATGAGAATAGTTGAAAGGAATATAAATGTATATATACATATACATACATACATATGTCTATATACAAGGGTGCATAGGCATATGAATACACATGTGAGTGTGTGTATATATGTGTACAGATATACACAGAGGGCACAGGATCAATTGAATAGGAAGGGATGATACTTAAAAGGTGTAATTGAGAAGCGAGAGAGGAATACAATGAGATGAGTTGGGGAGAGACAGAATGGGGTAAATTATCTCATATAGAAGAGGCAAGGGAATACTGTTACAATGTTGGGGAAGAACAGGAAGGCAAAAGGGAACGGATCAACCTTACTGTCATTGAATTTGGCTTAGGGAAGGAATGATATACACACTCAATAAGGTATTTTGCCATATAGGAGAGTAGAGGGTAAGGGGATGAGAGGGAGGATGATGGAGGGGAGGATAGGTTGGGGGGGGGGAGTTAGAATCACACACTTTTGAAAAGGGACAAGGTGAAAATAGAGAATTGAACAACTGGGGGCAGGATAGGATGGAGGGTAGTATAGTCAGTCTTTCACAATATATCCACTATGGAAAAGTTTTGCAGAGCTATACATGTACATCTTCTATGGAATTGCTTATCTTCCCAGTGAGAGTGGGTGATAAGGGAGAAAGGGAAATAATCTGGAATTCAAAGTTTTAAAATAAAATGTTTAAAACATATATTATTATTGTTATTATTATTTATATGCAACTAGGAAATAAGATATACAGGCACTGGGTTATAGAGATCCATCTTGCCCTATTGGAAAGTTGGAGGGTGGATCGTAGAGGATATAGGAGAGAGCAGTTTGGGGTAGGGAGTATATAGTAGGATCACTGTTTTGGGGTGTTGGGTAGGGGAAAGACAGGGAGAAAATTTGTAACTCAAAATCTTGTGTAAATGAATCATGTAAACTAAAAATAAACATAAAATTTAATTAAAAGGTAAATTGGAAACTAAATATTCCTAAAGAATGAATGTTTCATAGAACAAATCATAGAAACAAGCCATAATTTCATTAAAGAGAATGAAAACAATGTGACAACATACCAATATTTTTGGATGCTATGAAAACAGTACTTAAGGGAAAATATATGTCTCTAAAGGACTACATCAAACAGCAGAAAAAGAATAGGCCAATGACTTGGGTATACAATTAAAAAAAACTAGAAAAAATATCAAATTAATGACTGAATTTGGAATCCTAAATAGCAAAGTCGAGAGGAATAAAATTGAAAATAAGAAAATCATTGAACTAATAAATAAAACTAGGGGTTTATTTTATTGAGAAAAAAGCTAATAAAATAGATAAACCATTGATTAATTTGATTTTGATAAAAGGAGGGAGTCAAATTACCAGTATTACAAATAAAAAAAAATGAATTCACATCCAACGAGGAGGAAATTAAAACAATTGTAAGGCACAGTTTTGCCCAATTATATGCCAACGTATTGGACAATCTAAAGAAACTGGATGAATATTTTAAAAATGGTCAAATCAACATAAAAGGAAATAGAAGACATAAAATACCCCAACTTAGAAAATGAAATTGAACAATCCATCAATTAACTCCCTAAGAAAAACATCCCAAGGTTCAGATGGATTCACAAGTGAATCCTTCCAAATGTTTAAGTAACAATTCATTCCCATACTATATAAACCATTTGGAAAAATTAGTTGAAGAAATCCTACTAAATTACTTTTATAACACAAATATGATGCTGATACCTAACCCAGGAAAAGCCAAAAACAGAGAAAGAAAACTGTAAGCAAAATTCCCTAATGAATATTGATACAAGAATTTAAATGAAATACTAGTAAGGAGATTGAAGCAATATATCACAAGGATCATACACTATGACCAGGTGCATTTATACCAGGAATGCAGGGTTGATTCAATAATAGAAAAAACTATCAGAATAATTGACTATATCAATAACAACAACAACAGAAATCATATGATTATCTCAATAGATGCAGGAAAAGCTTTTTACAAAATACACACTCATTCCTTTTCAAAAAAATCTAGAATGCATAGGAATAAATGGAGTGTTCATTAATATGATAAGTAGTATCTATCTAAAACCATCAGCAAGAATTATCTGTTCTTGGAATAATTTAGAAACCTCCCAATAAGATATGGGGTGAAACAACAATGTCCATTATCACCACTATAATTTAATATTGAATTAAAATGTCAGTAATAGCACTTAGAGAAGAAAAAAAGATTCAAAAATTAGAATATGTAATGAAGAAAAAAAGTTATCCATCTCTACTTCTTTTTCTTCTTCTTCTTTCTGATGTTGCTGCTGTTGTTGTTTGTCCTTCATTCTAGAAGAGGACCAATGGGAATGTGATACCATTACTTGCAAGTGCAGTGGATTCAAGTGAGTCAGGGTCATGTCATCAGCCTTATTTTCTCCTCTGGAGCCATTTGGCTCTGGTGGCAAGGTATAGATCAGGATAACTGGAGATGGCCCTGGATGCAGTGGGAGATCTTGGACTTTTTAAGTTAAGATCTTACCCAAGTCTCAGTCTGACTGAGGCAATGCCCTTTCACCAATTAATTAGGCTAGGTAATAAATAGGCTAGGTAAGAAGTAAGACGAAGAGTGGCCTCTTCTGCCTAGTCAAAGCAACAACAACAATAAAAACAAGAAGTATTGGATGGGAAAGTTCTCAGGGTTTCTAGTCAAAAGAAAAACAGTTGCTATTGATGTTCACTCTGAGCTATTAGGACCCAAACAATGATCAGATGGGGTTTGGGCTGGGACCTATTGCTAGCCAATAAATGAGAGCAAGAGTGATTTGGGTTTAAGACAAGATCTTTAAGAAAGACCTTTAGCCTGTGAACCCCAAAATATCTTTTGAGGAACGGATGGGAAAGGAAGAGGAAGAAGAAATGGAACAAGAAAAGGAAAAAGAAAGGAAGAAGAAACAAGGAAGGAGGGAGTTGTGTTGCCAAACTTGAACTGGACAGTTGGGTCCTGAGTGGGGCAGCTCATACTACTTACAGATTGTTGTTTGTCCTTATTCTCAAAGATTTCTCTTGGCAGATATATGATGGGTTACATAGAGAATTATATAAATTTAATTAAAATAAGTAAGATAATTAACTAAATTAAAAAAAATTTCAGTATATAAAATAAACCTACATAAATCATGAGCATTTCCATATATTACCATCAGCATCCAGTAGGAAAAGAGAAAAATTCCATTTAAAATAAATACAGACAATATAAAATACTCTACCTGCCAAGATAAACCCAGAGACTACATGAACCCAATTATGAAACATTTTTCACACAAATAAAGTTAGATTTGAACAACTGGAAAACAATGTCATTTGCTCATAGATAAGTCAAGCCTATGTTTTAAAAATGACAATTCTATCTAAATTAATTTACTTATGCAATGCTGCACCAACTACCAAAATTATTTTATAGAGATAGAAAAATTAATGACAAAATTAATCTGGAAGAAGAAGAGATCAAGTATATCAAGGGAATTAAAGGGGGTGTATGAATGAAAGAAGGTAGACTAGACATAGCAGATCTCAAACTGTGTTAAAAAGTGGCAATTATCAAAACAATCTGGTACTGTCTAAGAATAGAGTGGTGAATCAGTGGCATAGAATAGGTACACAATACACAATAGTAAATCATCATAGTAATTGGTGTCCAGTAAATCCAAAGAGCTAAGCTTTTGGGACAAAAACTCACTATTTGACAAAAACTGATGGAAAAACTTGAAATTAATTAGTTTGGCACATATTAGGTATAGACACCATATAACAAGATATAGTCAAAATGATACGTGATTTAGACAAAAAGGGTAATACTATAAGCAAATTAGGAGAACATGAAATAGTTTTCCTGTAAAATATGTGGATAAGGAAAGAATTTATGACCAAACAAGAGATTGAGAGTATTATGAGATATAAAATGAATAATTTCATTACATTAAACTAAAAAGGTTTTGCATAAACAAAATCAATACAACCAAGATTAGAAGGAAAGCAGAAAAACTGGGGAAAAATTTAAAGCGAGTATCTCTGATAAAGATCTCATTTTCCAAATGTATAGAGAAATATATCAAATTTATAAGAATGCAAGTCATTCCCCACCTGCTAAATTGTCAAAGGATGTGAAAAAGCAGTCTTCAGATGAGGAAATCAAAGCTTTTTTTAGTTATATAAAAATGTTCTAAATCACTATTGAGTCAAATAATTAAAACAAGCCTGAGATACCATCTCACACCTATCAAGTTGGTTAATGTGACAGAAAAGGAAAATAATAAATATTGAAGGGGATGTGGAAAAATTGGATCACTAATACACTGTGGAGCTGTGAACTGACAACCATTCTGGAAAGCAATTTGGAACTGTGATGAATGGAATTTAAAACTATGCATACCCTTTGATCCAGCAATAATCACTATTAGGTATGTATCCCAAGGAGATTAAAAAAGGGGAAAAGGACCTATTTGTATAAATGTATTTATAGCAGCTCTTTTTGTGGTAACAAGGACTTGGAAATTGTGGGTATGTACATCAATTATAGAATGGCTGAATAAGTTGTGATATATGATTATGACATAATGCTATTCTGCTATAAGAAATGATGAGAAGGATGATTTCAGGAAACCCTGGAAAGGCTAACATTAAATGATGTAAAGTGAAGTAAGCAGAACCGGAAAAACATTCTACACAGTAATAGCAATATTGTATGTTGATCAACTATGAATGACTTAGCTATTCTCAGCAAGACAATTCCAAAGAGCTCATGATGAAAAATTCTGTCTACCTCCAGAGAAAGAACTGATGGAGCCTGAATGTAGATTGAGGTATTCTATTTTTTTACGTTATCTTTGGTGCTTCTCTCTCTCTCTCTCTCTCTCTCTCTCTCTCTCTCTCTCTCTCTCT
>NW_027187316.1:1047527-1058405 GCF_028583685.1 Petaurus breviceps papuanus
TCTCTCTCTCTCTCTCTCTCTCTCTCTCTCTCTCTCTCTCTCTCTCTGTTTATTTCTTTCTTTTACAACATATCTAATATAGAAATATGTGTTGATGATTGCACATTTATAACCTGCATCAAATTGTTAACCATCTAAGGGAGGGTTCAGTGAATGGAAGAAGGGAGAGAATTTGAAGATCATTTAAAAAAAATAATTGTTAAATTTTTTTTTACAAATAACTGGAAAAATAAAATAGAATTTAAAAAGATTATACATTTCTTTTTTTTTTTTTTTATTAAGCAATCAGGGTTAAGTAACTTGCTCAAGGTTACACGGCCAGTCATCTCTGGGTGTGGTGCTGAGTGTCTGAGCCCGGGATTTGATCTCCAGGTCGTCCCAACACTGGAACCAGTACTCTTACTCGCTGAGCCACCTGGCCGCCCCTAAGCAATTGGGGTTAAGTAACTTGCTCAAGGTTACACGGCCAGGTGTTTCTGGGTTGGTGCTAAGTGTCTGAGCCTGGGATTCGATCTCCAGGTCGTTCTGACACTGGAGCCAGTGCTCTTACTCGCTGTGCTACCTGGCCGCCCCAAGATTATACATTTCAACACAAATTCCAAATTGCACTGGTAGAGGGAATTTTCTCCAGCATAATTCCATATTGTAATGAAATCATTAGTCCAAACAAAAAAAACCCCAATAAATAATAATATAGAAATAAGAGAAAATTCCCCATTTAAGGGATCTCCCCTCCTCCTTCTCTCCTTTACTTCATTATTTAAAAAAATTGGGTCAGTGAATCTACTGGGGAATTTCATTTTTTTTCTTAGTTCAAAGACCTAAGGGACCTCTTTAGTTCAAAGAAAACTAGGTTTTCATTCCTCATCATATGTGCTCACATATTGCTTACCATTCTTCACATTACTTCTATCAGTCTTTTCTTTGCCCCTTTGATCTCTGCAAGGTATTTCTTGAGATGTTTGCCTAAGGAGAGAAACACTATCCAGTATAAAATTCCAGAATTTTTAATAGCTTACATTCTCAATATACCTTTATAACACATAATTTCTTAAGGCTCCTTCCACTGAGTAGATGTTTATCAATAATGAAGAGTATTTTTTTTTTTCCCTAGACCACATTCCTAATAGTGTACATGAAGAGTTTAACATATTTCTTAAGTATACTGCCTAGAAGAGTGCCTGGAACACAATAGACATTACATAAAGTCATGATTAAGTAATTAATTGTCATCTTTCTTCATGATTTTCAACTTAACAAACACTTATAAAGAGCCTAGTATAATGAAGGCAGTTCTCAGGATACAAACACAGAACTGAACCAGAACCTGACCTCTATGTGCTTCTATTCTACTGGAGAGTTAAGACATGAGGAAGTAAATGCAAAGTAATATGAAGCAATTTCAAGATAGAAAGGCTGGTTTCCACTGTACTTCATAACAATTTCATGTATTTCTGCAACACCTGACAGAGATCTACCTGAGAGACTAGGGAAAGATTCAGAAGGTTTTCTCAAAGACACCACTGTCCTTGTAGCTGAGCATCATGATCAAAGTTTTTCAGTATTTCACATACCCCAAATCCTAGTCAACTGTGGACATGACCTGCTGTACACGAAGCTTCACTAGGAGAATCTCTCTGTCTTTGTGTCTCTTTCTGTCTCTCTGCCTGTCTCTCTCTCTGCGTCAAAAGCCAACCAGGAAGACCTTTCCCTCCATGATTGAATCACTGTTCCTTCACACATAGATCTTTCCTGCCTGTCTTATACCTAGGACAGTAGACTCTGAAACCAAAGTATTGGGACTAGTATTGGGGAACTGGTTGAAATGGCTCTCCATTATGTCTTCTACTTTAATCTCCTCAGAGGAGAAAAGAGTCCGATACTCTCATAAATTTGACTGTCTATAGACACTTCCTTCCCTTATAGCTTAACTGTTCCACCTTACTGCTAGTGACAACACCATATATCTATCCTTTCGATTTCTGTTAGCCTAAAAAGTGAGTACATCTTTTTAGGATAGCTATTAATAAGAATTTCAAAGGATGACATTTATAATATTACAATACTCCCATGTGATAACAACACTAATGTGAATATTGCCAACAACAGTGCACATAGATAATAAAGTAATATTTATACTAAACATATATGTACCAAATGGCATACAATCCAATTGCTTTTAATGAAATGTTAAATGAGGTAGTATATTGAAAAAAAAAAGCAAAAATAAGAGTCCTGCCAAAGTCCTTTTGTGACACAATTATGGTTCTCATAGCTAAGCCAGGAAGAGCAAAACAGAGAAAGAAAACTACAGATTAATTTCCTAATGAATATTTATGTGAAAATTTTAAGCACAGTACCAGTAAGGGGATTATAGAAATTGGGATTAATACCAGGAATAGAGGGTAGTTTAATAATACAAAAACTATCAGCATATTTGACCGTATAAATAACAAAACAACAAAAATCACATGATTATATCAAGAGATGTAGCAAAAGCCTAAGAATATAATAATAATGTCATATAATATATAATAATCATATTATTATATTATGATAATAAGATATTATTATCATCCCATTATTTACAAATGAGGAAACTGAAGTATAGAGAGGTTAAGTAACTTGCCAGTGGTTATGCAGTTAGTCAATATCTCAGGCAGGCTTTGAATTGAAGCTTTTCTGACTCCAGGTCCAGTGCATCATTTATTATGCTACCTAGCTGCTTATTAAATTCCTTGTTAGATTTGGGTTGTGTTTTTCTTGAAAAAGACTAGCTTAAGATCTGAGAGTATCTGCATGCATATGTGTGTGTACAAGAGGGGAAGTGAGAAATAGGAAGACAGACAGAAGCACAGAGACAGATTCACAAAAAGAGCATGCTGGTTGGCTTACTTCCTAGAACAGCAATCTTCTGTTCACAGTTAGAAAAAAGAAATAAAGAGAATAATTAAAAAAAAAACAAGAAGAGGACACTCACTGGTTTGACAGAGATGGTTCAAATTTTGGTAGTTTCTGTCAATACTGAATATTTGCCCCAGGAAGTAGCAGACATCTTTATTGTCACTTAAAAAACAAAACAAAAGCATCCTTTGGAACTCATTTTTGTATCACTTACACATAGTTTACTACCTACCATTATTCATATCTTCTGAATTTTAGTAGATGATTTGAGATTCTCTGCTTCTGAATGGATTTTGAAATCAAGCATCATCTTTCTTCTCAACCTGAAACATGCCTCCATTACTGTTGGCCCATTCTCTCATGGATGAGTTTCTTTTGGGCTCTCCATTTTGTAGAAAGTCCCTGATTAGCTATGCTTCATTTTTCTCTCAGCCCTGCTTCTAACTCTCTAGTATGCATGTAGGCTCCTGAGGGAAGGGACTCTGTCTTTTTGCTAGTATTTGTATTACTAGCACTTAGCACAGTGCTTGGCACATAGTAGACACTTGATACATACTTGCTGAGTGACAATGCCCGTTGAATTAACATCAACATTCCTTAAAGGACAAGTTGCTGCTCTCCCCACAGAAGGACCAATTCCTTCTCTTTAGGAAAAGCTTCATAGCCTTATATTAGTTCCAAGTTTTCAGTGGCTTAAAGTTATCCCCTCAATATAATTTTTTTTTCTATGTTTCACCCTTCTGACTCAAGCCAAGATTTCTTTACTCTTCTTCAGAACTCTTCATTTTTTTTTCTTTTCTTGTTTTCACATTGAAGCCCATCTTCCATTTTTATAAGGGAACATACAATTCTACCTCAAGAGTAGAGAGAAATTCTATGAGTCCCTTGATACATCTTAAGTTAACCTAAAATGGAGTTAATGAAAATTGAAAAATAACTTGCAAATTTATTTTGAAATTCTTTTTCAGATTTTTCTTAAACTTGGACCTCCAGAAAGGGGGTTGATGGTAGATAGATGTCAATAAGTGAAAAGTGATATTTCTATCTTTATCATCTCTATTAGTTAGATAGATGATAGATAGATAGACAGATAGATAGATAGATAGATAGATAGATAGATAGATAGATAGATAGATAGATAGATAGATATAGAGCAAGCATCTCTCTTACACCCAAAGGCAATGATAGTACCCACACAATACTAAAGATCTGTCCATACTTGCCTAGGCAAGTTGGAGACTGGACTTCAAATCTCTGGTTACCTTCTTCAGTCTTTTTGTTTACATTTCTGAACACAGGTCAATAGATAGCAATCCTGAGAAAGAAATCGTTCCAACATTGGTGGTTATGTAATGATTTCAAGAGTTCCAGTATTAATTGTCTGGAGGAGATTTCCACAACAAAACTCTTCTCAGAAGAAAATGATTCCTTTACCTGTGTCAGTTCATACCCTAAAGAAAGCTATGCTCTGGCTATCCAGGAAAGGGGGACTTTATCCTTATAATGATTTCTAAGAAAGCACAAGACTTGACGTGACTATCAAATACTTGTTCAACAGTTACACAAAGTGGTTTTTTCATTCTGGAGCAATCAAATGAGTGCAATGGGTTATTTCAGGGTTTTCTTTTTTCTGTTTTTTGGACCATGTGCCCTTGAGTCTTTTCTATCTTATGCTTTTTAAGTGGTGGAAAAAAAAATCCTATCCCATGCCTGCTCTTTTTTTTTTTTTTAAGAGGAAGAAAGAGCGGTGGCCAGGTGGTGCAGTGAATAAGAGCACGGGCCCTGGAGTTGGGAGACCCAGGATCAGTTCCAGCCTCAGATACTTAGCACCCACACAAAATAACTGGCCATGTAACCTTGAGCAAATTACTTAACCCCAATTGCTTAAAAAATAGAGGAAGAAAGAAAAAAAAGAAGAAAGCATAAATTTAAAAATTATAACATTATGAATGCCCATTGAAAATAAAGATTTATATTAATTTATTATTAATTTATTGAGAAAGTACTAAATCTGAGACACTGTGTTAGGCTTTGGGTCAAATGAAAAGATAAGATGCAAAGATATAGTCAAAGACTTATTTAACAATAGATTTTGAAAATTCCTCAGAACTTTCCTTTCTGAATACTTTAATCATACTAATTAAAAAATAAACCAAGAGAGATTGAGATTTACACATTCACTCATCAAGTTAACATGATCTGTTAAAAAAAGGTATATAATATATGCAGGGTACTATACTAGGCATTGGGGAATCTCAGGACAAAAATGAAAAAAAACATCTAGATCTTAAGGAGCTTATATTCTATTTTTAGAAACAACATATACATATACACACATGCAGATATACTCACAACAGGGAGGTACAAGAAGGATGGGAGATCAGGAAAGGCTTTATATAGTAGGTAGAATTTGGACTGATATTTCAAGAAAGAAAGAATTCTAAGTGATTGGGGTAAGGAGAAAGTACATCCCATCTAGAATGCCATGTCTGAATAAGAATAAGAATGTCAGTTTGGCTTGTAATAAAGAGTATGAGAAGGGAAGTAATAAGACCAGAAAGGTAGATTGGAGATGGCTTATGAAGGAATTTAAATAACACTCAAAAGTGTATATATTTAAATCCCAGAGTCAACAGATAGCCACTGGACTTTATTGAGCAGTAGTGTGAAGTGGTCAGACCTATACTTTGGGAATGTTACTTTAACAGCTGGATGGAGAATGGATTGGAATCAGGAGAGAAGAGGAAAGCAGAACAAGTAAAGAACATACTTTTACTATTTGCATTCTAGGATTGTTGAAAATAAACTTATTTCTGAATCTTAAGATTGTCTTTATAAATAGAGAAGAGTTCTAATGATTAAAATGTGATTTGAACTAATGTTTTTGTAGTGGTGTCATCAACACATCATAATACAACACCAAAACGAGGAACAAATGATAGCAGATTGAGGGTTACAAAGCAGCAATGTGATCACAGGAAAATCATTAAATTTTTAGTTCCATAGGCAACTCTCTCAGACTTTATCAACTATAAAAAGGTTGTTGATCTGAATAGTTATAGTACAAATTTCCACACACAAGTAGTAATGTGCTATAGACAAAATAGCAATGATTTTGGAGTTAGTCTTGTATTCAGACCCCAGCTTTGCCCCCTCACAATTTGTGAAAACTTGGCCATGTCACTTCTCTTGGCCCTAGTTTTTCATTTGTAAAATGATAGGACTTGATGTACTTGATAACATCTATATATGTAATCTTATGATTGCGTGAAAAACATTGGGCCAGACTAAAAGAAAAAATAAGCCAGCAAATCCAACTGATAGTTCACCAAGTCTGACAGCTCAGGGAAGAAGGAAAGAAACAAGCATTTATTATTTACTTTGCCCGACACTATGTTAAGTGCTTCACAGTATTCTCTAATTTGAACCTCGTTTACAGCCCTGTAAGATAAAAATTTTATTATCTGCATTTTATAGATGAAGAAACTGAATTTAAGTGACTTGTTGACACATCTTTTAAGTGTCTGAGGTCATATTTGAACTTATATTCTCCTAGATACTGTCCTGGTTCTCTAACTACTGTAACACCAGGATGACTCAGTATAACTGATTAGCAGTGATGCACATTAAGTGGTTGAGGATGATAGGAACTGCTAGTATTTGACTAAAAATAGTTGTTAATTGCTCTGGCTATCAGGGACTTTTCTGTTCCATTTATAACACTGTTACAGCCATACTGTGTAGCAATGTTTTTCTCTGCTTAATGGCTTGATTTAATGGAACAAATTAAAGGTGTCAGGTGGGGGTAAATCCATATTTCTTAAGGACTTCTTTTACTCTTAAATGTCATGATCACCAAGCATGATTCCAATTTCTGATTAATTTTCCCAGATACCTTGATACCAGGAGAGAGTTCTGTCTCAAGAAAAATGTCTACCTCATACAGGCTAAGATAAGTTTTGTTTTGTGTTTTCCCCTGAGGCAATAAAATCATCCTTGAAACTTAATTAGTCCAAGGGGACTAAGTCTCAAATCACTGATGTAGCTTCTTGGGTAACCTAAGTAGAAAAGTAAAACATAGGTTTTACTGGGCACTGTCAATTCTGTTACTCCTGGGCCATGCTCTCTTTATTGCACCACCTAGCTTCCTGATCATGTCACTCTGAAAGCACTAAAAACATAAGCTCATTACTCACTCTCTGACCAACATACTACACATCGAATTCAAAGGAAATGAAGGTAAGCCCAACCAAATTATTTTTGTAACATTACTAAACATACTTTCGATGCAATGATTATTAAGTGAACCTTTTTGCAGGATATTACATGTCTAGTGAGTGTCTCATTCTTTTTCTATTGAAAGTGTGAACTACCAGAGTGACCCAAGTCAGCTCTGGCCCAGATCAGTGACTTGGCCCGGGGACACAAATATCCTGGTCTTAGTGGCAGGGCTCTGCGTAAATTAAACTGTTGGTCTGATTTTAAAATAAGCCTCTTGTGATTTTGGCAACTTTTAATAGCCTCTGGGCAAATTGAAGAAAAAAATTTCTGAATTAATAAATTTAATAAATTAATAAATTTCTGAATTAATAAAGCTGAAAACTGAATCTGTGAATTATTGTGACTCTAACATCATGCAACTGCCCATAAGATCAAACATGAAAAAAAAAACTACCACAAACTCAAGATATTACTATTTTTCTCTTTTCTGAGGGACTCAGGGAGGCAAAGAATGAAGGAGCAGGTAAGGCATAAGAACAACTTAAGACATTTGGAAGTTGTAAAATGTGTTTGACAATCTTTGATTTTGGTTTACAACTTGAAAAAAAATTTCCTAGGGATATTTGAAGTTTCTATGAGAAAATGTCAAAAAAGCAAACAATCAAACAAACAACCTTGGAACTAGATAGATAAAGGGAAGAGGTATCGCAGAATAAACAAGTATGTTTCAATTCTGTGAAATTCAATTAAAATGAAAATAGCATTTAAGTCCCTACTGTTTACAAGGTTACTAGGTATTGCAGATATTGGCAAAGTTATTAAAATGTCCTTGGCTTCTAAAAGCTTGCATTTTATTAGGGAATGGAAAATAGAGAATGTAACCCAATAAGTAAATAAAATAAAAAGTGAAGACAGAAGATGACAGAGTAGAGGAAACATTATAGCTGAGCATTCCCAATTGTCCCCTCCAGACAACTTTAAAGTAATGCCTCAAATGAAATCCTGAAGCATCAAAGCCAACAAAAGTTTGGGGTGAAACATTCTTCCAGTCTAAGAAAACTCAGGAGTTTGGGAAAAGGGATCTGTAACCTGGAAGGGGTGGAGACAGGCACTAAGCTCATGTGTATGCAACACCATTGGTGGGACTTGGTGGGGGTGACAGTAGTAGCAGCAACTTTGGGAGCTTTCAAGCCAAAGATAGCAAGGGGATTATGCAGCTGGTGAGAAAGAAATCATAGGGGACTCTTGCATTACCATTAGGCACAGAACCGGACACTGTCAACTCTGTTGTTTATACCCACCTGTGAAGCATGGCTCAGGGGCAAAGAGGAATCTCTAGGTCATAATGGAGGAGGGCCCCTGAGAAGTAATATCGCCTTGAGTCCCAAGGGAGCAGAAGTCTTAAGGAATAGTATTGCTTCTGGTCCCAAGGGAGCAGGTGTGCTGAGCAGCAGTAATACTTGGGGTTACAAGGGATCAGGGGACCTTCCTGGGGAAGGATTAGGACCTATACCAGGAGAGCGGTGAATACTCCTCTCCCGGGATCACATTACTTTGTTTGTTGTTGGGTTTTTTTTTTTGTCTTTTTGGAGGGGGCAAGGCAGGGCAATTGGGGGTTAAGTGATTTGCCCAAGGTCACACAGGAAGTACTTACTGTTAAATGTCTGAGGCCGATTTTGAATTCATGTCCTCCTGACTCCAGGGCCATGGTCTATTCACTGTATCACCTAACTTTCTGATCACATCACTTTGAAAGCACTGAAAACTTCCACACTCCCGTGCAGGCCCCCTCCCCCCTCGGAACCAGCTTTGCAAACAGCCATGCAAAGAAACCTGAAGCTTGGGATATTGCTTCTTCCACCCCTCAGTGCCAGGAACACAGTCCAACATAAACATTCTTTAAATTTTACAAATTGCATTCTATGTATTTTTTTTTACCTGTGAGGTAGGTAGCATAACTCATTATCCCTATTTAGCAGCTGATTAAATTGAGTTTCAAAGAGATCAAATAATTCGGTAACAATCATATACTTGGCAAATATCAGAATCTTCTCCGGAACTTGTCATCTTAGAGTACTTGCATGGGAGCAGTGAGGGCAATGACACACAACTAATGCCAGAGATGTGATTTGAATTCAGTTCTTGAATCCTAAGCCAACTCTAGCTACTGTGCAATACTGCACCTTGAGTCTAGTACACTTAAAGGGACAAGATACCACATCCTGATATGTTAACCAGGAGAAAGTACATCTTAGTTGTTTACTGGGCTTAAAACAAGGCCTATATACCTCAATGAATCAATTAATCATAGGTTTTAGATTTAGATGAATTACATAAGAAGTATGTGGTTGGTTTGATAAAATTTGGTCACAACGTATGGGTCATCTGGAAAAGAGAGGCAGTTCAGGAGCAAGGAAATCTGAGTTTCAGCAACTTAGGATAGAATTCTCCTCCAAGTACCTAGAGAGGAATCACTTCTGACAGGGAGACACCTTCTGCTTTGACCTTGGCCTCAGTCTCATCCTGCCATCTGCTTGACTAGGGGATGATGTAGTAAAATCTGGAGGACCACAGGATTTATGTCTTATTTTTTTTGACATCTAAAATATTTAACTTTAACCTTTGTTTTTAAAAACTATGTTCTCTACCTCCTACCTCACCTCTATCCATTAGAAAAAGAAAAAAAAAGTAAAACAAAACTCTTACAGCTAATATATGTACTGAGGTGGTATAATGGATAGTGTACCAGGCTTGGAGTCAGGAAGACCTTACTAGTTGTGTGACCCCGGGCAAATCATTTAACCCTGTTTGCCTGAGTTCCTCATTTGTAAAATGAGCTGCAGAAGGAAATGGCAAACAGCTCTAGTATCTTTGCCAAGAAAACCCCAAATGGGGTCACGAAGAGTCCAACACAATGGAAACAACTCAACAACAACAACAAGAAGCCCAAGCAATGCAAATCATTGCAAAGCATATGTTTCAACCTGTCTAAGACCATCATCTATCTGACAGAAGGTGGGTAGTATGTTTCACCATTGGTCCAATATCATGACTGGTCAGTGCATGGATCAGAGTTTGTAAGTATTTCAAAGTATACTCTCTAGTTTCTAATTCTTTGTGTGTATATATGTATGTGTGTATGTGTTTATATTTATATATATACTTTTAAAGCATATATATATATACCATTTACATATGTTTATATGTAGTTTCTAATTCTTTGTAGGTACACTCTTTATAGTGTATATATATATATTATAGCATTTATATATATAAATTATAACATATATAAAAAACTTTTATAGCATATATAAAAAAACTTTTATAGCATATATGGTCTATAGAAGTGTTTGTACAAATTGGTCCATTTTCTTTTTCTTTTATTTATTTGGTGCACAAGTCTAGTGGTTGTATCTATGGAACAAAGCTCATGGGCAATATCATAATTTGGGGGGTCATAGTTCCAAATTGATTTCTAGAACAGTTACAAATTATGTTGATCAGCATCCTTACAGTGTTCCTAGCACAGCAGAGTCTGGTGGCAGTGTCTGCATTGGGAGATAAGGACAGACTGGATGATTAAAGACAAATTCCAGGTTCTATAATGAGGGAGGGAGGGAGGGAAGGAAAGAGAGAGAGAGGAGAGAAAGGAGAAAGAGAGAGAGAGGAGGGGGGTAAGGGGGAGGGGGAAAGGGAGAAGAAGAAGAGAAGAAGAAGAAGAAGAAGAAGAAGAAGAAGAAGAAGAAGAAGAAG
>NW_027187316.1:1058415-1121397 GCF_028583685.1 Petaurus breviceps papuanus
AGAAGAAGAAGAAGAAGAAGAAGAAGAAGAAGAAGAAGAAGAAGAAGAAGAAGAAGAAGAAGAAGAAGAAGAAGAAGAAGAAGAAGAAGAAGAAGAGAAGGCGGAGGAGAAGGAGGGAGGGAGGAAGGAAGAAATCTATATCATAACTAAAGTGAACATCTTAAGGATTCTAGCAAAGAATAAAACAAAATAAAGATATTTAGGAAATGTTACTCCTCTTTCTGTCACATGTCCTTCCCAAGCTTGAGTCCATTTTCCCCTGGACTCTAGGTACTGGTGGGAAAATTTGTAACAGACGTTTTTGGAGGACATGATTTTATTTTCTATTAAATTTATCACTGTAAAAAGTCTGGATATCTAATTGATAACAATTAATGATCGTGGTTAGAAAGAACACTGGCATAAGATATTGGCCTTATAAGAACACCCTAATAACTTTTAAAATTAATTGCAGAGCCCAGAACATAATTGTGCTCTGGAGAACTGAGCCATCAAAATGGGTTGTATATAATAGCCTTGCACTACACTATGTTTTCTGATACCAAATTCTTTAAACTTTCCTTGATGACTTTTTCTCAAGAAAAAATACATGAACAAAGTTATTTTTTTCCTTTGAATATCTTCTCATGAGTACCCTGTATTTCAAATATTAGTGAAACTTAAAAACACTATAACTGCTAAATTTCAACAATTAAAATTTATGAAGGGGGGGAATCCATAGTTTTGAAGAACAGAAGAAAGAAGCATTATATGTATAATATTCTATACTTGTAATTTTTTTCTGGCTCTGGTATTTCTGAGATAAAATAAAAATGTGATCCCATTAGTGCAATCACAAAATCAGCCCTCATTCTCCTTTCCAAGTGTCTCAGCCTTTCTTAAAAAGATGTGAAGCATAAATTAATGCCCCACTCTACTTTGCATGTGAATTACTTTCATGAATTGGCACAGAAACAAAATTCTGGGGTAACAAGAATCTTCAATCTTTGGGATCTTTAAATAATTCTACTCTTTTGACTCTTATCTCCAAGTAGATTTTACTTGGAGAAGAACAGACCTATCCAAATTCCAGATATTTCCTATTCAATCTGCTGTGTCATACACTCTTCTCCCCCTACAACCTTTGCTCAGTTAATGATAACCAATTTTATAGTACCATTCCTATGTGCAAAGTCATGACAATCTACTGTCCTTTGGTTTCACATAGTATCATTCTGATACTGCCTAGACAAATACTCCATTCTCTGATTAGCACTTGTCACTCCCTCATAGAATGAATGAATGAAAAAAGAATTAAAAAGCATATATTTAGTATATACTATATAGCAGATAGAATGCTAGTTGCTAGAGATACAAAAATAATAAATAAATAAAACAATCACTACTCAAAGCTTACATTTTAAGAGAGGGACAGAAACATATGTCTGTGTGTGTGTGTGTGTGTGTGTGTGTGTGTTAAATCCTAAAAATGTGATTTAACTTTAAATTTTGTTTTTAAAATGTGATTCCTCAATACTTGCCTAGCTTTAATTTCTGACTAAGTGTTGCTTCAGATGAACTGAGACCTGGGAAAGACTTTAGCTTAAAAAGGTCAAGGTCTCCCATTGCATCTGGGGTCATCTCTAGCTGTCCTGATCTATATCTTGCCAGTGGACCAAGATGGCTCCAGAGGAGAGAATGAGGTTGATAACTTTGCAGAGCCCTGTCTCACATCCAATTTACTTGCAAATGAAGACATCCTCCTCCTGATGTCATTGGTCCTCTTAAAGAATGGACAAACAACAACATTAAATGTGATTAATTGTAATAGAGGATTTAAATGTCAAACATGTTTTAGTATGCAGTATAAAATTCACAGAGGGAGAAAAACCTTGGAAATGTAGTTGATGCTTTAAAGCTTTTGAACAGAAAGCTCATGTGATCAGTGGATCCACATGGGGAAGAAACCCTATCAAGGTAGTTTAACATATACACACACACACACACACACAATACGACACATGTATATATTATGTCTATTATAAAAATATATAGTATACACACATATATGCATATATGTAAAGGTTTTGGCAGAGATTGGATCTATGAATGATTTTTAAGGGAATCCCCTGATGAAAAAAACACCTTTTGTTAAAGCAGGTTGGCTGGCACCTTCTCAGCAAATTGTAGCTTCCTTGCTGCTTCCTCCCTCACAATACTCTGTCTCCTGACTCTGGACATTTTCAATGTCTGTCCCCCATGGTTAGAAGTCTCTCTGTCTTCATTCCCACCTCCTGTCATTCCTGGTATGCTTAAAATTTTACCAAAGTTCTATTTTCTCCAAGAAGCCTTCCTTGATCCTTGTTAATTTTTGTACTTTCCCTCTGAGATTACTGTCATTTTTTCTGTATGCATCTTGTATATGCATAGTTTTTTTCATATTGTCTCCCCTTTTAGACTAGGAGCAACTTGAGTATGTAAGGTCTGTCTTTTGTATTATTTTATATCCTGAACAATTAACAAACAGAAGGTACTTAATAAATACTGGGTGATGACCTGATTTTGAGTAATTTTGCCCCTACTCTGGTTTATCTAGGAAGAATAGAATTTTATTCTTTTTACCCTTACCCTGACATTCTAATGGGACCAACAGGATTTTAAATTTAAGTTTCCCATGTGAAAGGATGAAGAGACTTAATTCAAATGAAGAGGCCTCATATCATACCATTGGCTGAAAGGACTGGGAACAGTAAGCCAGGAGAAGAGAACACTCCAGTAGTATATGATAGTCATCCCCAAATATATGAACAAACATTGTTTGGAAGGGAGAACCCCCTTTTTCCACCTGGCCTCAGAAGGCAGAAGTAGGAACATTACTTTCTAACTCTGAAATTCTGTGTCTATGAAAGCACTCAGACTACCAATGAATTGGATGAAAACATCAAAATATAAATGGATTTGTGCCCAGCACTGTAAATCTCCAGGTTAGCTCTTTCCTTCAAAGAGCTTCTCTCTTCTCTAGGGCCTAGACTAGAGTAGAGAATCACATATTTGAAGTCACTAGAGACAAAACTCCATTCCTTCCAGTGTAATATATATTCATTTCCATACTTATCTGCTGCCCTTTTCTCCCACCTCATAACCTGCCTTCCAAAAAAAAAAACTTGGGGGTCCATAGAAATTTGGCTCCCCTTCTTTGAACTTGTACAGTCCACACAATTGAAAGTACCAATAAAAGTTTGGGTTTGCTCCTCCTTGTTGCATCTCAGTCCCTCTCTCTTTGTAGGCTCCAGATCCCATCGGGTACTAAACCTTTTCTGGTTGGTCCAGGAATTCAGCATTCTTTACAAGATCCTCCTCTTCTCCCCAGGAAGATTGGTCCTTTGCTTGAGCAGTACTCCTTTGATTATTTATTACTGTTGCCAATTTGACTCAAGGACTCCAGCATTTCACTGGTGACATCCCTGGTGCCATGGGGCTTGCTGATGATCATGATTTCCTAGAGGGGCTCACTTGAAACAGAAAGAAGTAGGGCTAAATACAGAAATTTGTCAAGTAAATGAATTCGTATTCAGCATCTTTCAAAACCTTTCTAATTTTTGGTGACTTCACCCTCTAAGTTTCTTAGTGCCTTCAAACTGCAACAGGTTGTATTAGGTTTCCTGTTTAGGTGACTGATTAGGATCACATAGTTCCCCAAGCTCCTTTGATTCATTCCCTTTCTCCCATGACACTATTCAAATTACAACTGTCAAGTATTTCTTTCCTCAGGATATCATCCTCTGCTTTGCAACTGATAATAATTCTAGTTAAGTTGTTACTGACTACTGATGGATTGGTATGTTATCACTTTCATATAACATTTGTCTTTTTATAGCTACCTTCAAAACCCCCAACCCAGAAAAATTTGAACGTATATGAAACTTTGAACTTCATTTATACACAATATTGCCAAATATATACAAAATGAATGTATAAAAGAAGGCACCTCTCAAAAATCCCCCCACAGAAACTGATTTTCACTGACCCTGAGCTCACTCAGCACCCCTGGGTCTTCATCTCCCATGACACCAGTAGCAAGACTGCACTAGCAGACCCAAGGACATGAAACAACTTTATGTCAAAGTCCACACCCGAAATCCAATCTCCCTTCCCTCTTTCTAGTGCCTTGGAGAGCCAAATCCGGGCTGTGGAAGTTTGCTCAGGCCTTAGCAGCTAGTCTGGTCATAGCTCTTCAGGAGCAAAATCCTTCTGGAGGAAGTAACTCAGAAGCAACAGTGCTGTAAATTTTGAAATTTCAAGTGTCAGTCCAGAAAACTGAGAAATGGAGGTAACAGGGACACTTTAAAAAAAGACTTTAAAAAGTAAAGTAACTTAAGGAATGTAATATTGTGTTTATAGCAGGATAGGACAACACTAAGTGAGGAAAAGCAAAGCATCCTACTTGGGCTAGTTCTGACCACTAAAAAGTCAGTTAGAGCAGAGAGCTGGGTTGGCGAACCATGAATTGAACAGCGTAAGAGGCAACTGAGACACTGTGAAACCTAGCCCACAAGGAAACCACAATCAGTGGGAAGAGAGTCAGGAAGTGATAAGTAATATAAGGACATGGGAACTAGGGGGAGAAATACTGAAAGTACTAAAGATTTCAGAAAGAAGAAAATGCAAAGACCTTAAACATAAACTGATAAATTAACAAAAAATTGTAACAACAGAAGGGAATATGGCCTCCAGATAATAAAAAAATCCAGGCATTTATGCATAAATACTGCTAAACAAAGGGAAATGATTCAACCTTTGATAAGACAAAGAATTGTTGAAATTTGAGAATAACATGAAATAGCAACATCCTATACCTGAGTGATTTAAATGAGAAGTAAAAATTATTAGAGCAGATTTAATGTTTTGCACAGCAAAAATAATTAATAGGAAAACAAACGTGTATCTACAATGATAAACGTCTCAAAGAAGTAAAAGAGGGAAGAATATATCAAGAATACAAATATGCAGAAGTAAAGGACAACCTAGAAATAGACAAGCAAAAGATTAAAAAAAAACAAAGAAAATATGGTTAGTATACAAGCAAAACATACCTCTAAAACAGACTGTGCAGCAGCAATCTAATGTAATGATCATAGATCTCTCAAAAGACCATAACTGGAGAAAAAAGCCTTAGCACCACAATGAAGGAAATAATAGAAGAGGACTACCCAGAACTTTTAATCATGAAAAAATAAAATCAAAGTTGAAAATTCATAGATAGCCTCCAGGAAAACAAACAAACAATAAAACACCAAAGCTGCAAACTCCAAGACACATAGCTGCTAAATTTAATAATTCAATTCAGAAACAACAAATTCCTCAAACCACAAGGAGAAAGACTTCCTAATACAAAGGAAGGGCATTGAAATAGTGAAAGATTATACCATACCTACTAGAAATAAAGGAGCAGGGAATGGAATAATATGTTCTGAAGAGCAATGGAGCTCAGGATGCAGCCCAGACTGATCTATCCTACAAATCTGAGCTTTACCATACAGGACAAAATGAAGGACATTCAATGAGAAAGAAGAATTTGAAACACTTTTTAGGAAAAAAAATACTGAAACTGAAGATATTATATGCCTTTCGAACACCCAAAACAGTACTGTGAGAAAAGTGATTTCATCACCTCTGGGGATGGATAGGAGACACAGTGAATAGAGCACCATCCCTGGAGTCAGGAGGACCTGAGTTCAAATCCAGTCTCAGACACTTAACACTTACTAGCCATGTGACCTTGGGTAAGTCTCTTAACCCCAATTGCCCTCCAAAAAGCAAAAAAAAAAGGGAATACATGCAACAGTGAAGGACAATGACAACAACAGATAACAGTGAAATCAGTAATAGACATTAAGAGAGTCTTGAGTAAACAGAAAGAGAAAATGGATAAGGAAGAGAGTGGGATTTTTTTTTTTGGAAAAGGATGCAAAACATGAAATTAAAAGACTAAGGAACAGGACTAGCTAAAGCAGAGGAGAGGAAGGTAAAACATCAAATGAAAAGAGGAGATCAGGAGTGAAGAAAAAGAGACAATGGGAACAGGCACACTGAAAAAAGATTTTTAAAAGTAGAGCAACTAAAGGAAGGCAATATGGTGTTTAAAGCAGAATAGGGAACTTGAAACAGAAAATATTAAGAACAGACAACATTAATTTATCTAGGACAAGAAGGGAAGTGATCAAATGATAAAAATCTTTGCAAAAATGTCTTCATTATGAGTTTGGTATCCAAGATACATAAAGTCATAATAATAAATATGTACATAATATACATGCACACATATGCACATACACACATATGTACACACAAATATAACATAAATTCACATATGTATATGTATACATATCTACCTATCTATCTATCTATCTATCTATCTATCTATCTATCTATCTATCTATCTATTCTCATTTTCCAATAGATAAATCATCAAAGGATACAAACAATTCCCTGAAGAACTACAAAATATTCATAGATGAATTAAAACAAAATACTCTAAATCACTAAAGAGAACTGCAAGTAAAAACAATGACAAAGTTTGACCTCATAACTGGTAATTTGACAAAAATAACTTAAAAATGATCACAGTCAATGTTGGAGGAGTAAAGGAAGGATAGACATGCTAATACATTTTTAATGGAGCTGTGAAATGGCACAATTATTTTGGAAAGCAATTTGAAATTATACAAATAAAGTGGCTAAAATGCCCATACCCTTTAAACCATAGACTCCATTAATGAACTTATACCATGGAGGAGCAAATGATAAGAAAAAAAAAATCTCTATATGCTCCAAAATATTTATGGCATCACTTTTTGTGATCGCAAAGAATAGGAAACAATGTAGATGCTTATCATCTGGAGAATGGCTAAACAAATTGCATGACTTCACTGTATTATAAGAGATTATATAGGGGTGGCTAGGTGGCTCAGTGAATATAGCACTGGCCCTGGAGTCAGGAGGACCTGAGTTCAAATCCAGCCTCAGACACTTAGCACACAGACACATACACACACAAACAACTAGCTGTGTGACCTTGGGCAAGTCACTTAACCCCAAATGCCCTAAAAAAATAGGCAAAAAAATAAATAAAAAAAGAAATTATATGTGTGACAAATATACATATTCTTGTTGTTCAGTTATTTCAGTCTTGTCTGACTCTCCATAACCCCATTTGAGGTTTTCTTGGCAAAGATACTAGAGCAGTTTGCCATTTCCTTTATCCACTGTGTCACCAAGCTGCCCCAATGGATATATATAGAAGGATGGAAAGATCTATATGAACTAATGCAGAGTGAAGTAAGAAGTGCCAGGAAAACAATACACACCAGCTATAAGAATTTTAATGGAAAGAAAAATGACACATCATAAAATAAAAGGGGGTAAGGGTGAAGTCAGGATGGTGGAAAGAAGCCAGGGAATTGCCAGAGCTTTCCCCATTTTCCCTCAGAAGCAACGATAGATAAAACATCTAAATGGATTCTGGAGCAACAGAACCCACAAAAGACAGAGTGAAACAATTTTTCAGCTTAAGATAATTTAGAAGGACTTCAGGAAAGGCTTGTCTCACTTGTGTAAGAGGGGAGCATAGCCCAGAACAGACAGTGTCAAGACCAGTCAAGATAGCATGAAGCTCTTAGACACAGCACACATCAGCAACTGAGGTCCCCTAGTCTTGACTCAGCAGGCTAATGGCATAGCACTTTAACTGTGAGACCTCCAGCCAAAGAATCAAAAAGCAAATTTCCAGCCACACCAGTACAACAGAGATCACTAGGCCATGCCACTCCAAGGGAGTGGGCAAGCTGTCAGTATCTGAAGCCCCAGAGTGGAAAGCCAGTAAACAGGCCCTTGTCCCCCAACATAAGAAGCTTGGGAAAGTGTCCCCTGTTCCCCCAGAATAAGAACTCAATTTAAAAAATAACAAAACCCCAAAAAAGCCCTGACTATAGAAAGCTACTCCATAGTATAACAGAGAAGATCAAAAAGAACAATCTCAATATGCCAACATGCAATGCCTCAAAGGGAATATGAATTGGTCTCAAGCCCAAAAAGTCCTCTTGAAATAGCTGAAAAAGAATTTTTAGAGTCACTAAAATAGGTAGGAGAAAAATTGGGAAAAGAAATTAGATTTATGTAGGAGAATTATGAAAAAGAAAAGAGTCAACAACTTGGAAAAGGACCCACAACAACTGACTGAAGAAAACAGTTCCTTAAAAATAGAATTTAAAAAATAGGAAAAATCCATTTAAAAAACAGCTCCTTTAAAAGTAGAATTGGGTACATGGAAAAGAGATACAAAAGGTAACCGAAGAAAATAATTGCTTAAAAATTAGAATTGGGTAAGTGGAAGCTAATGACTCTATGAAACATCAAAAATCAGTCAAACAAAATGAAAATAATAAAAAAAAGAAAATGTACAACTGACCTGAAAAATAGGAGAAATAATTTAAGATTTATGGGACTACCTGAAAGCCATGATCAAAAACAAAAAAAGAGGTTGGATAACATCTTTCAGGAAATTATCAGAAGATAAAATAGTCATTAAAAGAATCCACTTTTCACCTTCTGAAAGGGATCCCAAAATGAAATATCAGATCAAAGAGAGAATACAACTTGCAGTCAGAAAGAAACAATTAAAACATCAAGGACAGTGTCGGGATGACCTGAGGATCAAATCTGGGCTCAGATACTCAACACCACACCCAGAAATAACTGGCCATGTAATCTTGAGCAAGTTACTTATCCAAAACATTTTGGATTGCTTAAATTAAAAAAAAAAATATATATATATCAAGGAGGCACAGTCAGGATTACACAGGACTTATCAGTTTGTATTTTAAGGGATCAGATGATTTGAAATATGATATTACAGAATGCAAAGGAACTTGGATTACAACCAAGAATAATGAACTACCTAACAGGAAAACATGAACATTCATTGAAATAATGGACTTTCAAGCTTTCCTAAGGAAAAGACCATAGCTGAACAGAAAATTTGATCTTCAAATATAAGACCTAAGAGAAGCCTAAAAAGGTAAATGGGGAAAAAACAAACAAACAAACATGTTATTCAGTAAGATTAAACTGTTTACATCCCTACATGAGAAGATTACACTTGTAACTCTTGAGAATTGTATCTCTAGTATGGCAGGTAGAAGGAACATGTATAGACAGAATGTGTGGGTATAAGTTGATGTTGGTGTGATGATATGAAAAAATAAAGGGTGAAAAAAAGGTTTATAATGGGAGAAGAGGAAAGGGGGAAGCAGAATAGAATCAAGTACATCACATGATGAGAAACAAAAGACTAATTACAGTAGAGGGAAAGAAAGGGGAGAGTGAGCATGACCCTTACTGTCACTAGATTTAGATGAGAGGAAATAACATAAACACTCATTTGTGTATAGAAATTAATCTTACCCTATAGGGAAGTAGGAAGGGAAAGGAGAAAGAAAATGGAAGGGTAGTGGGGCTAATACATGGGAGAACATAAGTAGGAGAGGAAAAGGAAAAGAAATGTAAGTGTTGATAAAAGAGATAGTAGATTGAGGGAGATGGAGGTCAGAAGCAAAACACTGGTAAGAAGGGCCAGGGTGAAATGGGGGAAAATAGGATGGAGGGAAATAAACAGTGATCATAAATATGAATGTGAAGGGGATGACTTCTCCCATAAAACAGAAGCTGATAGGAAAATTAATTAAAACAAAACAAAACAAAATCATACCATATGTAGTTTACCAAAAAAATCACATTTGAAATAGATTCATAGAGAGTAAGGTAAAAGGCTGGAGTAGAATGTATTATGTATTGTGCTCTACCTGAAGTAATAAAACCAAGGGTAGCAATCATGATGTCAGATGAAGCAAAGGCAAAAATAAATCTGATACAAAGAGATAAGGAAGAAAATTGTATCTTGTTAAAAGATACATAAACAATGAAGTAAAATCAATACTAAACATATATGCACCAAAGTGGTATAGCATCCAAATTCTTAGAGGAGAAGTTAAATACATTACAGGAAGAAGCAGACGATAAAAAATGTAGTAGTGGGGATCTCAGACTCCCTTTTTCAGAACTACATAACTCTCACTACAAAATGAGTAAGAAGTTAAGGACATGAATAGAATTTTAGAAAAGTTATATATTATAGACCTCTGGAGAAAATTGAATGGGAATAAAGAGGGATATACATTTTTCTCATGGTACATGCCACCTACACAAAAAATGACTACATATTAGGGTACAAAAACCTCACAGTCCAATGCAGAAAGGCAGAAAATTAAAGGCATAATTTTCAGATCATGATACAATAAAAATTACATGTAATAAAGGGTCATAGATAGATAGACTAAAAACTAATTGGAAATGAAATAATCTAATCATAAAAAATTAGTGGGTCAAACAACAAATCACTGAAACAATCAACAATTTCATCAAAGAAAATGACAATAATGAGACAATATAACAAAACTTATGGGATATAGCAAAAGGAGTTCTTAGGGGGGAATTGCATATCTCTGAATACTTCCATGAATAAAAGAGAGAAAGAGGAAGTCAATGAATTGGGTATGTAATTTAAAAAGCTAGGAAAAGAAAATAAATCATTAAATACCACATTAGAAACTCTAAAAATAAAAGAGATTAGTAAAATTGAAAGTCAGAAAACTATTGAACTAACAAATAAAAATAAAAGCTGGCTTTATGGAAAAGTAATAAAACAGATAAACTTTGATTAATTTGATTAAAAAAAAGAAATTTAAAAAATTTACCAGTATCCAAAATGAAAAGGGTAAATTCACCACTGATGAAGAGGAAATTAACATAATAACTAGGAGCGATTTTGTCCAACTGTATGCCAATAAATCTGACCATCTAAGTAAAATTGATGGCTATTTACAAAAATATAAATTGCCCACATTAACAAAAGAGGAAATAAAATACTTAAGTAACCCCATTTTTTTTTGTTTTGGTGAGGCAATTGGGGTTGTGACTTGCCCAGAGTCACACAGCTAGTAAATGTCAAGTATCTGAGGCCAGATTTGAACTCAGTTCCTTCTGATTTCAGGCTTGGTACTGTACCACTGTGCCACTTGGCTACCCCGAGTAATGCCATTGTAGAATAAGAAATTGAAGACGCCTTAAGTGAGCTTTCTAAGAAAAAGTATACAGTACCAAATGGATTTGCAAGAGAATTCTATCAAACAATTAAAGAACAATTAAATCCAATACTATATAAACTACTTGGAAAAATAGACAAAGAAGGAGTCATACCAAATTCCTTAACACAAACATGGCACTGATACCTAAAACAGGAAGAGACAGAGATAAAATTATAGACTGATTTCTCTAATGGATATTGATGCAAAAATTTTAAATAAAATACTAGCCAAAAGATTAAAGGAAATTATCATGAGGATAATGAACTATCACCAGGTGAGATTTACACCAGGAATGCAGGGCTGGTTCAATGTTAGGAAAACTATTAGCATAACTGACCATATCAATAATAAAATCAACAGAAATCATATGGTTCTCTCAATAGATTCCAAAGAGAGCTTTTTGACAAAATGCAGCACCCATTCCCACTAAAAACATTGGTGAGCATAAGAATAAATTGGGTTTGGCTTAAAATGATAAGATACATCTATCTAAAGCCATCAGCAAGTATCATATGAAATGGGGATAAGCTAGAAACATTCCCAATAAGATCAAGGGTGAAGCAAGGATACCCATTGTCACCTCTATTATTTTACATTGTACTAGAAACCCTAGCTTTAACAATAAGAGAAGAAAGAGAAATTGAAAGAATTGGAATTTGCAATGAGACAACAAAACCATCTCTCTTTGCAGATGATATGATGGTACATTTAGAGAACCTTAGAGAATCAACAACAACAACAAAAATAACTACTTGAAATGATTAACAATGTTAGTGAAGTTGCAGGATATAAAATAAATCCACATACCTCAACAGCATTTCTATATGATATAAATAAAGCCCAGTAGTAAGAGATAGAGAAATTCCATTTAAAATATCTGTAGAAAATATGAAATATTTGGTAGTCTACCTGCCCAGACAATCCCAGGAACCATAAGAACACAATTACAAAAACACTTTGCATACAAATAAAGCCAGATTTTAATAATTGGAAAAATACCAGTTGCTCATGGGTAGGCAGAACTAATAAAATGAAAATAACAATTCTACTTAAATTAATTTGCTTATTAAGTGCCATACCAATCAAACTACCAAAAATGCTTTTTTAGAGTTAGAAAAAATAGTAAAAAAAATGATCTAGAAGAGCAAACAGTCCAGAATATCAAGAGAATCAATAAGGAAATGGAAAGAAATGAGTCTAGCCCTACCAGATCTAAAACTATATTATAAAGTGGCAATCAAGAAAACTATTTGATAATGGCTAAGAAATAGAGCAGTGGAGCTGTGGAATAGATTAGGTATACAAGAAACCTTAATAAATGATTATTGTAGCCTTCTGTTTGATAAACCCAAAGACTTCAGCTTCTGTGACAAAAATATAACTATTTGACAAAAACTGCTGGGAAAACTGGAAAATAGTATGGTAGAAACTAGGCATAGACAAACATCTTACACCATACACCAAGACAAGGTCAAAATAGAACATGATTTAGACTTAAAGGGTGATACCATAAACAAATTAAGAGAGCAAGGAATAGTTTTACTGTCAGATTTATGGAGAAGGGAAGAACTTATGACCAAACAGGACATAGAGAATATTGTGAAATGCAAAATGGAGAATTTTGATTACATTGAAATAAAAAAATGTTTTGTACAAATAAAGCCAATGCAACCAAGATTAAAAGAAATGTAGAGAGCTAGGAAACTATTTTTAGAGCCAGTGTTTCAGATAAATGCTACATTTCTCAAATATATAAAGAACTGAGTCAAATATATAAGATTGGAGGTCATTCCCCAGTTGATAGATGGTCAAAGGATATGAACAGGCAATTTTCAGATGAAGAAATTAAAGCTACCTATAGTCATATAAACTTTTTCTAAATCACTAGTAATTAGAGAAATATAAATTAAAACAACTCTGAAGTACTACTTCATACCTATCACATTGGCTAATATGACAGAAAAGGAAAATGATAAATGTTGGAGAAGATGTGGGAAAGTTAGAATACTAATGCATTGTTGGTGAAGATGTGAAATGATCCAACCATTGTGGAAAACAACTTAGAACTATGCCTAAAGGGCTATAAAACAGTACTTTCCTTTTCATCTAGAAATATCAATACTAGGTCTATATCCCCAAGAGAACATAAAGAAGGAAAGGGGCCACACATACAAAAATATTTGTAGCAGCTCTTTTTTGTGGTGGCAAATTGGATTGTCAATTGGGGAATGGCTGAAGAAATTGTTGTATACAAAGGTAATGGGATACTATTGTACCAAAATTAATGATAAACAGACAGATGGCAGAGCAAAGGCAGGGTCTAGCCTGAACTCTCCTCCAAATCCCACAAAATACTTTTAAAAATTACTCTAATCCCAAAGAGATCAAAGAAGTGGGAGGAGGACCTGTATATACAAAAATATTTATAGTGGCCCTTTTTGTGGTGGCAAAGAACTGGAAATCAAGGGGATGCCCATCAATTGGGGAATGGCTGAACAAGTTGTGGTATATGAATGTAATGCAATACTACTGTGCTATAAGAAATGAAGAACAGATGGACTTTATAATAACCTGGAGAGACTTATATAAACTGATGCTGAGTGAGAAAAGCAGAGCCAGGATAAATCTGTACACAGTCACAGACACAATGTATGTGTGACAACTAACTTCAATAGACTGGGCTCCTCTCAGTAATGTAAGGTTATAAGACAACTCCAAAAGACTCATGATTGAAAGAGATATCCACATACAGAGAAAGAGATGCAGAGTCTGAATGCAGCTTGAAACAAACTACTTGCTATGTTTCTTTTTCTTGTTTTGTTTCCTTTTTCCCACTGATCATTCCATCAGTTATAATCCTTCTTTACAACCTGATGATTAATGTGAAGATATTTGTAGATTCTATATTCGAGTGCAAGCTGCCATGATTGGGGGGGGAGGAACGGGAGGGGGAGAAAATTTGAAACTCAAGGGACAGTGGAACTGAATTTTGTAAACTAAAAGTAAATAAACAAACCAGTTTAATTAAAAAAAAAAGAAACAGGCAAACAAGGTTAAGTTGACTTGCCCAGGGTCACATAGGTAATAAGTGTCTGTGGCCAGATTTGAACTCATGAAGGTCAGTCTTCCTGATTCCAGGCTCAGAACTCTATCAACTGTATTGCAGTCTGCCTGACTAAGCAGAGTAGAGAGGTCATCAAACCTCATCCTGGATTGTATGCTTCTCTTAATATTACATTAAGCTATTTTCAGACTCTGTTGAATTATATTAACCTTGAACTCCACTAGAACCTCTAAACCTTTCCATATTAGTTGATATCTCACCTCTCTTGTACTTCTGACCTTGTTTTTTTTTTAACTAAAGTGTATGGCTTTTTATATTTATTTCAATTAAATTTTACCTTTGTCAATTAAAAAAAATTACTCTAAACCAATTCTAGAGCACCAGAACCCACAAAAAGATTGAGTGAAACAAATTTCCATCCCAAGAAAAATTGGAAGGTCAGCAGAAAAGGTCTGTTGCAGCAGAGTGAGAGAGGAGTGAAGTCCAGCACAGGCCATGATGACACAGACTGGACTCAGAAAACCCAGAGCAGACTTCAGGGCAAATGACTCACTGGCAGAAATAGTATCCAGACCTCTCAGCTCACAGACTCCAAGGAGAACACAGAAGACACAAAGAAAGGTCTGTGTCACCCGGGTGAGAGAGGAGTGCCATCCATGGCAGGTTGTGCTAGAACAGTCCTAGCTATAGCAAACCAGGAACAGGCCTTTGGAGTGACTGAATCACTAGAATTCTTTCTGAAAATAACTGTACAAAGCCCCTGAAGCTTGGGACACTGTGCCCTCCACCCTGGAAGCAAAGCCCTACTTTAACAGTTAAAAGTCAAGTAATAGTTTGGAAAAAAATTAGCAAAAAAGAAAGAAACACCTCTGACTATAGAAATTACTATGGTGACAAGGAAGATCAAAGTACATACTCAGAAAAAGACAACAAAGTGGGGACAGCTAGGTGGCAATGGGACAGCTATGTGGCATAGTTAATAGAGCACTGACCCTGGAGTCAGGAGGACCTGAGTTCAAATCCTGCCTCAGACATTTAACACTTACTATCTGTGTGATCTTAGGCAAGTCACTTAACCCCAATTGCCCTGCCTTTCCCCTCCAAAAAGTGAAAAAAAGACAACAAAGTGAAAACTACTATATCCAAAGACTCCATGAAAAATATGAATTAGTCTTGGGCCATAGCAGAGCTCAAAGAAGAATTTTGAAAATCAAATAAGACAGGTAGAGGAAAAATTGTGAAGAAAAATGAGAATGATGCAAGGAAATAATGAAAAACAATTCAACAGCTTGCTAAAGGAGACACACACAAAAAATACTGAAGAAAATAATACCTCCAAAAACAGACTAGGCCAAATGGCAAAAGAGGTTCTCCCCCCCCCCCAAAAAAAAACCCAGTGAGGAGAAGAATGCCTTAAGAAGAAGAATTGGCCAAATGGAAAAAAAGAGGTCCAAACACTCACTGAAGAAAATAATTCCTTCCAAAATAGAATGGAGCAAATGACTTTAAGAGAAATTAAGAAACATTAAACAAAAGCAAAAAAAAGGAAACAAATAAGACTATGAAATATCTCATCCGAAAATCAACTGATCTGCAAAATAGATACAAGAGAGGTAATTTAAAAATTATTGGATTACCTGAAAACCATGATTGAAAAGAGTCTACGCATTATCTTTCAAGAAATTTTCAGGGCATATTGCATTTGGCAGAGATTGGAGAGCACGGTGCATGAGGTGGACAGCAGAGAGAGCAGCAGCAAGTTGATCCACCAACTGCAAGGGTCATATCCAGGCCTATTACCACAGGGCTGGGATCTGGCAGAGCTGGGTATGAGACAAATGAAGGGCCTGCAGCAGTGTCAGCAGCTGCTCCTGGGACTATCAACCCACAGCCTGGAAATTAAAAAAGCACCTATCTGAACTTCCAGGGCCCAGGATGGCAGAGTGACCTTGGCTGCTCCATTCCTCCCCTTCCCCCACCCCCGAAAACACAGAAATTATTTTCCCAGAGCAAAATTTTAAAATAGTGAAGGCTTGGGAGTCCTACAGGAAGTGCATGGATAAGGCTCTGCCTCAAAATGGGTAAAAGACAGATTGCAAAGATAAAGACTCTAGGATCCTATTATTGCAAGCAGGAGGAACCAAATTCATAAGAAGACAGCAGTGACTCCACACCCACAGTTGAAATCTCAACAGGGAATATGAACTGGTCTCAAGCCCAGAAAGACTTCTTAGAAAAGCTCAAGGACTTTGAAAACCATTTAGAGAGGTGGAAGATAAAATGACTAATTCTTTTAAAATCAATCAAAATTGTGAAAATGGAAAAACTTTTCAATGAGGAAAACAGCTCCTTAAAAAGAAAAATGTGAAATGGAAAGAGAGGCTCAAAATCTAACTGGACAAAATAAATCCCTAAAAATGAAATCTGAACATATGGAAAAGAAGCTTCAAAAACTGAGGAAAATAATTCACTAAAAATTAGAATCAACCAATTTGAAGCAAATGACTCTATGAGGCATGAAGAATCAGTCAAATGAAACATCAAGAATGAAAAAATTAGAAAAAAGAGGTAAAATAAAATAACTCAGTGGAAAAATAACTGACCTGGAAAACAGATCCAGGAGAGATAATCTAAGAATTATTGGTCTACCAGAAAATCATGATGAAAAAAAGAGCCTGGACAACATCTTCCAAGAGCTCCTTAAGGAAAACTGCCCTGAGATCCTAGAACCAGAAAGTAAAATAGAAATCAAGAGAATCTACTGAACACCTCCTGAAAGAGATCACAAATTGAAAACTTCATGAAATACTATAGCTAAATTCCAGAACTATCAGGTAAAGGAGAAAATACTGCAAGCAACCAGAAAAAAAATAATTCAAATATCATGGAACCACAGTGAGGATTGCACAGGATCTGGAAGCTTCTACACTGAAAGATCAGAAGGACTGAAATATGATATTTCACAAGGCAAAAGAGCTTGGGTTGGGGGTGGAGCCAAGAACGCAGCATAGAAACTGGAAAACTCCCTGTTCTTTCCCCATAACCACCTCAAATATCTATAAAATGACTCTAAACAAACTATAGGGCTACAGAACCCAAAAAGTGACAGAGAGAAACAAACCTACCCCTGAAGACAGCTGAGCAGGCCAGTAGAAAGGGTCCATCGCAGCCTGCTGGGAGCAGAGCCCAGTCCCATGTGAGCCTCTGGTTTTAGCACCAGACAAGCCAGACCAGCCATGGCTAGAGGGATGTTGGGAGAGCAGATCACCAGCAGCTGTGGCAGTTTTCAGAATTATCAACCCATAGATGACAAAGACAAAATGAAAGGTCAGTGTGGACTCTGTGGGAACAGGGAGTCCAGGAGTGCAGTTCTGCCTCTGCTCCCTGGAGGGAGAAGTGGCTGAGACATAGCAGCTGCCACCACATGGCTGCTTCAGAGCACCTGGCCTGCAGATTGTAGGGGGACAAAGAGACCATTCTGAGGGGTAATTGCTCTTGCTTTAACCTGCTTGGATCTGGATCACTGTCTAGGGTGGAGGTCCTGGGGTGTGTGAACAGTGAGCTAGAGCCTGTGGAGGCTTCAGAGAGGGCACCTAACTAATAGCTCTGGCAGCTGAAAAAACCCTAGCGATTTGGGACAAAGTTCTCCTCTCTGGAAAAGCAGAGTTCTACTGTGGTAAAAAACTCAAAAGTCATGTAGTCGAGTGGCAATGTGAGCAAGCAAAGGAAGCAAAGCAACCACACCAATCCAACTTTGCATTCCTTTTTCGGGGACAAAAAAGATCAAAGCATTGAAGGAGGAAGACAACAAAGTCAGAACTCCAGCACTAAAAGCTACCAAGAAAAATTTTAACTGGTTACAGGCCACAGAGGAGTGTAAGAAGGATTTTGAAAAACAAATAAGAGAAGTGGAGGAAAAATTGGGAAGAGAAATGAGAATGATGCAAGAAAATCATGAAAAGAGAGTCAATAACTTGACTGAAGAAAATAATACCTTAAAAAATAGCCTAACTCAAATGGCAAAAGAGGCTCAAAAAGCCAATGAAGAGAAGAATGCCTTAAAAAGATGAATTTGCAAGATGGAAAAAGAATCTCAAAAGCTCATCAAAGAGAATCAATCCTTCAGAATTAGATTGGAGCAAATGGCAGCTAGTGATTTTTATGAGAAATCAAGATACTATTAAACAGATCCAAACAAATGAAAAAATAGAAGGCAATGTGAAATATCTCATTGGAAAACCACTGACCTGGAAAACAGATCCAGGAGAGATAATTTAAAAATTATTGGACTACCTGGAAGCCATGATCAACAAATAGAACCTAGGGGTGGCCAGGTAGCACAGTGAGTAAAAGCACTGGCCCCAGAGTTGGGATGTCCTGGGATCCAATCCGGGCTGGGATACTTAGCACCACACCCAGAAATAATTGGCCATGTAACCTTGAGCAAGTTACTTAACCCTGATTTCTAAAAAAAAACAACTAGAAATTGTCCTTCAAGGAATTCTTAAGGAAAATTGCCCTGATGTTTTAGAACTAGAGGGCAAAAGAGAGGTTGAAAGAATCCACTGATCACCTACTGAAAATGATCCCCTAAAGAAAACTCTTAAGAATATTATAGACAGGTTCCAGAGTTCCCAGACCAAGGAGAAAATATTACAAACAGCCAAGGAGAAAAAATTTGAATATTGTGGAAACACTATCAGGATAACACAGGACCTGGCAGCTTCTACATAGAGGGATCAAAGGTCTTGGAATATGATATTCTGGAGGTCAAAGGAGCTGGGCTTAAAACCAAGAATCACCTACCCAGAAAAACTGAGTATCATGTTTCAGGGGAAAATATGGTCATTCAGTGAAATACAGGACTTTCAAGCATTCTTGATGAAAAAACCAGAGTTGAATAGAAAATTTGACATTAAGATACAAGAAGCAAGAGAAACATGAGAAAGCAAGCAGGGAAAAGAAATCATAAGGAACTTATCAAAGTTAAACCCCTTACATTTTTACATGGAAAAATGATAATTGTAACTCATGAAACTTTTCTCAGTATGAGAATAGTTGAAGGGAATACACACACACACACACACACACACACATATATATATATATATATATATATATATATATATACATTGATATGTCTACATAGGAGGGTATATGCATGTATGAATACACATATGAGTGTTTGTATATATGTGTACAGGTATACATAGACAAAGGGCACAGGACCAGTTGAATAGGAAGGGATGATATTTAAAAGATGAAATTAAGAGGTGAGAGAGGAATATAATGAGAGGAGATGGGGAGAGACCAAGTGGGGTAAATTATCTTGTATAGAAGAGGTAAGGGAAAACTGTTACAATGGAGGGGAAGAACAGGAAGGCAAAAGGGAATGGGTCAACCTTATTCTTATTGAATTTGGCTTAGGCAGGGAATGACATACACACTAAATAGGGTATCTCACCCAACAGGAGAGTAGGGGGAAAGAGGATGAGAGGGGGGATGGAGGGGAGGGAAGTTTCGGGGGGAGGGAAGTTAGAAGTACAACTTTTGAAAAGGGACAGGGTCAAAGTAGAGAATAGAACAAGTGGGGGATGGGATAGGATGGAGGGAAATATAGTCAGTCTTTCACAATATATCTACTATGGTAATGTTTTGTGTAGCTACACATGTACAGCCTATATTGAATTGCCTATCTTCCCAGTAAGGGTGGGTTATGAGGGAGCCAGGGAAAGGATCTGGAATTCAAAATTTTAAAATCAAATGTTTAAAATATATATGTGTATATAATTATTATTATTTTACATTCAACTGGGAAATAAGTTATACCGACACTGAGGTAAAGAGCTCCATCTTGTCCTACTGGAAAGTCATCGGGGAATGGGGGAGGATATAGGAGAGAGCAGATTGGGGGAGGGGGTAAACAGTGGGATTGCTGTGTTGGGATGGTGGGTAGGGGAAAGTTGGGCAGAAAATTTGTAACTCAAAATCTTGTGGAAATGAATGATGTAAACTAAAAATAAACACAAAATTCAATTAAAAAAAGAGCTTGGGTTACAACCAAGGATCAGCTATCCAGTGAACCTGAGCATAATCTTTCAGGCAAGGAGATGGTCATTCAATGTTATAAGGTACTTCCAGACCTTCCTGATGAAAAAGCTATAGCTCAATGGAAAATTCAATCTCCAATTACAAAACTCAAGAGAGACATAGAAAGGAAAATAGGGAGAAACCCCCCCCCCCACCACACACACACACAGAAACAAACACACATTACTTATTTAATAAAAGCAAACTGTTTGCCACCCTATATGGGAAGCTGATACCTGTTAATCTAGATAATTGTATACTTATCACAGCATTTAAAAGGGATATAGATAGAGGGGGTGGGTATAAATTAAACAAAATGATGAAAAAAAAACCCTTATTAAGGAGTGTGAAGGAACCATAATGGAAGAAGGGGAGAGAATGAAACAGAACATGAAGAGGCATAAAAACATATTATAGTAGAGGGAAAGAATGGATGGAGGTGAACATTATATGAACTTCTCCCTCATTGGTCCTGGTGTAAGGAGGGAATAACATAATTAGTTAAATATAGGTTTCTGTTTAGAAGAGACATAAAACCTATCATAATAGAGGGAAAGAGGGGAGGGAGAGGAGCATTGCATGAGATCTATTCTCATCAATCTTGGTTCAAGGAAGATATAATATACTACATTAAGCATAAAAATCTATAGTACCCCACATGCAGTAGGAGGGGGGAAGAGCTAAGAAAAGGGAGGGGTGGTTAGAAAGGAGGAAAGAAGTACTAAGGGGAAAGGGTAGGAAAAGGGAGGGGTTCTGATAAGGAAGGAATACTGAGGAATGTAGTTGTCAAATGGAAAACTCTTAAGGAGAGGAAGGGAGAAGGGGAAAAATAAAAGCATAAACAGGGGAAGAAATAGCATGGAGGAAAAGACACAGTAATCATAACTGTGAATGTGAATGGGATGAACTCTCCCATAAAATGGAGGTGGATAGCAGAATAGATTAAAAACCATAATCCTACAGTATGCTGTTTACAAGAAACACATTTGAAACACAGGGTAAAGGAAAAGGATGGAGTAAGATATATTATGCTTCAGCCAAATTAAAAAAAGCAGGGGTAGCAATCCTTATCTCAGAAAAAGCAAAAGCAAAAATAAATCTAATTAAAAGACATAAGGAAGGAAACTATACCTTGCTAAAAGGCATCATAGAAAATGAAACAATATCATTATGAAACATTTATGCACCGAGTGGTACAACATCCAAATTCCTAGAGGAGAAGTTAAGACAGTTAGAGGAAGAAATAGGTAGCAAAACTACATTAGGTTGGGACCTCAATCTCTCCTTCTATGAACTTGATAAATCTAACTTCAAAATAAACAAGAAAGAAGTTAAAGAGGTAAATAGAATCTTAGAGAAGATAGATATGGTAGACCTCTGGAGAAAAGTGAATGGGGATAAAAAGGAATATACCTTCTTCTTAGTGGTGCATGAAACATATAAAGCAATTGACCATGTACTAGGGAATAAAAACCTCACAATTCAATGCAGAAAGGCAGAAATATTAAATGCATCAATCTCAGATAATGATGGAATAAAAATTATATGTAATAAAGGACCATGGAAGGATAGACTAAAAAATAGTTGAAAACTAAATAACTTAATCCTAAAGAATGAGTGGGTCAAACAAGAAATTATAGAAACAATCAGTAACTTCATTCAAGAGAATGACAATAAGGAGACAACATACAAAAACTTATGGGATGCAGCAACAGCAGTTCTTAAGGGAAGTTTTATATCCCTGAATGCATACATAAATAAAATAGAGGTCAATAAACTGGGCATTCAACTGAAAAAGCCGGAAAAAGAACAAATTGAAATCCCCAATTAAATACTGAATTAGAAATCATGAAAACCAAAGGAGAGATTAATAAAATTCAAGAAAACTATTGAACTAAGAGCTGGTTTTATGAAAAAAAAATAAAATTGATAGAGCTTTAACCAATATGATAAAAAAAGAAAGAAGAAAATCAAATTATGAGTATCAAAAATAAAAAGGGTGAATCTACCTCCAATGAAGAGGAAATTAAAATAATAATTAGGAATTATTTTGTCCAATTGTATGCACATAATTTTGACAATCTTAGTGAAATGGATGAATATTTACAAAAAAATATAAGTTGCTCAGATTATTTATTGTCTCAACTAGTTTTTTGCTTGAAGAGCTAGGGCTCTCAAAGTACATCATCATATCATCTTCAAAGAGTCTCTGTTTAGTCTCTTTGCCTAATTTGATTCCTTCAATTACTTTTTTCTTTTCTAATTGCTACTGCTAACATTTCTAGTTCCAGATTGAATAAGAGGGGAGATAGTGGAAGTAAAGAAGTAAATTACTACTTCTTAAGGAAGTAAATTACTTAAATAACCCCATCTCAGAAAAATAAATCGAACAAGCCATCAGCGAACTCCCAGGAAAAAATCTCCAGAGACAAATGGATTTACTAGCAAATTCTATCAAACATTTAAAGAACAATTGATTCCAATTCTCTACAAACTATTTGGGAAAATTTGTGAAGGAGTCCTACCAAATTGTTTTTTTTTTTTATCAGTTATTTGTTGTTTATTCAGCATTTAGGGTTAGTATGACACTTGAGGAGTTGGTTGCATTGTGGTACATATATAGATATTTTTATATAATAAGGAAATTTACAACTATTGATCTGTGTGTGTGTTGTGTGTGAGTGTGTGTGTGTAGACAAAAATCAGGTCCTTTAGAAATGTGATACTCAGGGACATGTTATAGAGCCCTAATGGAAGGGAGCACAAGGTAATCAATTCATCAGTAAAGAATTACTACTGTATCCAGGAGTGTTGTCTTCTGGGCCTGTGGGAACCTGTAGCACCTACATAGAAGGCAGGCAATTTATATACCTTTGGGGCACTGTCTGCTTGACACCAACTACTGAGACTATACAAGTCATATCTAGCATTGTATGCAAACAACAACAGGGTTTAAACAAATAGTCACACTGTATTATTCCTCATTTCTAACTTTAGTAAGAGACTAGAGTGTGTTCACAGGTTTTACATTTCTGGTGTTCAATCACTAATCAGAGGAAGAATTTGACCTATTTGAAAAGCGCATCCAAACATAACCCCTTAAGCACTGTCATGTTTTCTTGATGGCAGCGCATTAAAAGGTTTTAAAATTTCAGCTCCTTCTGGATTCCCCAAAGAGTATCTGTGCTCTTTACATGGCTCTCCTCCTCTGGATTCAGGTTTACCTTTACCACATCTGAAATGCCATTCTGCCCCAAGATACTTGAGACACTAAGGAAGACATTCTCATTAATGCCATATAGGTCCTTAATCATGGTGGAAATTGGATGCACTCTCCTAAGATTTTTCATAATGATTTTTGCCAGATCTGCCACAGACCAGCCAATGGCCCAGGAAGTGTAGCCCTTCAGCTTGATCACCTCACAAGCACTTTCAGTCACCTGTTTATGAACATCTTTCCAATTTTCTGAATCAGCATCAGTTCCTATTTGAGGATTAACATTCTTCAGAGACATATCAGCAAGATTCACACCACTCCACATAGGAAAACTGGAGACTACATGTTTCCCAAGGAACCATGCATCACAACTTGAAGAATGGACACCAAGTCTCTCCCCCATTAGGTAATAGAAAAGGGGAGAATCCAGACTGCATCACCTTCCAATAACACTGTTTTTAGGAAAGCCACTTAACTTCCAGGCCACATATATAAAAATATTCACTGGATTTGAAACAATAAGCAGCTTACAATTAGGGCTGTATTTAACAATATTGGTAATGATGAATTTAAAGATATTCACATTACACTGGACCAAATTAAGACAACTTTCTTCTTCCTGTTGACATCCCCCAGCCATAATAATGACCAGGTTTGAATTTGCAGTTACACTGTAGTCTTTTCCAGAAACTATCTTTGGAGTTTTGAGGAAAAGTCTCCCATGTTAGAGATCCATCATCTCTCCCTTTAATTTATCTTCTATTACATCAACTAAGGCAAAATTATCACCCAAATCCTTTGTTAAGATACTGATGACACATGCCATGCCAACTGCACTAACCCCAACAACAGTGATCTTGTTCTGGGGAACATGTTCCTTCTTTAGGAAATTCAAAATCAGCTGATCCTTAACAGTAGATCACATTTTGGGGGATATGGAGGTTGCTGGTCAGGCTGTGAAAGTTGTGAGTTATACATGAGATGGCTGCTCCTAGACTCACACCCAAATTCCTTTTATGACACAAATATGGTACTGATAACTACATGAAGAAGAGACAAAATGGAGAAAGAAAATTATAGACCAATTTCTCTCATGAATATAGATGCAACAATTTTAAATAAAATAGTAGCAAAAAGGCTACAGCAACTTGTGACAAGAATAATACACTTTGATCAGGTAGGATTTATTCCAGGAATGCAAGGATGGTTTAATATTCAGAAAACCATCAGTATAATTGATCATATCAACAATAAAACTAGCAGAAACCATATGATTATCTCAATAGATGCAGAAAAGGCTTTGGACAAAATGCAACATCCATTCCTATTAAAAACACTACAAAGTATAGGAATAAATGGAGCCTTCCTTAAAATAATAGGTAGCATCTATTGAAAGCCAAGAGCAAGTATTATATGTAGTGGGGATAAGTTAGAAGCATTTCCAATAATATTAGGGGTGAAACAAAGATGTCCACTATCACCCCTCTTATTCAATCTGGTACTAGAAATGTTATCAGTAGCAATTAGAAAATAAAAAGAAATTGAAGGAATCAAATTAGGCAAAGAAGAGACTAAGCTATCACTCTTTGCAGATGTTGTGATGATATACTTTGAGAATCCTAGAGAATCAAGCAAAAAACTACTTGAGACAATAAATAAATTTGGCAAAGTTGCAGGATAAAAAATAAACCTGGATAATTCCTTGGCATTTTTATATATTTCTAACAAAATAAAACAGCAAGAGATAGAAAAAGAAATACCATTTAAAATTATTGTAGATGTTACAAAATATTTGAGAATCTATCTGCCAAAACAAACCCAGGACCTATATGAACACAACTGCAAAATACTTTTCACACAAATAAAGTCAGATCTAGCTACTTGTAAAAACATCAATTGCTCATGGTTGGATCAAACTAGTATAATTAAAATGACAATTTTAGCTAAATTAAATTACATATTTAGTGCCATACCAATCAATCTACCACAAAATTACTTTATAGAGGTAGGAAAAATAGTAACAAAATTCATTTGGAAGAACAAAAGATCCAGAATATCAAGGGAATTAATGAAAAGAAATGATAGGAAGGTGGCCTAGACATACCTGGGCATAGACCATTATCTAACACCGTATAAGAAAATCAAGTCTAAATGGGTGCACGATCTAGGTATAAAGGCTGATACTGTAAGCAATCTCAGAAAACAAGGAATAGTGTACCTGTCAGCTTTATGGAGAAGGGAGGACTTTATAAGCAAACAAGAGTTAGAGACCATTATAAAATGCAAAATGGATAATTTTGATTACATTACATTGAAAAGTTTCTCTACAAACAAGGCCAATGTAACCAAGATTAAGAGGGAAGTGGGAAATTGGGAAAGAATTTTTACATCCAGTGTCTCTGATAAAGACTTCATTTCTAAAATATACAGAGAATTGCATCAAATCTATAAGAATACAAGTCATTCCCCAATTGATACATGGTCAAAAGGTATGAACAGGAAGTTTTCAGAGGAAGAAATTAAAGATATCTATAAGCATATGAAAAAAATGCTCTAAATCACTAGTGATTAGAGAAATGCAAATCAAAACAACTCTGAGGTACCACATCTCACCAGTCAGATTGGCTAAGATGACAAAACAGTAAAATGACAAATACTGGATAGTATGTGGAAAAATTAGAACACTAATGCATTGGTGGTGGAGTTGTGAACTGATTCAACCATTCTGGAAAGCAATCTTGAACTATGCCCAAAGGGCTATAAATAATTGCATAGCCTTTGACACAACAATACTACTTCTAGGGTTGTATCCCGAAGAGATCATAGAAGTGGGAGGAAGACCCATATGTCCAAAATATTTATAGCAGCTTTTTTTGTGGTGGCAAAGAATTGGAATTTAAAGGGATGCCCATCAATTGGGGAATGGCTAAACAAGTTGTGGTATATGAATATAATGGAATATTATTGTGCTATAATAAATGAGGAGCAGACAGACCTCATATTTACCTGGAGAGATTTATACAAACTGATGCTGAGTGAGAAGAGCAGAGCCAGGAGAATGCTGTACACAATTACAGACACAATGTATGTGTAAGGACCAACTTTGATAGACTGGACTCTTCTTAGTAATGCAAGTTTAGAAGACAACTCCAAAAGACTGATGATGGAAAAAGATGTCTACATTCAGAGAAAGAACTAGAAAGAACTAGAGAGAGCAGAGTTTGAGTGCAGATACCTGCTCTCTTTCTTTTTCCAGTTTGGTTTTGTTTCCTCTTTCCCATTGTTCATTCCATTGGTTACAATCCTTCTTTATAACCTGACTAATGTCTAATGTGAAAGTATTTGCAGATCCTATACTTGATTGCATGCCTCCATGGCAGGGGGGATTCTTCTTGCTTCATTCTCCTTCAATTTATATTAGTCTTTCCATAATTCTCTGAATTCATCCCTTTCCTCATGTCTATAAGGTAAAAGTATTATGCTACATTCAGATTCCATACTTTGTTCAGCCATGCCCCAATTGATAGACACTTTCTTTGATTCCCAGAATTTGATACAGTAATGAAAAACTGTTATAAATAATTAAATACATTTGGTTCCTTTCCTTTCGTCTTTTGTTTCTTTGGAGTATAAACCAAAGAGCTCTATTAATGGGTCAAAGAAAGTAACTTAAGTAATTTCCTGAGTGCAATTCCAAATTGATTTCTAGAACTGTTAGACTAAATGGCTGACTCCATCAATTGATCAATAAACATTTTTTAAGTGCCTACTATGTGCCAGACACTGTGCTAATCTCTGGGAATAAAAAAAGGTGGCAAAAACCCCTGCTTTGAAAAAGCTTGCAATCTAATAAGATACCAGGCAAACAAGTACAGCCAAAGACAGTATATAGAATAAATAGAAAATAACAGAGAGAAAATACTTGAAATCAAGAGGGTGCCAGTATTGTACTAATGTATCTGTCATTCCCAAACTCCTCCAACAATTGTCATTTTCCTTTTCTACCAACCTGTTGGGTAGGAGGTATAACCTCACTGATGTTTTAATTTGCATTTCTCTTAATTTTAGAGATATGGAGCATGCTTTCACATGTTTTTTTATAGAAATATTTTATATTTCTTCTTTTTAGAACTATGACCGCAGCCCAGATGCTGTGTAACTGAACACAAATAAGGTTCTCTGCCCAGGACCTGTGACCCAGAACTGTTTCTGGGCAATCGAGTAGCCAGTCAGCACCAGCTATGGTCAATGCCAACAAAAAGTCTTCTGTAATCTCTTTCTGATAAGTTGTCTGACCACTTTACTGTCTCTTGACTGAGAATTCTGGTAGCTGCTGCTGTTGTTGTAGGCATTTTCAAGTTCTACTTCTGAAGCTCCTGACACATTCCAGAAAGTAGTCCACCCTGGCACTGTAGACCTCTCCTGTTGACCTCCTACATTGTCTTAAGCTGGAAAATGTCTCTGATTCTTTGTTGACTTTGCTGACCTTAAATTTGATATGGTGAGATATTCTGTTTGTTTATAGGAGGATATTGGGAGAGCAGCTGGGTTGCTGTCTGTATTCCACCATCTTCAAGAGAATGTGTCTTACCTTGGTAGTTAGTTACCTTGGTTTTATTATACTTTATACTATTTTGTTTGATAGCTTCTAGGTTTTGATTCCATAATCTATTCTTTATTTTAACAATTCAATTTTTTTATCCAGTACTATTTTTTAAATTCATGATTACTTCCTTGTAATATAGTTTGATATCTAGTAATGCTACTCATAAACCATAAAAATGTGATTGGAAGAAAAAAAAGAAGGAAAGGAAGGCATTATGTGAAATTTCAAGGTCAAATGGTATGGATATTTTTGTCATTTTATTTGAATAATTCAAAATTGTTTCCTAGGGTGGCTGTATATCAAATTAGAACTCCAGAATTAAAAATAAATGTGTTAGCATGCCCATCTTTTCACAAATCCTAAAAAATAAGAAAAATTTAGTATTTACATATTCTGCTCTGTTTTAGAGAGCTATATTTCAAGAAAATGAGGAAGAAGCCAATGAAGAAGACAAAGAAGATGAAGACAAAGAAGAAGAGGAAGAAGAAGAAGAGGAAGAGAAGGATGAGGAGAAAGGAGAAGAGAAGGAAGAAGAGGAGCAGGAGGAGAGGAGGTGGAAAAGAAAGAAAGAAAGAAAGAAAAAAGAAAGAAAAAAAAGAAAGAAAGAAAGGAAGAAAGAAAGAAAGAAGAAAGGAGGGAGGGAGGGAAGGAAGGGAGGAATGAAAGAAGGAAGGAATGAAGGAACGAAGAAACAATATTGCATTTCCCAACTGCCATTTGAATTGGCAGGTTGGGTCCTAGAGGACAGCCATTTCTTCTTGCAGATAACTTGCCAAGTGCGGGGAACCTGAGGACTCAAGGCCACATATGACCTTCTAGGTCTTCAAGTGTGGCTCTTTGACTGAATCCAAACTTCACTAGCAAATCCCCTTAATAAATGATTTGTTCTGTCAAACTTGGATTCAGTCAAAGGTCTACACCCAAGGACCTAGAAGGCCACATGTGACTGAGGTTGTAGGTTCCCCACCTTTGGTATACAATTAATGCAAAACCTTCTCCTAAGAACCTGGTTCCCTCCTTGCCACAAATACATGCATCCATGAGAGTAGTAAGCTTAAATTTAAGCCCATAATAGTGGTGGGACAAATGTAACAAATATGTGTAAAAAGGTTTAACTCATGTCAGTGCTCTGGAAGATATTTTTTTTCTGTGGAAACATTATGAAAAACCCTTGTTGCTCTTGTTGTTCATCCTTGGCTGAGGATCAATGACATCATGAGAGTGATGTCTTGACTTGTGAGTTAAGTAAATTTGAGTGAGGAAGAGATTCACAAAGTCATTAGCCTTTCTCTCTCCTCCAGAGCCATTGGAGTCCAGTGGCAAGACAAAGGTCAAAATGACTGGTGATGGCCCAGGATGCAATGGGTAATTTAGTGTAATCATAATGGACTGGGAAGATCTTTCTTGCCCATTAATAGTGACCTGCTTTGAATTTGGTCCCAGCTGACTGGTGTTATGGAACCTGTCACAAAGAGTTTAAGTCACATGGAACCCATGGTGGGAGGAGCTTGCCAAATGGGTGGAGAAGGAAGAGTGGAGAAGGAAGAGAGAGTGAGGCTGAACTGGGGGAGAGAGAGAGAGACAAAGAAGAGACAGAGCTGGTAACATGAGTGAAAAAGGGAGGAATTTTGCCTAGGGGAGTTTTTTTGTGGGGAGGCCTAAAAGAGGGAAGGCTTGGTGATGTCAGTGTTCCCTGGGTTAGTAATGTGTATAAACTTCTTTGTCATCATGGTGGAATTGACTCTCTGGTATCTGAATAAATATTTTGGTTTTGCCTTTGAGGAAGAGAGTTATTTATATTTTCCAAATTTACCATGGAAATACACATGCATATTCATAGCAGCTGCTATGGGTACTGCATTGGCAATATACTTTAGCCTTTCTGTGGGCCCTCAAGAAGATGCTTTCTCCATTTTCTCAAGTAGTATATATACCTTTGTCATTTCTCTTCCCCTGTCCTTTACCATCATCACACAGCATTATGTATATACACACATGCATTGGAGAAGGAAGAATTCTTGCTTTTCATTGACAGATTAGATGATCCCCTTTGAGTGGATGATCTTTAAAATCATTTCTAGCTATAATGGTCTGTAATCCATGTTTAAAAAAATCATGACAATAAAAAAGTGTTTTTCCTTTTCTACCTGAAACTATTCAAAAGAAGAAAGTTCCCTCAGAGATAAAAAAATCAAAAATAAATCTAAGTATCCTGGTGGTTAAAAAGGATATGGTGAAGATGGCTTAGAAAAAAAAATAAGGGGAAAAGGGAAAAAATAGTCTAAAACAAAGCACTGTCAAAGCAGACCTGCAGGGGCAGCCAGGTGGTACAGTGAGTAAGAGCACTGTAGTAGCAAAGCACCCCAAGTGTCCTCAGAGTTTGCTGCCAACACAGGTTCTTGGATCTGCTTTGATAAAGGAAAGCAACTCAAAATGGGTTAACAAGCCTCCCACCCCAGGCTCCAGGTGCACTTTAGCCTAGGGGCAGGGAAGATCTTCAAGTTTACATTCCCATTACATTTGTCCCCAAGATCTTTCATGGCCATAGCATAGTCAATTTACTTTTGAATTAGCACTAAACATCTCTTAGGTCACATTTTCAAGATACAGAACTAAAGTTACCAAAGTGGCCACTGGGCCTTAAACAAACACAAAGTACATAGCATTATCACCTCAATTCAAAACAATAGTCCAAATAAAGTTCTCTTGGGGGGGGGGATGTCCTTCCCCTCACACAGCTCCAGCCCCTGCTTCCAAGTACAGAGACAGGGCTGGGCAACAAAATCAACAAGGTGGGGTTCTTGGGCGTTCATGGAACTTCATCCCACCCACTATAGTCACAAGTCCATCCTCCCCCTGGGTCCCAAACTGTGGGATGCAGCAAGGAAACACATTCGGTGCCCCTGCTTTGCTGCTCAGTTCTTATCTTTTCCTGTGGCTGAATTCCCAACTCCTGGGTTCCTTCTCCTCCTGCAGGCAGCAGCCACTCCTGGCTTCTGCCCAGCTCCCGATGCAGGCAGCTCACCATTCCTGCTCTCAGCTCAGCCAAGTCCGCCCGCAGGCCATTCTTCTCTCCTGCTCCATGGCTCCACAGAGTCACAGCTACCACAACTGGGAAACAAACAATTATCCCAGCCCCCATACTTTCCTTTTTCTCTGCAGATCCTGTTCGTGACACCATTTTGCAGCAGCAAAGCATCCCAAGCGTCCTCATGGTTTGCTGCCAAGACAGCTTCTTAGATCTGCTTTGATAAGGGAAAGCAGCTCAAAATGGGTTAACAAGCTTACTTTAATCAGTCAAACATGTATCTTTACCTAGTTCAGGGGAAAAAGGTCAGCACCTTGAACTTCAGAATATACAGACAGAATTATTAAGACAGAAACAGATCAAGTAGACAGATTTCAAACTGTCCAACCATTACATCCATACCCAATCAACATCTGGGTTTCAACATCTGGGTTTCAAAGTCGGGGGGCTCTGGACAACGGCTTCCCATAATCCAGATCAAATCACAGAACACTTCTCAAAGTGAGCCCAAAAACAAAGCTATACATCAGGGCTTATATAGCCTTCTCCTGGCTCAGAGAATGTAACAACCTTATTGACTCACTGGCCAATCAAGAAGTATCTACTGAAAAACAAGCCTCCCACCCCAGGCTCCAGGTGCACTTTAGCCTAGGGGCAGGGAAGATCTTCAAATTTACATTCCCATTACAAGCACTGGCCCCAGAGTCCAGATAACCTGGGATTTAATCCAGGCTCTGATACTTAGCACCACACCCAGAAATAACTGGCCGTATAACCTTGAGCAAGTTACTGAACCCCAATTGCTTTAAAAAAAAAGCAGATCTGTATTCATAATATAGAATTGCATGATTGGAGGATGAAATCATTAAAAAAGATCCCTAAAGATGCTGAACGAAATAAAAGAATTAGAAAAAAAATCACATAGTTGTCACATACAATGTTTCACATAGTAAAAGTTCTGTTTATATAATTGTAAAGTCACACTATAGGAGGATAGCATCTGTCCAGTAAAAAAAGTGTGGGGAGGTTAATTAGAGCACACACAACTTATCTGTAAATATACAAGAGCAAAAATTTCTTGGAAGAAGAGAGCCAGATTATGGGGGTAAAGAAAAATTAGGGTAAGCTGCAATTAAAAGAAAAGAGTTTTTGAGGCATTAATAAAAAGAAAAGGGAAAAAGGGAAGGAAAAAAGAATTCTGATCTTTAAGAAGTTTAAGAGACAGTGTGGTAGAATAGGTGGATAACAGGGTTGGCATTCAGGAGAAGGAAATGGCAAACCAGTCCAGTAACTTTGTCAAGAAAACTCCAAAGAGGGTCACAGAGTGTCAGACATGACTGAAACAACTTAATAACAACAAAACTGACATGCAAGGTATGTGACAATGGGAAAAGTGGTTAATTTCTGAAGGATGGTACAGGAGGGAGAAAAAGTGAGAGAGAAAGAGAGAGAAAAACAGATATGAAAAGAAAGACAAAGTAGCATAGCCAAGTATAAGTTCCTTAATAGGCATATAAGTGTATGTTGAATTTAATTGATTTATTGCCTGTCCTCCAGAAACTGCTCAACTTTTCAATAGTTTTCCTAAAAGGAATCTGTTTTCCTCCCCTTATCCCCAACTCAACATGATACTGTAGAGATCTACAAAGGTAGAGATTAGCTTACTACTCTGGCACCAGTTCTACACAGTCTGCTTTTCTCAATGCAATCTGATTTAATTCATTTTTTGACTATCATATCCTTTTGTTGACTCACGTTGAGCTTGTAGTCTGCTAAAACTCCTGGATTTCTTTCTCAAAACTGCTCTCCAGTCTTTCTTTTCCATCTTCTTATTTTGAAATTGTTTTGGAATCAAGATATTTATTTCTTTTAATTTTCATTTTATTTGATTTAGTCCACTAATCTAGGCTGTTTCATTCTTTTGGGATTTCTAACTCTGTCATACAATGTGTTAGCTATACCTTCTACCTTTGTAACATATGCAAATTGCATGCACATGTTATCTATGCCTTTTAAAACTAATATTAATATTAGCAATGTAATTAATTAATTAATATTAATCTCAGATAAGAATATTTCAGGACAAAGCATAACAAGTAGAAGCATTTAAGGGAAGATATTTTTATTCTTTATCTTTTGTCCTCCAACTAGATCTGGATCTAGTTGTCAAGTCCATATAGAGGTAGCTAGGTAGTACAGTAGCACTGGGCTCAAATCTCACAGATTTGCTGCAAGGATCAATTGCCTGGCACAGAATAAGAGCTTAAAAAATTCATTTTCTGCTTAAACTTCCAGGAGCCAAGATGGTGGAGTAAGTTGTAAGGGCTCTTATCCCCCACTTGTTGATCTTGAGAAACCAAGAGAAAATTGCCCCAGAAAAAAATCCTGGAATAGAAAAAGCAGCAGAAGGGGTAAAACTTTCTTTTAGCTTGAGAGGCTAGTGGGTTGATGGGAAGGGTCCCTCTTGCTGTGACTGAAGGGAACCAGTGCATGCCAGGAGGCATACCAGTAAGCCCCACCTCAGCATACCAGTGGGAAATACTGACCCTTAGGGGGGTGGAGTCAAAAAGCTCCAACATCAGGACCCCAGGCCTGCCTTCACACATACAGGGGGATTTAAAAAGCCAGTGTGTACAGGTGTTCACCAGTGACTGAACCCACCTGATCCCTAGCCCAGGGTTGGGGAGGTGGAGACTGAAGTGGCCAGACCACCCTCCCCCACACTTCATGCTGTGAGCTTCAGCACAACCCTGGGGAAACACAGAAAGTCCTGGTCTCAGCCTTGGCCTTGGTACACACCAGCCAGCTCCAGCTCAGCACAAGCAGCTGCAGCATTACATAGCTTCTAACTGACAGAACCTTAGACCATAGGACACAAAGCCAATAGCTAGGCATCTAGCTCCCAGCACAAGAAGCATGGGTCAGAGCTCCTTGTACCACAGAAGCAGAGATCCACTGTAAAAGCTAGGAAGAAGGAAATCACAATGGACAAAAATCAAATTGGAAAAGCAAAGACCATAGAATCCTACTATGGAGAGAGGGAAGATGAAAATACATATTAAGAAGAGGACAGCCAAATGGGTGGAGCAGGAAGGGTGGAGAATTTATACCTATGTCTGAAACCTGAAAAGGGAATATGAAACCCCAAGAGCACTCATGGAAGAGCTCAAGAAGGATTTTAAAAGTCAGATTAGAGTGGAAGAAGAAAAATTGACCAATTATTTTAAGAATGCAATTGGTAAAATAATAAAAAAAAAATCACCAAAGAGAACAGTTCCTTAAAAAGTATAATTGTCCAAATGGATAAACAGGTACAATACCTAATGAGAGAAAATAAATCCTTAAAAGTAAAAATTGGCCAAATGGAAATGGAGCTAAAAAAACTAACTGAAGAAAACAATGCATTAAAAATTAGAATTAGAAAAATAGAACCTAATGACACTACAAGGCATCACTAATCAGTCAAACAAAATCTAAAGAATGAAAAAATAAAAGAAAATGTAAAATATCTCATTGGAAGCAGCAGACCTGGAAACTAGATACAGGAGAGAAAATCTAAGAATTATTGATCTACTGGAAAGCCATGATGAAAAAGAGAGCCTGGTTAGTGTCTTACAAGAAATCATCAAGGAAAACTGGCCTGAAGTCTTAAAACCAGAGTGTAAAAATCATTGAAATAATCTACTGAACACCTCCTGAGAGACATCCCAAGTTAAAAACACCAAGGAATATTGTAGCCAAATTCCAGAATTATTAGTTCAAAGAGAAAATAGTGCAAGCAGGCAGAAAGAAATAATTCAAATACCATGGAACAACAGTCAGGATCACACAGGACCTTGAAGCTTCTACATTAAAAGAATGTAGAGATTGAAATATGATATATCTTAAGGCAAAGGAGATTGAACTACAACCAGTGATCAACAATTGAGAAAAATTGAGCATAATCTTTTGGGAAAGGAGATGGACATTCAATAAAATAAGGAACATTCCAGATCTTCCTGATGAAAAGGTCAGAACTGAATGGAAAATTTGATCTTCAAATACAAGACTCAAGAGAGACATCAAAAGGTAAACAGGAAAAAAATCATTATTCAATAAAAGCCAACTGTTCACATGCCCATATGGGACAATGATACTTGTTAATCTTGAGAATTGTGTGTGTGTGTGTATAATATTTAAAAAGGATATACATAGGTAGATTGTATGGGGATAAATTGATGTCATTTTAAAAATCCTAATTAATGGGTGTAAAGGGATTGTAATGAAGAAAGAGGAAATAGGAGGCAGAAAAGGATAAATTACATCACATAAAGAGGCACAAAAACATATATAAGAGAGAGAAAGAAGGGGAGGAGATGGGTTTTTTGTGAGCTTTTCTCTCATTGTTTGATTGAAGGAGGGAATAACCTAAGCAGTTAAGCATAGGAATCTAACATGCCCTACAGGCAGTAGCAGGGGAAAGAAGAAACAAAAAAGAAGGGGTGGATAAAAGGAAGGGAAGGGGTAGTAAGATAAAAGGGAAACAAAAGGATGAGGGGTTGATAGAAGGAAGGGAAGACTGAGGGAGGCAGTGGTAAAAAGAAGAACACTGCTGTGGAAGTGGAAGGGAGAAGAGAGAAATAAAAGCACAAATGGAGGGGGGAAGGAATAGGATAGAAAGATACAAATAGTGATCATAACTGTGATTATCAATGGGATCAACTCTCCCATAAAACAAAAGCAGATAAAAATATATTAAAAACCATAATCCTACAATATGTTGTTTACAAGAAACATGTTTGAAACAGGGGGAAACACTTAGATTAAAGGAAAAAGATTGGAGTAGAATATATTATGTTTCAGCTGAAGTAAAAACAAAACAAAACAAGGGGGACCTGGCTAGATGGCACAATGAAGTTAAGACTAGCCCTGGAGTCAGGAGGACCTGAGCTCAAATGTCGCCTCAGACACTTAACACTTAACTAGTCATGTGACCTTGGGCAAGTCACTTAACCCCAATTGCCGTGCCCTCCCCCTTCCAAAAAGTAAAAAAAAATAAAAATTAAAAAAAAGAAGTCTTTAAAAAAAAGCAAGGGTAGTAATCCTAATCTCAGACAAAGAAAAAGCAAAAATAGTTCTAACTGAAAGAGATAAGGCAAGAAAGTATATCCTGCTAAAAGGCATCAAAGACAATTAAGTAATATTACTAAACAAATGTGCACCAAGTGGTATAGCATCCAAATTATTGGAGGAGAAGTTAAGGGAGTTAACAGGAAGAAATGTACAGCAAAACTAGTGGGGGACCTCAATCCCCCTCTCTGAACTTGATAAGTCTAACCTCAAAATAAACAAGAAAGAAATTAAGGAGGTGAGTTGAATTTCAGAAAAGGTAGATATGATAGAATTCTGGAGAAAATTGAATGGAGATAGAAAGGAATGTACTTTTTTCACAGCAGTACATGGCACATGCGCAAAAATTGACCATGTACTGGGGCATATAAACCTCACTATCCAGTGCAGAAAGGCAGATATATTAAATGCACCCTTTTAAGATCATGATGCAATAAAAATTATATGTAATGAAGGACCATGGAAAGATCGACTAAGAAATAATTGGAAACTAAATGATTGAATCCTAAAGAATGAGTGAAACAACAAATCATAGAAACATCAATATCTTTCTTCAAGAGAATGACAATAATGAGACAGCATACCAGACCTTATGGGATGCAGCAAAAGCAGTTCTTATGGGGAGTTTTATATCTCTGAATGCTTAGATGAATAAATAGAGAAAATGAAGATCAATGAATTAGGCATGTAACTGAAAAAAAAACTAGAAAAAGAGCAAATTGAGAATCCCCAATTAAATACCAAATTAGAAATACTAAAAACCAAATGAGAGGTTAATAAAATTAAAATTGAGAGAACTAGTGAGCTAATAAATAAAACTAAGAACAGATTTTATGAAAATAACAGTAAAATTAATAAAACTCTGGTCAATTTTATTTTTAAAAAGAAAGAAGAAAACCAAATTACTAGCATCAAAAATGAAAAGGGTGAAGTTACCTCTAATGAAGAGAAAATTAAAACAAGAATTAGGAATTATTTTACCCAATTGTGTGTCCATAAACTTGACCATCTTGGGAAAACATGAATATTTCCAAAAATATAAATGACCCAGATTAATGGAAGAGGAAGTAAAATACTTAAATAACCTCATCTCAAAAAAAAAATAAGTTGAACAAGCCACCAATGAACCCCCTAGGAAAAACTCTCCAGGGCAAGATGGATTTACAAGTCAATTCTCTAAAACACTTAAAGAACAATTAATTCCAATACTATATAGACTATTTGGAAAATTGGTGGAGTCTTACCAAATACTTTTTATGATACAAATATGGTATTTTTATATACCATAAAACTGGGAAGAGTCAAACAGAGAAAGACAGTTATAGAGCAATTTCCCTAATGAATATAGATGCAAAAATTTTAAACAAAATATTTGCAAAAAGATTCCAGCAACTTATAATGAGAATAGTACACTTTGATCAGGTAGGATTTATACCTGGAATGCAATACTGGTTTAATATTAAGAAAACTATCAGCATAATTGATCATATCAATGACAAAACTAACAGAAACCACATGATTATCTGAATAGCTGCAGAAAAAGCTTTTTGACAAAATACAACACCCATTTCTATTGAAAACACAGAAGAGCATAGGAATAAATGGAGCTTTCCTCAAAATGATAAGTAATATCTACCTAAAACCATCAACATTTCTATTTAAATTAATTTACTTATTTAGTGCCATACCAATCAAACTACCAAAAATTATTTTTAGACCTAGAAAAAATAATATAAAAATTGATCTGGAAGAACAAAAGGTCCAGAATATCAAGGGAATTAATGAAAAGAAGTAATAGGGAAAGTATGGTCTAGGCCATAGGTATGGTCTAGCCATACCAGATCTTAAATTGCATTATAAAGCAGCAATCATCCAAACCACTTGGTACTAGTTAAGTAATAGTTGGGTAGATCAGTGGAAGAGGTTAGGTACACAAGATAAAGTATTCAATGATTATAGAAATCTACTGCTTGATAAACCCAAAGACCCCAGCTTCTGGAATAAGACCTCACCATTTGACAAAAACTGCTGGGAAAACTCAAAAAGAGTATGACAGAAACTGGGCATAGACCAATGTCTGACACCCTATACCAGAATACAGTCTGAATGTGTAGAATTTGGAATGATGCTCAAAGGCCTCTAAAAATCTGCTTATCCACTGAGCCAGCAATACATTCACTCCTAGGGCTATATCCCAAAGAGATCATAAAAATGGGGAAAAGACCCACATGGGCAAAATTATTTATGGCAGCTCTTTGTGGTGGTCAAAAACTGGATATTAAGATAATGCCCATCCATTGGGGTATGGTTAAACAAGTTGTGGTATATGAATGCAACGGAATACTATTGTGCTAAATAAAGAACAGGTGGATTTCAAAGAAACCTGGAAAGACTTCTATTAACTGATGCTGAGTGAGGGGAGCAGAACCAGGAGAACATTGTAAACAGTAACAGCCACTGTGTATGAAGACTGATTTTGATAGAGTTAGCCCTTCTCCACAATATAAGGACCTAAAACAATTCCAAAGAACACATAATGGAAAAGAACTGTGGAATTGAAATGCAGAATGAAGCACATAATTTTCTCTTTTGTTTTATTTTCGTTTTCATGGTTTTCCCTATTAATTATAACTTTTTATGCAACATAACTAATGTGAAAATATGTTTAATAGGAATGTATGTGTAGAGCCCATATCAGATTGCAAGTCATCTTGGGGAGGAAGAAGGGAGGGAGGGGGAGAAAATTTAAAATTTATGGGAGTGAATATTGAAAACTAAAAATAAATCATTTAATTTTTTAAATAGAATCTCTCCCCCTTCCCTTTTAACCCATATTTTGACCACAACAGTTGGAAGAAGGAAGGAATAAGTACTTGTTAAGTGCCTTAAGTGCTTTATAGACATTTTCTGATTTTTGCCTCATAAAACTGTATTAGGTAGATTCTATTATGATCCCCATTTTATAATAGAGGAAACTGAGATTATGTAAGATTGTGACTTGCCCAACGTCATAACAACTATGGAATATCTGAGGCTAGATGTGAACTCCAGGTCCAGTGCTCCATTCATTGTGCAACCCATCTGCCTCATACTTGAAAGACAGTTTAATGTGTTTGCTAAAATCTAGGTAAATTATAGATATAAGATTTTTTTCTTGATGTATGAGTTCAGGAAAACTGTCAAAATGGAGGAATTTTAGTTCATTTTAGTCTTAATGAAGCCATACTTGATATCTATATCTATATCTATATCATCTATCTATCTATCTATCTATCTATCTGTCTGTCTGTCTGTCTGTATTTCTGTCTATCGAGAGAGAGAAAGAGAAAGAGAGAGAGAGAGAGAGAGAGAGAGAGAGAGAGAGAGATAGAGAGAGAGAGAGAGAGAGAGATTTGCTCACTGCTTCCATTATTAGATGTCTACTAGCTATCTCTTTGATGATATCGTGCTGGCCTATAATTTGCAGATTCTGTTTAGAGTCAGGAGACTTGGGCTCTACTCTCAGCTCCACCACTTAGTACACTTTGGGTAAGTCATTTAAACTACTTATGCCTTGGTTTTCTCATATATAAAATAAGGAATCTATGAACCCAAGTTCATAGTCAAAAGTTCATGGCTGCCTGAAGAAACAGTAAGTTTTCTTATAGACCATCTTCAAATAAAGGATGGATTATGCCTTGTCAGGTATAGCATAGAAAGATTCTTGTGCATTTATGAATGAGAATAGATAAATTGTTACTGAGGATCCTTACAACTCTGAGATCCAATGTGACTAGTGTTATTAAAAAATTATTTGTGTGTGCTTAAAAAGGCAAGGGATGACAAAGGAATAAATTATTCCCACTACAACAATGTAAATGGAAAGAACTACAACAAAAATAAAAACTGAATTGTGTTATAAAGACAAAACTGGGTCTAGAAAAAAAATGGGGACTTATCATCATCCATTCTTTGTGGAGGTGGAAGACTGTGTAGGAGGAATAGACCATATACTGTTAGACTTGATTTATGTGTCAGTTTTTTGAAAATGTATTTTTTTTCCTCTCTCATTAAAAAAATATTTTGGTGATAAAAGGGGGCTTTCAATGTGGAGAATAAAGGAGGTTTATATTGGGAAATGAAAATAATGTAGAAACAGAACGTTTCTTTTTTTCCCACATTTTATTTTAGACTCAAACACCAGAACACAAATGCATAATAGAAAAAAGAAACAAAAACATAACATAAATTTAAATATAGGAACTTAAACAGAGTAAGAAAGGGGGGGGGGAAAGTGTGTCATGTGCATGACAGAACATAAGAGAGGATTCAAAAAATGCAACAATGAATTTTCATTTCAAGAAAAGCTGTATGGTAATAATTACACTTTCTGTTGACAGCTGTTCATCTTTTCTTTGCTTTTTTATAAGTTTTTTTTGTTCTCTGCTGTGCACTTTTTTCCTTTGATCTTTTTTCCCCCTTTTTCTCCTCCCCAAAAGACTACAATTAAGTTTGGATATATTTCTCTACAGCTATAGATACACACAAACACATATACATATATACATACATATATAGATATATACTTTCCCAAGCACTACTCATGATCCTTGTTCATATGTTTGTGCATATCTCTTGTTTCCTATCCCTTCTGTCTCTTCTACTTTATTTCTACCTGCTACTTTGCCCTCCTATTACTTACCTACCACCCCAAAAGCATCTCTCCCCTATCCTCCCATTCCCATACATCTAAACACTGTTCTATAGTCCCCTATAACCTATTCCCTTACCTTCCTCTCTAGAGATCTGTCCCTTATCCTCCAATTCCCATTGATCTAAATACCATTCTATACTCCCCTTTTACCAAGATCTATCCCTTGTCCTCTCCCCCTCCCCCTCCCTATCCCCTTGCCATTTTATTTCTTTTGAATTTAGAACACTTTTATACTCTTCTAAATATGTATGTATTGTTTCCTCTTAAACCCATTCCCTATGAAAGTAGGTTACCAGAAATACCAGCCCTCCTCCCCATCTAATTTGTCTGTTTTGATTCTTCCTCTTGTACCTTATTTGTATAAAATAATTACTCTTTTTAACTGTTCCTAAATGGTTTTACTTTTTAAATTCATATTGTACTCAGTTTTACCTCAATATTTCTCATGAGCTACCCAACTATTAATAAGAATCTTAGACAAAATGTTTTACATCTTACATATATAAAAAGGAAAGTCTGTCCCTATTGAATCCCTTATAATCAGCCTTTGTTATGTACCTCATATTTCTCTTGGTTCTTGTATGACAAATCTTCTATTAACTTCATTTTCTAAACAAAGTTTTAAAAGTCTGACAAGTGATCAAATGTCCAATTTTTGTCATTCAGGATTATGCCTAACTTTGCTGGGGATGTTATTTTTGGCCAGAGTCCCAGTTCTTTTGCTCTTCAATATAAAGTGCTTCAAGACCTCTGGTTTCACATCTCTGCTACTAGTTCTTATGTGATTCTAATTGTGACACCATCATATTCAAATAGGTTTTTTCTTGTTGCTTTTAGTATTTTTGCTTTGGGCTGGGTGTTTCACAATTTGACTATGATATGCCTAAGAGTTTTCCTCATAAGATTTCTTTTAAGTGGTGATTGAGGGGAGGCAGAGCCAAGATGGAGTAGTAGAAACAAGACTTCCACATGGCTATGGCTTCTACCTCCTCTAATACATGTAAAAAATTACTCTAAACAAAATTTAGAGCTATAGAACTCACAAAGTGACAGAGAGAAACAAATTTCCCACTGAAGGAAGCCTGAAAGACCAGCAGGAAGGATCCATCATGGTGTGCTAGGAGCCAAGCACAGTCCCAGCTGGGCCCTGCTTTTAGCCCCAGGGCAGCCCTGACCAGCCATGGCTAGAGCAGACTTCACAAGAGTAAATCACCAGTAGCTGTAGCAGTTCCCAGACTTTTCAATTCAGAAATGACAAAGACAAAGTAAAAGGTCAGTGTGGAACTTTGTTGGGAACAGGGGGAGCTTGGTCTAGTTGCTACCCCTGGAGCCAGAAGCAGAGGAGATGTGGTGGCTGCAGCTTCTGTCGCATGTCTTCTTCTGGTGCTCCTGGCCTGCAGATTGTAGGGGGACCAAGCGAACATTCAGAGGGTAATTGCTCTTGCTTTGACCTGCTTGGATATGGATTACAGTCTTGGGTGGTGGTCCTGGGGTGTGTCACTAATATGCCAGAGCATGTGGGGGATTTAGAGAAGGTACCCATCTAATAACTCCAGCAGCTGCAAAACCCCCAGCAATTTGGGACAGAGCTCTCTCCATTTTGGAAGCAGAGTTCTACCATGCAAAGAGGTCAAAAGTCAAGTAACTGGCTGCCAATATGAGCAAGCAACAGAAGCACAAACAGATGAGAGAATCCTTTTTTTTGGGACAAAAAAGATCAAGGCATGGAGTGGGAGGAAGAAAGTGAAGTCAGAACTCCCTCATCAAAAGCCTCCAAGAAAAATATGAATTGGCTACAGGCCATGGAGGAGCTCAAGAAGGATTTTGAAAATCAAGTAAGGGAAGTGAAGAAAAAATTGGGAAGAGAAATGAGAAGGATGCAAAAAGAATCATGAAAAGTGAGTCAACAGCCTGCTAAAGGAGACCCCCCCAAAAAATACTGAAGAAACTAACACATTAAAAAATAGATGAACTCAAATGGCAAAAGAGGCCCAAAAAAACCAATGAGAAGAATGTTTTAAAAAGCCAAATTTGCCAGATGAAAAAGGAATTTAAAAATTCATTGAAGAGAATAACTCCTTCAAAATTAGACTGAAGCAATTGGAAGCTAATGACTTTATGAGAAATCAAGATACTATGAAGTAGATCCAAACAAATGAAAAAAAAATAGAAGGCAATGTGAAGTATCTCATTGGAAAAACCTCTGACCTGGAAAATATATCCAGGAGAGATAATTTAAAAATTATTGGACTACCTGAAAGCCATGATCAAAAAAAGAGCCTAGACACCATATTTCAAGAAATTAAGTGGTGATCGATGGATTCTTTCTATTTCTGGTCTCCCTCCCCACCTTGTTCTAATGTTTCAGGACAATTTTTTCTAATTATTCCTTGTATTATTGTGTCAAGATTCTCTTTTTTTGATCATAGCTTTCAATTAGTCTGATTATTTTTTTATATTTTCTTGATCTATTCTCCAGATCTGTTTTTTTATAAGATGTTTTATATTTCTCTTCTATTTTTCATCATTCATATTTTTATTTATTTATTAATCTCTTATGATTTCACTGGCTTTGTCTTGCCCAAATCTAATTTTCAAGATGTCATTTTCTTCCTTAAGATTCTGAATCTCCTTTTCTAATTGGTTGGCTTTCCTTTCATAATCTCTTGTTTTTCTTGGATTATTCTTATTTTTTTTTGTTTTTCCTTCATATCTGTCATTTGATTTTTAAAGTTATTCTATGAATTCTTTTTGGGCAGGTGACCATTTGACATTACTGTTTGGGCTAGAAAGGACTTTCTTTGCTTCAATATACTCCTCTAAATATGAATTCCATTCTTCTCTGTTTACACAATAGTTTTTTGTGGCTGGATTCTTCTTCCTTTGCCTGTGCATTTTTTTGGGGTAATAGCTTATTTTTGTAATCACTTCTAACCCTGAAGTATGGAGGATGGTGCCTCATACCCCAGATCTTCACTTCTTCCTTCTAGCCTAGAACTAAAGTCAAACCTTCAACCTCCTATGAGTGCCTACAGTCAGGGCTTTTCTGCCCCATTGCTTCTGCACTCACCAGATATGTGCTCTTTCTTTCTCTCTCCCATTCTTCACTTAACTCCTCTCACTATCCCAGTTTGATTGTCTGGGGTGGAGGCAACCTCCCAAACTAACTAACTGCAAGGCTTGGTGTTTGTCGTTTAAGTGGTTTGATACTTGTTGTTAAAGCAGACTCTAGACTGGAGTTGTTTACCCTTCACAGGGACCAAACCTCACTCTGGGATTTTTCTTCTGATCTTCTTAAATTGTCCGAGGAATACCCCTGGTGTTCCCCTGTTCTTATTGAATTTTATCTGTAGTTTGTTCATCCCAAGGTGCTATTTTATCTCTTTTTTGGGGGGAAACCTTGAGATCTTGGAATTTTCTGACCTACTCTGTCATCTTCCCAGAATCCTCTCCAGAAAGTTTCAATAACTTTTATTTAAAAGAATACCATTCCAAATGAAATTCATTTCATTTTAATGAGCTTATTTGACTGGTTGATCAGACAAATTCTATAGACCTAGTATGCTTAGATTTTTGCAAAGTCTTTATGTGTTTTCTTGTGAACAAGATGAAGCAATGTGAGATGGATGCTTATCCAATTAGGGTGATTTGGAACTAACTGAAAAATGAGTCCAAAGTGTTGTGATTAATGAACTGATATCAAAATGGAGGAAGGCCCCTGATGGGGCTATAAGGTATTATGCTTGATGTAGTGCTTTCTAACACTTCTTGCAGAGACGTACAAAAAAGGCTCAGTTGGTATACTTACTGAATTTTTCATGTCATGAAGCTGGGAGAAATAACTAACTAACTAACTAGAAACAAAAGGAAAATTTTAAAAAGAATCCTTAGAAGGTTAAAATCATGGGCCAAATCTAAAATGATTAGTCAAAGTAGGGATCAATGCAAAATTGTGTACTCAAATTCTAGAAATCACCACCATCAGTATAGAATCAGAGAGAAAGAGCTTGATAACAGTTCAGGTGAAAATGACCTAAGAGATTTAGGGGATAATGGCACATTCAGTGTGAGTCAACAGAGTAAAATGGCAGCCAATTAAAACAAAGTGCATCATAGGCTGCATTATTAGAAGTCTAATGTCAAAAAGGAGAGGACTGATAATTTTATTGTATACAATGATCTAACTACATTTACAGTACAGTGATCAGTTCTGGGTGCCAAATCCGGTATGGGCTAATACTGTACTTCAGTATATTAAGGGATAAGTTGGCAGAATAGTGAGAAGACTTGAAACAATAATATATGAACATTGACCAAAGGAACTGGCAATGTTAAGCCTAAAGAATACTTGAAGATGAGGAATGGACACATTTTCTCTTTGCATATTTGAAAGACTATTGTGTAGAGGAAGTGAGACTTGTTTTACTTGGCTCCATAATATAGAATGAGGAAAACTGTTTAGATATTATACAGAAGAATATGATTTGTTGGGCTTAATATAAGGAAAATGCTTTTTGATCAATAGAACTGTTCAAAACCAGAAAGTTGCCCCTTAGGAAACAGAGTTTCCTTTCACTGAAGGCCTTAAGGTGAAAATTAGGTGACTTGTAGATATTGAGTATGTATGTCACATATAATTTAGACTAGATTTCCTCTAAAATTCTCTCCCCTCCACTCCCTATAAACTATAGAGGGGAGTCTATACTCAGCTTATGCTTCAAGATATATATTCAACTTAGTGGTGCCTTTGGTAAGCTATGCATTTCATTGCAGTGTTTAAATATTACTTGAAATTCTTTTTTCAAAATGGTCTTGAGAGTCATTTTATAAGTCCTAAGAGAAAACAAGTCTCACTATTTTATACTCTATTTTTTACTTAAAAAAATCATAGAATAATGTAATGGACTCAGAAAATAGTAAAGTCATTTAGTAAAGGTCCCTTCAAGTGAGGAGTCAGAAACTGATTTCCAGATTGTAAGAAGTTCATCCAAGATCATTGGTGGAATTCACACTAAAACCTAAACATCCAGAATTCAAATCTTATGTTTCCCCCATTATATAACACTTGTAGAGCTTAATAATACATTTTTTCACTAAAATTGTTTCCCAATGAATATCAACACCCCCAAACAAATCAAGAATGCAAAAGGACAAAGCTTGAACATATACAAAAGAGAGGACTATAGACAACTCTAAAAACAATTGTCAAAAGTAACTCAGAAATGGAACTCTCAGTAGTTCTGAAAAATTTTTGAGGAAGGACATCTTCATTGAGATCAAGATATAGCTTCCTTATGGAGCTACCTTAGATGTATTTATATTTTTAATCTCTGTCATGTTTGTTTAAAATTTCCTCTAACTTCATAGCCACATGTCATTCATACAAGCTTCTGTGTTAGGTATGATGAGGTACCTCAAGTGGACTCTGAAACTATTACTCAGTAGTGACAAGACAGATGTGTTAGTTTTAGTTTCCTAATAGAATACTCCCCTATCTAATTGCTCCAATTCAGAGATGGATGATTATAACTACAGACTATTTACAGTGCCTATTACATTTTTGAAAGAACAGGAAGAGTTATGAGCATCAGCCATAACTCAGAACACCCCTATAAAGTTTGGTATTATGGCTTCCTCTTCCCAATAAAACAGACAAGACTGGAGTTTTTTGCATTTCAAATATTGCTTGAAATGATTTTAGCAGGTAAGTTTGCTAACTTTCAATGATCTATTTCATCTCCATGGTGTACATTTATTTAATTTTCTAACTCACCATTGTCTTTATATTTCTCTGATCCTTCAGCTTCCCCTCCACTCCACTGTTGGTCTCTTAATGACACATTTGGAAAAATTAGCTTAATCAGGTTAAAGTCTCTTAATGTATTAGTCTTATGAAACATCTATTTAGGATGACTTACATGAGATGCACTTCATTTTACTTGACCACAATTTCTTTGTTTTGGTCATATCACACATATTATTGCTCATTTATTGTGAATGGGGAAAGTGATAATGGGGAAAATGATAATTTATTAATCAGATTAAGTATCTGGTAGAAGAGTACTTGATTCCCTTGCAATTCAATTCACTTCAAGTTTTTTTTTTAATTTATTTGTTTACTTTTCAGTTCCATAATCTCTTGAGTTCCAAATTTTCTCCCTCTCCTTCTTCTCCCCCCTCCCTCTCCCCATGGTGTTATACAGTCAAATATATGTTCTACAAATGCCTTCACATTAAACATTAGTCAATTTGTAAAGAAGGGTTATAAGCAAAAGAGACAGAGCAAACAGTTTGCTTCCATTTGTATTCAGACTATGTAGTTCTTTCTCTGAATGTGGATATCCCTTTCCATCATGAGTCTTCTGTATTTGTCTTCTAACCTTGTATTGCTAAGAAGAGCCCAGTCTATCCAAGTTAGTTGTCACAGATAAGCAGTGTCTGTAATTGTGTCAAAGTTCTCCTGGTTCTGCTCTCCTCACTCAGCATCAGTTTATATAAGATTTAAGCACTTGCTATATGCCAATGGGCTGCTAGATGGTGCAGTGGACAGACCATTGGGTTTATAGTGGGGAAGACTTCTTTGTGAGTCAAATCTGGTCTCAGACATTTATTAGCTGTGTGGCCCCAGAAAAATCACTTAACCCTTTTTGTCTCAGTTTCCCGTCTAAAAAATAAGATGGAGATGGAAATGGCAAATCACTGCAGTATCTTTGCCAAGAAAACCCCAAATGGGGTCACAAAGACTCATAAAAGAATGAAAAGACTCAGTAGCAACAAAAAATTGCCAAGAGTCACTGTATTAGTCACTGGGAATATTAAGACAGAAAGAAGCAGTTCCTTTTCTCAAGGAGCTCACATTTTACTAGGGGAACAAAACTACTGCACAGACAAGTAAATAGAAAATAAAGACACTTTTGCATTCTTCTCCCCCTATGCATTTTAAGGTTAATTAAATTTTCCAAGGAGGTTATGAGATATCAGATCATTTTTGTTCAGTGGATTTTTGTTAAGCCCCTCCTACATACAAGGTCATAAGCTGCTAAGGTATTTTCCTCATTTAGATATGTGTTTCTAAACCCAATATCAAATAGTAATTTGATTTTCAGCAAGTGTATAAGAAAATTTTAATTAGCTCTGTCTCAATTAAGATGTGACAAACAAAAGGTTTTCCTGTGATATAAGATCCAAAAGTTGAGGTCCGTTTGTAGTTGGAACAAGTGAATAATTGAAGTTAGATGGTATTAGTCATTTAGCTGAGAGGTTGTAGCCTCTCCAGGATGGGGGAAGGGAAAAGCCTGTTCCATGTCTTGCCAGCATTTTCTGCTCCAGGAAGAGATACAAGGATGTACCTGCCTGAAATAGCAAAGGCGCTAGGGAAGTAGATCTCTCCAGACTAGAATACAGTTTTTACCTTTCATATAAGGGTATGTAATAAAAACCAACAAAGAAAAAGAAAAAAAAAACAGATCTATCATCTCCAAAAGCTTCCTCTTGAGCATTCTCAAGGTCTCAGTCTACACAGGCTCCCTGCTCTAGCCTCTTGATTCCCATTTATTCTCTACATAATGGTCAAAAATCATCTTCCTAAAATACAGGTCTGAGAATGTCATTCCCCTGCTCAACGATCTCTAATGGCCCCCTAAACAAGAGCCTATAGATTAGCTAGTAGGAGAGTTTCTTGAATAAAATGCATACTCTCTAATTTTATACGTAAAACTTTTCACAGTCTTGAGCCAACCTACCTTTAGATTTCTTTCTTATTTTTTCCCTTTCATCAACTTTATTATCCAGGGAACTGACCTACTAGATACTCCCCAAACTAGATATTTTAGACTTTGTACCATCTACTCCTCTTGCTTGACATGTATTCTCTCCTCACCTCTGCCTCTTAGCAAAATCCTTAGCCTTTCTTGAAGAGTAAGCTCTGGTGTTGCCTCTTGTACTCTGTTAATACTTACTCATCTCCTAAATTATCTAATATTTGCTCTGTAATTTGTCTCTATCTTTAGTGTAAGCTCCCTGAAGGCTCCTCATCTCTATTTTTCTATTCCTCTGTCTCTGTCTCCCTTTTCCATTCCTAATTAGTCTGAAAATTTTCTATTTCAATAGTTCAGTAGGCCTCATGAAAGTTGTACTAACCTCTTATCTTCCCATAATCGACTTGTCCATATGCATCTTGGCAGAATAAATTCTTCCTATGAAAATTAAGTCTCCTTTGTTCTATCCAAGCAAACATGAGTCCTTAGACATCTCTTTTCACCACTCCAAACAAACACACACACACACACACACACCAGAATATTAATTTGATTCTGCAGTAAATATACATTTTAATAGGTGCTGGCGCCCTATATCTTTATGCTATTCTCAACTAAAACTGATATCCAATGAAATTTGAATGTGACCACAGACATATGTAAGGAAGTCACTGAATTAGATTTCTAATGATTGTGACCTTCTCTCTAAATCTCCTATCCAAAATCCCTTTTGTTTGATTATTCTTCATGCCTCTAATGTACTCTCTCATCACCTCTACTTCAGAATCATTCACTTCCTTCAAGATTTAAGCTAAGCCCAACTGCCATAAATTATTGATAGCTCTCTCTCTGTCTCTCCTTCCCTCCCTCTCTCCCTCCCTTTCTTTCTCCCTTTCTTGATCCCCTGCTACTGCTATTGCCCTCCCTCCCTTATTATTTTATATTAATTATCTAAATATTTATTTTGATTCTCAAGATTAATTCTTTATATACTAACATGTATACATGCTACCCATCTCACAGAATAAAAGTGCCTTAAGGATAGAAATTGCTGCATGTTTTAATATTTATATTCCCAGCACCTAGCATTATACCAGAGACATAGTAAATGCTTCATAATTTCTTGTTGCTTTATTGCAATGGGAGTAGGATGAATTTTGCCTACTGGTGAATATGAGGTGGGACTGTATAGGATGACTCCTTGTAAAAACCTCTTTTCTACCTATCATAGCACCATTCTTGAATCAATTCTTTTGAGCCTTGAGAGCTTTCCCATTACAAAACCCACTCAATTAGAAATGCACACAGATAAATAAATAGATAGATGATAGATATGTGATAGTTGATAAATTTTTATTGGATATAGAGAGAGATGAAAGAAAAATAGATTGGTAGATGTTAAATAAATGATAAATAGATAAATTATTAAGCACTTACTACATGCCAAGAACTGTGCTAAATTCAAGGGAACATACAAGGAAACAAAATCATGCTTAAATTCAAGGAGCTTCCTTTCTAATTGGGGAAGGGAAAATAAAAAGGGGTATACTTTTGGGAGGGCTCTCAATCAGAAATCCTATTCTCTGTGTTAGTAGTCAGTTAAGAATTAAACTGAGATTAGTAGGAATTGGATAATATTTAGGCTTTGAGTTTGCTGTGCTTGGGGGGAATGGGGAGAAACTAAATCTACAAATGACAAGAAAGGGATACTAGTAGAGAAGTCAGGAAAGCATCAAAGACAAATTTTAACTAGCATGTAATTTTGCTGTCATCACCTGATACAATTTGTAATTCAAGGAAAATGGCATAAATAATTACTGGTGTTTCGTTTTACTTTTTTTTTCTGTTTTAAGGACAATAAGAAAGAATCATAATTCTACACTATCCAACACCATAACTTTGGCTAGAACTAATATTTTTCAATCATACGGACTTTTAAGCAGTTTTCCTAACAAACCAAACTAAAGATATTTGTCTTTATGATCCAGGTTCCACTTTGCTATTTTTACTTCTCCTTATATATTTTGTCAGTTGTAAAGCCCCAGCAAACATCATGGGTTATTTTTTCCTAAAATCAAATATTTGTTTATGCAGAGCACTTCCATGGGGCAGACAGTAGCCTTGTAAGCTGACACATATCCTTCTAACTCAAAAGACATGCTGACACATTCCAGAATTTCTATCACGGTATTCCACATCAGCTTAATTTCCATCAGACTGGGCTCAATTTCTCTCTCTCTGTCTCTCTCCCTCACTCTCTCTCTCTCCCTTTCTGTATGTGTGTGTGTGTGTGTGTGTGTGCGTGTGCGCATCAAACGAGGTAATATAGGCAAAGAAAAGCACATTGCAAATGTTCTTTTAAATATTTTAAATATTCTTTTAAATATTTAAATAATTATTAATAACTATTATTTTAAGACCATAATTATTATAATACATATTCATATAGTTTGATACAGAGATTTCAACATGTCTTCTCAGTTCATCTATGTCACTAAATTTTTATCCAAAAGAGAATACTGCAGTTTTCTCTGTGGGCATAAGATAACTGTGTTATGTAGTCTTGGTGGGAACTGATGGGTATAGATGAGCACTAACTGACACCTTTACTGCATTTGGAGAATCTCATTCAAGAAAATACCATTGCTGGTAGGACAGGGATGAGTTCTCAGCATTTGGACACATTGCATGACTCTCTAGGCACTTCCTGCTCAAATCTGTGATGAAATAATGCCATCCTCAATTCCTTCTAGCCCTGATCTTTTCATTTTAGGTCTGTCTTCTTGTTTTTGAAGTTACACAAATTTGATGAACCTTGGTAGGAAAAAGAGTGTGATATACTGGGAAGACCTAGACTTGAGTCCTGACTCAGATGCTTTTTTCATGTGACCCTGGGCAAGTTTTGCTACTTTTCTGACTTTCCTGTTTGTTTATTTGTAAAGAAAAAAAGTCCTTGTAACATTGACCTTGAGTTTTATTGTAAAGTGTAAACTACTAAGTGGACTAGAAAGAATTTATTCACTCTTTAAACTACTTCTCTAAATTAATGTTACTTACATTAGATTTGCACATGGGGAAGGAGACTAAAATAACATGAAAATTTTGACTGGGGGTAATAAGAGACTGCAGAATGTTCTTAGATTCCAGCCCTCACTTGTCAGATGCATTTAATTTTAAATGTCATTTTTAATTCATCAGTTATTGAAGTGCTCTCATTGGATCGCACAGATATCTCTGACATCTTAGAGAAAACAAATCAATTAAAAAAACTGTAATAGTCATCATCTTTGGATCCTAAAATAGAAAGAACCTAGTACTATAACAGAAAGGTTTTAGGATTTAGAGCTAAAAGGAAACTTAGAGACAACTTATCTGTTCATTGTAAAATTTAGGAAACAGAGGTACAGAGAGGGAAACTGTTGCAAGTAATATGATTCTAATTTTAATACTTATACTTCTATCTTAGACTATTTTGGTTTCTAACTGTGGTGGAGAGGTGACATGTCCCAAAGCTCTTGAGGGCTAAGACAGGAAACATAAACGTCAGCTATGGGTTCTGTGATGAACTTTCAGCTCCCCTCCACTACTTACTCCATTTGGCATCTGAGACAAGTCATTTGACCTCTCTAAATCACAATTTCTTCTTCTCTACAATGAAGTTGCTAGACTAAGTGACCTCTAAGATCCTTTCAAAGTATTATTTTAATTGCTATGATGTGATGAGCTGCCCTCTAGGCTCTACAGTTCACTCTTATCCTATAGAGAGATGGTGCTTTTCATTTGACCAATTAGGATAGCCCTCTAACTCTAACCAACATGTGACTGTGTCAAGCATGTTTTTATAGCGGGAAAAAACCTCATATTGCCATTATTCTTAAGCCTTCTTTGATACAGAGCACCATAACCCAAAAGCTCACATGAAAGGTCTAGTGAATCTTCACATATTCTTTCTTGTACCTCACAAAATTGTTTCAATCTTCAACATCAAGCAAGGTTATGTGGAGTATACTTCTCACTCCAACCCCCAAGTATACAGCTGCTGTGTCTACCAATTCCCTTGGTTCTCTTCACTTAAAACTAGGAAGACTTGGGTCTGAATCCTACTTCAGACACTTTTCTAGTTGTGTAACAACTTCTGTTTACCTCAGTTGTATTATCAGTAAAACAGAAATAACAATAGTACCTATTTCATAAGGTTATTGTGAGTATCAGTTACTCTCTCTCACTCTCTCTCTCTCTCTCTCTCTCTCTCTCTATATATATATATATATATATATATGTGTGTGTGTGTGTGTGTGTGTGTGTGTGTATCTCTATCATACTTTGCAACCCTTAAAGCTCTGTATTATTATTATTAGCTATTATTAATTAATATTAGCTATTCTTATTATTAAAGAAAACTCTTAACTGTCCTAATTTTCTTCATCTTCACAATTTATCCAGGTCATTCTATTTGTCCAAGGACACTTCTCAGGATATTTAGAAAGGGAGGGATTAAGTACTGGCTTTTTCTAGTGTGTATGCCTTCACACTGATAAGAGCATAGCATTTGTGGTCTCTGATATACTTCTTTCTTTCAAAAGGATCACAATAGGTCTGCTCAGCAAACCTTTTTGAGTGACTATTCGCAGAAGGACAATAGTATACAACCACCTATACAAAACCATTTATGTAATTATCTCAACCAGGCTTTGGACAGCAATGAAAATAGGTTAAAGCAATTTATACTTTTCTACTAAATTGTGTCTACTGAAATTATTTCTGAGATAATGAGTCAGGGTGAGTCAACAGTGTGATAAGAAAACCAACAAAGATAGGGCATCCTTAGCGAGATAAGTGTTCCAAGGATTCTAGCACAATAGTTGTGATAGTTCCATTGTACTCTGCCCTATTCAAACTATATCTCAAGTGCTGTGATAATTTCTGGGTTCCATATTTTCAGAAAGATATCAGCAAACTGGAGAGGTACCATAGAAAGGCAGTCAGGATTACAAAGTACCTTAAGTTCATGTCATAGGAAGATAATATGAAATAAATGGGCATGCTTAATCTGAAAAAGAGAAAACTTAAAGGAGAAATAACAGCCATCTTCAAGTAACTGAAGGGCTGCTACCTGAGTACTATATTGATTAAATTTGGCCCCAGAAGGCAAAACTTGAAGCAAAGGTTGAAAGTTACTGTCAGATTTAGGCTCAATGTTAGAATAATCACCTTCTTAATAATTAAAGGTATTAAAAGCAGATAGTGCATTTTCTCTTCACAGAGATGGTGGGGTTGAGGCAAGGAGAAAGTGGGTCTTCAAGAAAAGACTGTATGACTATTTTCTAGACATCATGTAGAGGATGCTTCTTTAGGCCTGAGTTGGACTTTTGTTATTGTTGTCCATTTGTATCCATCATGACCAACTCTTCATGACTCCATTTTGGATTTTCTTGGCAAAGGTATTGGAGTGGTTTGCCATTTCCTTTTCCAATTTATTTTGTAGATGAAGAAACTGAAGCAAGCAGGGTCAAGTGAATTACTGGGGTCACACAGCTAGTAAGTATATGAGGTCAAATATGAAGTCAAGTCTTCCTGCCTCTGTAAAGCCAAGCATGAGCAGCTTTCCAGAGGACTGCTGCTGTGAACAGCTTTAAGGTTCTGATCACATAGTATAGTGAGCTTTTTATTTATTCAGCAGTAAATTAAAACAAAACATTCACAGAAACCAAAGTACAACATTCACAATGTTATAACATAGTTTATCACTAGAGTGGCCCCATAGTTTTCACCAAAGTGGCCACATCATTACAAAAATAATGCCATTCAGTAAATATTTAACTCAATCATCCTTGAGTAGAAAGACTCCTTAAGGGACACAAAGTGCAATGGTCAAAGTTCTCCATTCCTAGGTCACATTGTATTAATCTCTCCATCAAAAGTTTTCTTTCTTCTTGATTGAAGATTAGTTTCCAATCATCCTTAGGAGGTACAAGGTACAGAGTACAAAGTTCTCCCACCCATAGGCCACAGTAAATCATGATCTTCTCAGTCAGTACTAAGTACCCAAGAAGAGGTCTTTTCATGTTGACTTGAGGCTGGCTCCCAAATTCCATGATTCCTCTTCCACGGGTCCAGCTCTTCCCTGAATCTACCCAATTGTCATCTGGATTCAAAGTTGGCAGCTCTCAGCTCCTTTTTCAGCTTCTCATCCAGTTCCATATTGAAGGTTACAGTGTCCAGTCCACATCAAATTCTTCACAGTTTCTTCTTCTGGGAAGACAAAACTTAACAGAGCCAAAATGACATTCATGCACATTGCCAGCACCATCATCAATTCACTATCTGCCTATGAAATCAACAGAAACCCACAAACAAGGTCCAAGAAGTCACCCAAAATCATCAGCATACAAATCAACACAGACCCACAAACAAGGTCTGAGAGGTCAACTGAAATCATCAGTAAAGTCCCAGGACTTCCAAAACCCTCCTCCAGGACTTCTTTATACAGACAACAAGAAAATCCTCTTTCAGGCTTCCAGTAAGGTCCCAGGACGTCTGTACAAAGTATTACAAACACAAATCAGCACAGACAGAAGAGATAATGAGTGCCAGTATACCACAAGTTTTTCCCTCAATTATGCCACCACAAGTGTTCCTTTCTCTGTTCATCTCTCTCCCTGCTTATGCTCAGCTTTTTATCTGGTCATTAGCTCCTCCCTTTTCCAGCCACTTCTTACATTCTTCCTGTTCCTGTCTTTTGCCCCCTCCCACCGTGGGATTCAAAAGTTTTGTTTCTTAACAAAGATTTGATATAATCATGGGCAAGGCTCAAAGGAAACTTGAACTGAAAGAAGGTGCTAAGTAATTAAATAGCTGAAACAAGGTTCCAAGTACTTCTTTGCTTACCATTATAGCCTCCAGGTCCAGGGTTCTGTCCATTGTTCCATGTAGCTGCTCTGAATTCATCTACATGGTCTTTAATGTCCCCTCCAACTATGAGATTCTATGGAATTAAGAGAGAGCCACCTGTGCATTTTCACCAGATTGATAGAATATAAATAGACTTTGAATTTAGAGACTGAGGATTATAGTCTGAATTCTAGCTAAGTAATTTATTAGTTACTAGCTATATGATCTAGGGCAAATCATCTCATCTTGCTAGACTTTCCATTTTTTGTCTTCAAAATAAGGGTATTAAATCATGTGATTTCTAAAATTCCTTTCAACTCTGAAACCTATTAATTTTTGTTACCTGATCATTATTTCTGGTTCTTGTCAAGAAGTAGGAAGGGTAGGTGTACAGCAAGTTTCAAAGTATATATAGGAAAAGTGGAGTCAACTCTGTAACACTCTACTAAAGTCTGGGCCATACCACATTTTGAAGGCCTAGATGTATAATAGATTGGATAGAGCATCAAGTCAGCAGTCAGAAGACATGCATCTTAGTCTTTGATCGCCATTTACTTGTTCTGTGATATTGTTGAATCACCCTCTCAGTTCTGTTTCCTTATCTGAAAAAATGAAGGCAATAATACTGACCTACCAAGTGATAGAGAGAACCAAATACAATTTTTAAAAAGGTCCTTTAAAAGTATTTTGGGTCATAAAATACTGACATCTGCCATTTTTTCATAGACTGTAGAAAATAATTATACCATTTGTTGCCTTCTATATAACTAGCTCTCACCAACTGATCAATTAAGAAGTTTCATGCAAAAATAGGCTTGTACATGGTCTCTGTAGCTACTTAGATCAGTCTTTTTGAGTATGCTAGTACAAAGTGAACTATCTCTTTAAGGCCTGTATCAAAAAAAAGCTAATAATGAAAAAGAAACACTGTACCTTCATTAGTAATTACCATCAAGCTATTCTCCCTTCATTGAATCTTTCTCTGCCCCAATAAATTTTGTACACTGCTGACAAAATAATCTTAAACATCACTTTCATCATTTTATTATCTTACTCAAGCTGCGTTTCTTCTACCATGTCAGTCCCACTCTCATAGTATGATGGGGTAATGGATTGATTTAGAAGAAGCATTAGAGCAGAGGTATCCAACATGTGAGCCATAACACTTTTAACTGGGGCTCACAAGATTAAAATGCAATTAGTTAATATTTAACAAAATCAATAAAAGTATTATAGATCATAGGTAGTGCTATTATGTTGTTTTTTATTTTAAGTCATTGTACCCTTACTGTGATCCTTATGAATGGTTTAATGGGTTCCGTTTCTATTTATATTTGACACCACTGGTCTAAAAGTCATCTAGTTCAACTTGCTCCCTTAATAGATGAGGAAACTGAAGGTCAGAAAGGTGAATTGACTTGGTGATAGAATATAAACTCCATAAGAAAGAGGTGTATGTAGATACAATCTTTTAGTTCACCATAACCTAAGTTCTGCTCAGTTGAGAGCTATAATATCTACAGATACTTGACTCAGCTATTCATTCTTTGCTTAGCCATAAAGGTTACCTCTGAAAATCATATAAGTCTTCAAGTTATGGGAAAACAGAGTCATTATTTAATATCTGAAAGAGTTATAAATTGACCCCTCAGTTTGATAAAACAATGTAAAAATGTACCAGAAAAGTTATAAAAACTGATCATGACACTTTGAACCTACAATCTGACTGCTAGATATATACCACAAGGAAGTTACTAAGAGAAGATCAGCTTCATCAAAATTTTCATAATTCTATAAGAGCAAAAGATGGAAAGAAATTATATGCCTAATGATTACTGAATGACTTGATAAATAATGATATGTGTTTATAAGGGAATACTATTGTTTCATGAGAAAAACAAATATAAAGAATTCAAAGAAATATGGACTCATATGAAGAGATGAAAATTGAAGATGACAAATACAATAAACATCTATACTTTTATTTTACATCTATATACAAACAGATATACATTCACATTCTTATCTATATTTTGTGTGTATCAGTATCTATATCTGTTTCATTATCTCTATCCCTGTCTCTGACATCTATACATACACATCCATACACATGCTGATTACAATTTATTCAATGGACTGCAGCGTAAAGAATGCTGGATTTGTACTTGGGAAGATCTAGGTTTTAATTCAACTACAGATGTGTACTACCCTGGATTTCTCTATACTTTAGTTATCTTATCTGCAAAATGAGGGGGTTGGTCTTGGTTTCTCAGGTTCCTTTCAGCTCTAAATTTATGATTCTGTGCACATGAATATGCCTTTAACAGCAGCACAGCTCAGGGTAAATCTAGATGACAATGTTGGTGCTCTTATTAAATATAACGCCCACTTTTCTTTTAGTAAAGGGCAAATTATAAAGTGTGTGATGATTTATCTCACATGAACAGCAGCAATCCTTCTCACCTATTGTTTAAATTAGCTATTAAGAATAATTTTTTTTACTTTTTTGTACATATTTTTTGTTGAGTTAAAATTTAAGTTGAGTTTAAAGTATGCCAGCAGCTTTTCTGACTTTGAATCTTTCATCTTAGAGCTTTACATTTTTCCTTAAGAATTACTGTCTCTACCTCCACAAGTCCCTAAATCCTCTTCTCTCTCACTTCTATCCTCCTTTTCAGAAATATCTTTTGGACAAGTCTCAGATTAATTTTTAGTAGCCAATAATTACAGAATCATGAAAACTTCAGAGTTAGATTCAGTTGGAGATCTAATTGTTGGAATTTTTTTCTATTTTGATTTTTGTTTTCATAAAAAGGAGTCTAAATTTGTCCCTTTGCAGCTTTCACTCAATTGTTTCCATTTCTGATGTCTGTAGCTAAACAGGGGAAATTTGATCCTTTTTTCTGCAAAATAGTCTTTCAAATACTTGAACACAGCGTATTATGTCCCCCCGAGTCTGCTATTCTCAAAAAAGACTCTCAATAAAAATACCAAGTAAATAAATAAATAATATTTATTAGTGAAAAAAATTTTAAAAAAAGAATGCCCAATAAGTTACCAAATATTAAACTGACATTTTTTGGGAACATATTCTCATTGAAATTCCTTGCTACTAACTCTAATTCCAGAATGCTTCCAATTCCCATGAATATTAAGCTGAGAAATATGATGGTACATTCTTCTAGACACAACTGAATCCATTTTATTAGAGTAACAAACATCATGGTCCCACTGTAACACCTTTTGCCAGGACAGGGTTCTATTTTCATGTCAGTTTGGCAGATTACTTACTGATTGTATACATTTACCCACCACTGTCTTGTTCCATATCAGTGGGGTGCTAGTATGGCTCTGAGGCAGTTACTTACAAAATAACTAATGTAACAGGTTCTTAGACTCAGTTTTGAGCAATGCGTTTTTCCTATTTCTCTAAAAACTTGACCTAGGATACAGATTTGAGTTATTACATATAGGTTCATTTCATCCTCCAATACTTTGAAAATCCTTCCTCTTATATCCAAGGCCTGCTTAACAAATACCTTAGACCTCACTCATAGTAAAACAAAATAGTTCAACTGACTTAGAAAAACAAAAACAAAGCAACTTAAATATCAAAAACAAGTACCAAAAAAATTGCATCACCATAGTAACTGTATCTCTTTTGGCCAATAACCCTGAGGGTCTTCCTCTCCCAAATTGATTTTTTTTATTAAAGAGGCCATCCCTTGACTCACTTCTTAGAGTCCTATTCGTTGAATTGGCATTGCCTAACTCAAAGTGAGAACTTGGAAAGACCTTAGCTTAAAAGGGCCAAGGTCTCACACTACATCCTTGGCCATCCCTAATCATCCTGACTGATTTCTGGCCACTGGACTCAGATGGCTCTGGAGGAGAAAGTGAGACTGGTGACTGAACAGCCCTCCCTCACTTGAATCCAAGTCAATTACAACATATGTCATCATCTTCCTGATGTTATGGTTCTCTTTGAGAACAAAGGACATACCACAACCACACAAGAAAAACAGTTACAATTATAAATTTAATGTATTATCCCTGAAAATTTTATAGTCTCAAACTGGTTTCCCCTGTACTATATACAACAATTCATTGCTGAGCCATCCCACAAACAACTAATTTTAATGTTTATCCAAATGCATTAGGAAAGGGAATGGGTCAGAAAAGGGGAACATAATTCCAAAATTACATATAAATTATTTTTTCACCGTTTTCTGTTTTTGATTATTGTTGCCTCTGCTCTGTTGATGTGGCTAATTAAAAGTTGACTACTGTATTCCAGTAGCCTAAAGGGTTGACTGCTAAAGCTTTCAAAGGTGCTTAATACATATCTAGGGAAAAGCTCAAGCCCTGGGAATATCTGACTCAATAAATCTTTCCCTCGCGCAACAAAAAAATGAACTAAGTCATCAGGTTTTACCTCATATATCTTGGTAGTACTGCTTGTACTTATTCTTTGCAACTGAGGGTGTTAGTTCAGGGCTTCAGAAACTATGAGCTGCCTAATTGAGTGGAATAAGCTGAGTGGGGAGACCTGATCAATTCTCTAACAAGAACTGGACCCTAAACATCTATTTTATAACATCTAAATGGCTTAACAGATGGTTCCAACTTTCAGTTACACCATCTTGGATGAATCTCAGAATTGAAATGAAATGATTCCCAAATTTTCTGAAATTGTAATATCATGTCAGTGTTTCATTTAATGAACATACATCGAAAGGACATTGATGGAATTTCTGCTACTGAAGTTTTGGGGTATTTATGTAGTGTTGACAAAGGGAAATGACTAACTCCTATGTTAGAGGCCAACCATTGTAAAGTAGGTCTTCCTGCTATAAAGCTATACTTCTAGGCATAAGTTATTATAAAATAGGAATTTTAGGTTTGGAAGGGACTTTGACCATTATCTTATCAAACACCTTCATTTTACAGATGAGAAAAAATAGAAAGGTTAAGCAAGTCAGAGACAGAATTAAGACATGAGCCTGAGTCTACTGCATTCCAAGTTTCTTTTCTCTATATTATAAGACCCTGTGGGGTCATCTGTCTGAATTTATTGGTCGAGATAAAGAAAGTCCCTATATTGTTTCCTCTCTTGACAGTGATTTCATCTTAGAACTTGTATTCATTTTAGCTTGAGCAAGTACCTATTGTTGAGTTTACTTGCATCCTAATTTGCTCTTAAAGGCTAAGAATGAGAGAGATAATTTGTCCCAGACATAGAAGAAATAGGTTGCTTTGCCCTACTTCAAAGTCTACTTTGCTATTCCTCACATAAGATATTCAATTTCCTAACTCTGTGAATTTTCACTGGCTCTTCACCATGTCTAGAACTCTCTTTTCCTTCATCTTTGTGTGTGACTTCCCTGATTTACCTTAAATCTCTGTTAAAGTCCCACCCTTTTCAAAAGTTTGTCCCAGTCTTCCTCAATTTTGGTCCCTTCTCACTTAGAGTATCTCCAATTTATTTGACAAATATTATTTGCATGTAATTGTTTGCAAACTGTCTCCTTCATTAGATAGACCGCTCCTTGGAATGAGGAACTGTCTTTTGCTCTATCCTCAACACTTAGCACAGTGCCTACCCCATAGCAGGAGTTTAATAAATGCTTATTGATCATCTAAATTTTGCCTTTTTTGTATTCCCAGAGTATTGCACAGTGCCTGGCACAAAATAAGTGCTTAATAAATGCTTGTTAAACTTCTGAAAAGGGACAGGGTCAAAGGAGAAAATAGAATAAATGGGGAGCTGGTTAGGATAGAGGGAAACATAGTTAGTCTTTCACAACATGACTACTATGGAAATATTTTGCATAACTACACATGTATAAGCTATATTGAATTGCTTGTTTTCCCAGTGCAGATGGGTGAGGAAGGAAGAAGGGAGAGAATCTGAAACTCAAAGTTTTAAAATCAAATGTTTAAAATTGTCTTTACATGCAAATAGGAAATAAGATATATAGGCAATGGGGTATAGAAATCCATCTTGCCCTACAAGAAAGTAAAGGGAGGCTGGGGAGGATATAAGACAGGGCAGACTGGGGGAAGGGGTATTCAATATGCTTGCCATCTTAGGGTGGGAGGTAGGGGAGACACAAGGAAAAAATTGTAACTCAAAATCTTGTGGAAATGACTACTGAAAAATAACTAAATTAATTAATTAAAAAATAAATGCTTGTTGACTTGACTTGATGTGAAGATATCTTACTGGTAAGGACAGTTACAGACAGTTTTCAAAATAACAAATTGTTTCCTCCTGGGCATAAGATGTCCTCTCTCTGTTGTATTGGTGGAATAATCTGCTGTGGGTTTGATGTAGCTATGACTTCATTTCTGTGTTCTTCCTACAATTATTCATCTCTGAATAAATCTCTTCTAATTTGTTATTCCATTATTTTATCGGGCCCTACATTTACTTAAGACCCATCTGAAATTGGCCTTCTCATAATCAAGATGCTCATGCCCTTGTTTTTAATGTAATGGAAATAATTTTGATTTCAAAATTTTTTTGTGTACTTTTGAAGGTAAGTGGAAAAATCTGGAGTACTATAAAACAAGGATTGAGAATTATTGATATAATCCCACAAAAAAGTAACTTCCAATATATCTGAATTATCCACTCCTAAAATTATGCATTATCTTATCCAATTCCAGCGGCTTCACAATGACCTTTCTGAGCACTCCTACAGAATGTATATGGAAGGAAGCAAGCAATAATTTCTTAAGCACCTATTTACTTTGTGTCAGGCATTATGCTAAGTACTTTAAAACATCTCATTTGATCCTCATAAAAACCCTGAAAGGTAGGGGCTATTATTGTCGCCATTTAACATTAAAGGAAACACAACTAATAAGAATATTAAACTGGATTTGAAATCAGGTTGTCCTAACTCCAAAGTGCTGTGTGAGAAGATTCAACCAGCTTTGGAGAAGGTACTGAGGGGATATGGTGTCTTTAGGAGAAAGATGATTTTGAATAAGTGCAAGAAGGTGTAAGCAAGATGAAAAGAAGGACCCTAAGATGACTAGGTATTCATTATAATAGTGGAAGATTCCAAAGGGTCTAAAGAAAATGAAAGATAGTGGATGAGAAGGACTAGTATGGGCTTCATCTGAGTTTACTAGAGGGTATGTGAGAGGCTTGACAACAGCTATAGTAAACTAATTGCCTTTGCCATTAGGCAATATTCCTGAGCTTCTTTTATAGTATGAACTATCTATGTATCTATGTATCTATGTATCTATGTATCTGTCTGTCTGTCTGTCTGTGTCTGTCTGTCTGTCTATCTATCTATCTATCTATCTATCTATCTATCTATCTATCTATCT